>NW_024096780.1:2872500-3472500 GCF_016545835.1 Crotalus tigris | reverse complement strand
TGCAGAGAGCTGTAATTCAGTTTATGAAGATGTGGAGAGCTGGGAAAACTGGTTGTATGGAACTATCATATTTCCTGTGTTAGGATCAAAACAAGAATGGCTTATTTCTTTATGCCTTTCTCCACTCTGAAAGAGAAAGTTGTCAGTATATTTGCGTCTTAGCTGAGTCAGAATCAGTACCTGGCAGATTTTTACAGCAATCATTGTTAGCACAATCCAATACCACAACTCAGTTATTGGGTGTACCTGGTGCCATTTTTATGTATTGCACTACAAAATTTGAAGTTTACCTTGTCATCCATACTAAAAGACTCCACTTATGCTAAAATAAGTTTGAAAAATGCAAAATAGAAGTAATTTTGGTTAAAGTGTGGTGCTTGATAAGTAAGATAGTGAGGTTTGGGTATTTATTAACCAAATTTGGTTTATTATATCATTGACAAGTCCCCATGTGCAAGAAAATTGCTAAAGAAAATGCAGTATTTGTTTTGATTACTTATGCATGAAATACATGAAATCCTGATAAGAATCTTGTTATAGCTGGGAAATATTGTTGGATGAAAGGGTATGCAATTCATCCAGCCAGGCAATCAGATATGGAGATTGTATCAGGGGTATTAAGTCTCAGGAAACACTGGAGTACTGAACTATTCATACTCTTCCTGCTCAAATACAGCCTGCAATAGCCAGACTGAAATATCTTCCATGCAGAATATGATAATTACTAATTAATTGTGATAGTGTGGAATCAGGGAGAAACAACTGCCTACACATCCTCCCCTGTGCATAATTGAGTTGGATGTGAGCTCCGAATAATTTTCTGTTTTTAATAACATAGGCAGGAATAACACTGAAGTTATCAGTAGAACATTAGGAATGAAAGGAAAAGAATACTGAAATAGATGACAAGAAAACACTGGGGAAAAAAAGAAAGCTATGAAAGCAAACCTGTTGTAATACGAACTGTATTTTCTGGGCATCTATTGCTGACATTGGTAACAATAGTTTATTATAACAAAGCAATGTCCTCTTTGCATAATAGGATTAGGTGGCTCAACCCATTATTGTTATACTGTATATGCTGAAATAAATGCTCATTATGCTTGGTTAGAAATAAATTTATAAAACATCTCCAGAAACAATACATTTATGCAAAGGCACAGAGGTTTGTAATAGGAGTATTAATAGCTCTCATAATCTTCTGACAAGATTAAGACTGCAATTCTGTGTGTGCAAAAATACACTACATACAAGTAGTTTCTCACTGAACATGCATACTTACATTGAAATAGAAAAGAAAGCAAATTAGACAGTTAATAAAATAATTTATAAAAAGTATGTGGAATGATAGTAAGGTAATGGGAACATTCATATGTTTCATTGGGAAGATGTTACAGTATCTCCATACTTAATGGAAAATAGAAGGTAACATTTTTGTGAGCAAAAGACACAAACAAAGAACACTAATAATGCTTTGTTTCCAGTCTTCTTTTCTGTTTTACTACCTTAATTATTCCTATGATATTCCAAGCATCCTATAGGATATGTGGATACTAATATAATTTGTATCAGTCACAAATTATTTGAGTGAATTCTTCAGTTCAGTTAGTTGTATATAATTAACACTGGTGAATTTTTATTCTATTTTATAGTCCAAAACTGATTTTCAAATGTGAAATAAAAATAATAAAATAAATCAAAATTTCCTGTGGGAATACTAGCATTTTTTTTAAATCTGGTCCTTTTTCTTTTTCACAACTCAAGATGGCAAACATACCAACAGTACTTCTTTCTCCTTGTTTCCCTACAACAACTCTGTGAGAGAGTGATTGGCCCAAAGCCACACAGCTGATTTTTCATATCCAAGTGGGAACTAGAACTCACAGTCTCCTGGTTTTCAGGCCAACTCTTTAACTATACCAAACTGTTTCTCTTTCTCTTTCTTCCTGGAAAAGGAATATTTGAAATAATACATAATATGCAGTTTCTGGCTTAATAGAGAAATAAATATTTTCTTTTGTTTTTAATTTAAAATGTTACCTGTTTAAACCTTTATTAAATTAAATGAGATAATTTACTATAACTATTTTTTATTCAAAGTCAGCTTTTTAATTTTTCCGAGTTTGATTCAAAACTTCTAAAAATATTCAGTCACCTAGCTTAAAGACATTCATTTCTTTACCTATAGTTTTAACTCAAAAATTGATATGCTGACATAATAACTTTGCACGCAAGGATACGTGAACCCATTTAATCTCAAAAAGATAATTAACTTCAAGCAAGTGAAAAAGGAGCTGCAAGTCAACAACGAGCAGAACTACACTTGAAGTGAAAGAGCTAGACTGCTACAGACTTGAAGCTCCTTATCTATGTCAGAAATATGACACATTGTTTATAATGATTCTGCAAACTAATTTAAGGGAACATAATGACAACGGTAGGTAATATTACATGTGATGAATCTGTATACAGTACTCCACTTTGTGAAACATTAAAACTGTGGTGAAGTGAGCTGCCTTTAAAAACCACTTTGAAGCTGAGGCTTGTATAATACACAGCAGTAGCTGGAAAACACTTCCTCAACAAGCGCTCTCAGGAAGAGAATAATGTTTACTGCTTTTCTATGGGAGCCAATCTGACTTCATGGGAAAAGCTGTTCCACATCAAGGGGTCACTTCAAGATGTGATATATACAAGATTTTAAATGTTTTTCAAACATTTTTGTAAGGGATTTTACAAATTTTGAGTTACAACTGATGAATCAACACCCTCAGAATATATTGTTGAAGTGCTGGATAATATGATATTTTGCAAATATTTAAGAAGCAAGAAGCTCTATATATGAGAAGGCATTTAAAACTTTGGAAGAGCTAAACAAAAACTAGCAATAACTGAAAGCTGGTTTCCTGCCAAGATAAATTGAAATTGAAATGGATCCAAGGCCAAATATCCAGAGAAAGAAATACATATAGTATTTTAAAGATCTCCATTCTAGAAAGTAAACAATCACTGGCAGTTGCAATTGGGGTGAGGTCAGGGACAGGGGGAACAAGAGCTGTTTCAGTTGAATTAAGATGGTTTAGTTGACATAACATTTTGTGAAGAATAAATCTCTTCAAAGTTGATTTGATTTGGGGCAATGGGGGTGGGGTGGGAGAGATAGCCCAAAAATATTGTCATAAAGTATTACTAGGAAGAAAGAATGCAAACATTTTGGAATGTAAAGGGGAAAGAAACCAAAAAATATTTTTAGATTTGCTTCCAAGAGTAGTAAAGAAGCTTAAAGAGTTTCATCAGGCACATCTCATTGCCAGAAAATGGGATTAAGGCATTCTTCTTATAACTTATACATGCTGGCTTAGTCTTGGATAATTGTGTGAGAAAATGGTATGATCCTGAAATAGCTAACTAAAATATAAACTATATCCATATTGTGACTGGAACTTTGCCGCAGTGTGTTGAGAAATAATTATACCAGAGAGCTAATTTTGTGTATCTCATGCACATATATTTCCAAGGGTGTGTTGATGTCTGGCAGCATCCAAGGTGAGTGGGTAGGCCTTCTGGGGTAGCAATGCCCATCCTTACATAAGGGAGGGAGTTAGAAAAGATATCTTAAAAATTGCCTACCCCACAACAACATTTGGCTAGTTAACCATGGCTAGGAGATCATCTCCTCAAGCAGTTGAGAATCAAGAAAAAAGAATTTAAAAAACCCTTGTTGTTGGAGCACGGTCCCTGCCTTGTTGGACAGAGACAAGGTATCACGGCCTGAAAGATGAACAGGACTCAGCCAGACTTCACTGTTACAGTATTAACATTGCTGTATTCCATAAAACTAGACTAACAGATGAAGGTTCATTATGGGAAGTAGTGAATAGATATATGTTTTTTTTGGAAAAGGAAACCACAGACTGACAACAGTACTCATGGAGTAGGTTTTGCAATCAAAGCTGCTTTTCTAAAGAACATCCTTACTCTATCCACTTCAAAAATCATCTGGAGTATTTCAGATGTTATAATGTTTGGTATCATTTTGTAAATCTCTGTACTAACCACATGCCAGGGGCAAATTTTACACCTTTTTTTCTGTCTGGAATCTTTAGTCCCCTTCTAGTGTTTCTGAAATCATAAAGTCTCAGGTCTCTATAATGACTAAACAATTTGGTTCCCATTAAAAGTTGTTTCTTTTATATAATTATGTCTAAACACTGGTAGTAAAAATCTCAATATTCAAAGTTTGTTTGGACCATTAATTTATTTTTAAGTTCCTTATATCAAAGACTTCTTTGGGGTTTTCCTGTTTATTTTCAAATATTTCTTAAATTTATAGTTAATTTTTCTTTTGTTCAAGAATGAAGGTAAACACACCAGATGGCCTTTCAATTTTGTCATTTTGAGGATCTTTAATAGCCCTAAGATAGTTAAATAAGCAATTTCCCAAAATGATTAGAAAGTGAAGTTAGCAAAAGATAATAGGCATTAGTGTTCTTTAAAGGGCTCCACCATGATTGCGAGTATAATGATTGATCCCTTTGTCTCCTGGTGTTCAAGCCTGCAGGAGACTGCTGTGGATAATTTCCTATCCTCTCCTTATCCAAAACTGGTCTACTTGCCAGTTCTTCAGTCTTTGGCACGGTCATCATCTCAGCAATTTCAGAGATGTGTTTACTCACCTTGCCTTCTCCACAAGTCCCTATGTAAATTTTCTTGTAGATATGATTTATGATCAGTGATCTATCTATCTATCTATCATATTATTTCTTAATATGTGTATGTATGTATATACATATACATATGCATACACATATATACATATTTAGATACATATATACATATACATGCATGTATACATATATATATATGTCCTTGATAGCTGCAAAAATGCGAATCCCGGGCATATTTGTTCAATAGCACAAACTTCGATCTCCGGGAAAGGTATAAACCAGTTGTTTATTGCTAAAAAATATTTAAAAACAATAAAAACAACTATTTACAATATTAAAAGAAACAACTTAGCTTTCGCTGGTCCCCTGCCAGCGTCCTCAGAGGGAGGCTCAGGGGGTGGGGAGATTCTTTTTATACAACTTGCTGGTCTAACTGCTTACTCATTGCCTGTGTGATAGGGCCATCCTTTCTGATTAACTGTAATTGCCTTGGTTGCCCCGCCTTCTCTTTTTTGCTCTCCAATTCCACACTTTTCCTCTCTCTCATCCTTGTCAATCTCCTCCCTCCCAGCAACGTTGCTGCCGATGTGCTCTCTAACTGCTTCCTCCTACTCATTCCAGGCTGCGCATTCAAACCCAGTGTTCCAAAAGGTTTGCCATCAGGGCTCCCTTCTTTTCTAGCCCATTGATCTGCATGCTGTTCCTGCCTTTCATCATCCATTCCTGTCAGTCTTTTTTCCGGTTTCCCTCCACCTCCGGGTGTGCGCATGCACGTAGGACAAGGATACCAAACAAGACAGGGTTAACCAGGAAGGGGAAGGAGGGGGAAGGGGATGAAAAAGGGGGGGAGGTTGGACTTGGAGAGGAGCCAGCGGACAGTTCAACTGACCGTGGCAGGCAGGGCAGAGAGACGGGACACAATCGTGCACATGCACAGCTAGGTGTGAAAGGAAATTGGGGGAGATAAGGCTAACTAGGATGAGAGGGGCTGAGCCTAAGAGCAAGCTGATAGGCATCCCCACTGGTTGTAGGCAGATGGAGCAGAAGGATGAGGCACGATGGAGCATGCGCACACCCGGGAGTGGAGGGAAACTGAAAAAAAGACTGACAGGAATGGATGACAAAAGGCAGGAACAGTGTGCAAACCAACCTTGCTGCTCGAAGTAGAAAGCTGAAAACACCAGCCTGAAGATGACGAATGGGACTTCGTCGAAACGTCGCCAAGACACTTCCAATTTTACGCGGGAGAAAACCCGAACAACCAAAGACCTACATACAAACACCCGCGAAAACCTCAGAAAACATATATATATATATATATATATATATATATATATATATATATATATATATATACAGTATATGTATGTGTGTGTGTATGTGCAGTATATATATAGACACTTTCAATTTGACGTGGGAGAAAACCCGAATAACCAAAGACCCACATACAAACACCCGTGAAAACCTCAGAAAACATATATATATATATATATATATATATATATATATATATATATATATATATATATATATACAGTATATGTATGTGTGTGTGTATGTGCAGTATATATATAGACACTTTCAATTTGACGTGGGAGAAAACCCGAATAACCAAAGACCCACATACAAACACCCGTGAAAACCTCAGAAAAGATATATATATATTGCTCCTAGAAGTATGAAGCCAAAAACACCAGCCTGAAGATGACGAATGAGACTTTGTCGAAACATCACCAAGACACTTCCAATTTGACCGGGAGAAAACCCGAATAACCAAAGACCTACATATATATATGTTCAATAGCACAAACTTTGATCTCCGGGAGAGGTATAAACAGTTGTTTATTGCTAAAAAGATATTTAAAAACAATAAAAACAACTATTTACAATATTAAAAGAAACAACTTAGCTTTCGCTGGTCCCCTGCCAGCTTCCTCAGAGGGAGGCTTAGGGGGTGGGGAGATTCTTTTTATACAACTTGCTGGTCTAACTGCTTACTCATTGCCTGTGTGATAGGGCCATCCTTTCTGATTAACTGTAATTGCCTTGGTTGCCCCGCCTTCTCCTTTTTGCTCTCCAATTCCACACTTTTCCTCTCTCTCATCCTTCTCAATCTCCTCCCTCCCTGCTCGAAGCACGAAGCTGAAAACACCAGCCTGAAGATGACGAATGGGACTTCGTCGAAACGTCGCCAAGACACTACCAATTTTACGCGGGAGAAAACCCGAACAACCAAAGATAGATAGATAGATAGATAGATAGATATATATATATATATATATATATATATATATATATATATATATATATATATATATAAGTTCTGTGAACTTCTTAATCTTTGCTTAATAACAAGATCTACGATCTGATCCAATCTCTATTATGAAAAATAAAATATTTTCCATATTTTTGAATTTAATACCTGACAACAATATTTGTTTTATGGAACATTAAAGAGTGAAAAGGTAAAATCAGATAGGAAAGGATTTTTCATAAATTAAAGAGAATGAAATTTAAAATATTCTTCTTGAACAAAATTAATAGTCTACCTAATGAAAATTGTTTTTACTATAACAGAATTGATCAGATGTAAAAATGATGAATAAAAGTCCCTGCAGGTTTTTTTGTAACATTTCTGGGAATATCTTGTCATTTCCTTCTTCCACCAGTATAAAACAAAATTAGAAGGATGTCATATTATTTTGATTGTTAGAGGTTACCCAAAACGTCTGAGAAACATATGGACCAGATTATTATGGCTAAGTATTTAAATGTAATACTAGATGCACTACTGGATCAGAATAAGAATTTCACGAGGAAAAATGTTGGAACATTCCTCATGAATTGGTAACTCCTAATGGACTTTTTTGTTAAATAGGATAGAAAAGATGACAATTTCTGGTTTGGATATAGATAAAAGTTAGACTCTAGGGAGAAAGTTTTTTTTATTTGTGACTTTAAAAGAGGAAAAAGTTACTATACTTGATGACAAGTTTATACTTGATATGATGAAGATTGGAAGTCATTTCTTTAATATTGTCTTTGTTGCCTTTTTTTCTTCTATTTCTTTTTTATTCTAATCTAGTTTATATTAATTTTACAATGTTTACTTAAAACATCAATAACATTATTTAAAAATTGAAGTAAACCACTATTTAGTTTACATTTTTTTAAAAATGTAAAATAATAGGTAAATTACTTTTTATAAAGTAAAGCAAACTGCATTTGTCCTATAGTATATTCTTTACTTGTACTTACTTTAAAGAGATGCATCTATTTCTGCCTGACATAATTTCCTGAATTTGTGTATTTGCTGAAGACAGATTTTTCTTTTTTCTTTTCTTTTTTAAAAAATTAGCTATTTTAAAACTTCAGATAATTTCACCTCATTGTCACTGCAAATTTTCATATTTGTTTGTTGTAGTCACTTTATAGTCACATGAAATAGTACAAAACAACTCAGTTTCTATCAGCCAAATAGCAAATTAGCACATTTCATTTCAATCTTTCACAACATATTTTAAGAATGTATTCAGTCTTCAAAATTCCTGTTAGATAAAAAATAGTAACCCGTAAGTTGTTGATTTCTGTTCTAACTACTCAACTGGTAATTTAGCTGCAGGCTAAAAACTGTTGAGCTAAAACGAAATCATTCATTTTACCGTTTTTTTTTTAAACTGAAGTATATTATAAAGATCTTCTTTCTTGGCTGTCCAAGATATCTTCAGGAGTCTTCTTTAACATCAGAAGCTATCCTGCTTCCTATCCTGCTTCGTCAAAGTCCAACTTTCCTTTCCACAGAGTGGAATGGAATGGCTTGTGTTATTTATGTATGTATTTATCTATTTTTGTTTAAGATTATATTATAATATTTTCTCGATGGTAATATAATGGCATCATAATTAACTTGAAAGAAATTGAAAGAAATTAATTGAAATTGTAATTATTATATAAGATCACATTTAAGGAGCTTTGAAATAAAAAAAATATAATCAGCTTTTTTGCACTGTGCAGTTGGTAAGACAGTATAATAATAATATCATTTTAAAGAAATTGTGTATGCAATTGAACATTCATTTTATATTTTGATGACTGATGTCTCTAGAATCAAGGGTTAGCTGAATGATGAAAAATATAGAGATAAAAGCAGTAATAGTAGAATTATTTATCTATAATTATGTAAGTATAATGCTTTCACTCAGTCAGGAATAATAATTAAATTTACCCATTATGTCATCGGGAGGTTTTAACAGATTGTTGACAATAGGATTGTTTTACATCTGATCCATTAATAAAATCTGTTTTTTTTTTACCTCACAGATAAATATAAAATTTGTCCCTTCAATTGCCATTATTGGATAATCTGACTTTTGTATCTTAAAACATAAAGTTTATTTTATTTAAAGGTTAAAAATAACATTGCATTGAAAAATTGTTTTATTCACTGTTCTAAGTTATGGCATTATATGATTTTCCCTGCACTTATATAGAAACTTACATTTCAATTTGCACATGCTGTTGATGCCTTCTTTTTCAGCTAATGGAGGTTATAGTTTGGATTAATAGTCTACAGCTCCATGTTCATTTATTCTTCCACTAAAGAATATCTCTTGAAAGGACTTTGTCTGGAAGCTTTAATAACTATAGCTATATAGTTTATAAGGTAGTGTTTCTCAGTCTTTGCAGCTTTAAAATGTGTGGGTTTCAACTTTAAAATGTGTAGACTGCTGACTGGAGAATTCTGGAAATTGAAGCCGAAATATCTTAAAGCTGACAAGGTTGAAAAACACTGTTCTAAAGAAAATGACATTCTTCATTAAGTTGGGGAAATATTTATCGGTGTTCAACAATTGCGTATCATCTGATTGTTTCTTAATGTATTGACATTGTAGAAGGCCATTGTATTTCAACATCTTTTAATTTTTCCTTCATATTAAGATTCTAGAACTTTAGACTTCATAGGGTTGTGATTGTATCTAAATTGCTTGTCATTTTCGTGCTAACAAAGATAATGGAGAAATCTTAACACAGCTCTAGTATACTAGGGAGAACCCCAAGATCACTTCAGGCTAACTGCTTATCTGTATATTTATCAGACTTTTGGTCTACATCCAGGTACTGTCAATTTGCATGATGAACAGCTATGCAATCTAGCTAAGGTTAGGTCATGTAATTGTGGTGTCATGTAAACAAGGCCATGAGGTTTTGAAGCCAAGCCATTCACTCCATAAGGATAAATGACCATGGTGTTGCCGCTTGTGTTCAGAGTTTTGACTGTCTTGGGGTATTTGCTATTGTTCCACTGGGCTATCAATAGTTGAATGGAGATTTGTTATCATCCTGCTTGGTATGTTATGCTTTTGTTTCTGTTTAAATCTGCCTGCTGAAGTGAACAATAAAGCTTAAAATCTCATTATTTTTTTAAAATTGTCTCTGGGTCCTAAAAAAGAATCAGTTTTGCTTGGCAATATACCTAAATAGCTTCTCTATCAAAATAAAGTGCTTCTCTGAATTTTATTTCGCTCAAATGCTTTTCCTGTTGTTTCTGCAATATAAAGTAACTAATGAAACTGAAATCACAAGGTTCAATTTTTACATTTTGAGCTACTATCAATTGCTTTTACAACTTTATGAAGTTGAAATTGTAGTATTTTTGATTTATAGACTACCATTCTGTGTTTGTTCTGGGAGGACATATTCTACTTTATTAAATAATGTTATCAAATCAGAGTAGAATATCGTTCCAATATTAGGTTGCTTAAACAATGCACAATTACATTAACTTGAAGTTAAATACTAGTTAAAGAGTGAAGTCAAGCTGGAAGCTCAATTGACAGCAATCCAATTTAAGCTGATATATTGGAAAAGCAGTAACTATTTTCCAGTTCAATAAGATAATTTGTTTTAGGGAAACAAATAAGATTATTTGTTTTATTTGTAATAGCTATTTGGCAGTTATAGTCTTAAAGGATTTGTTTATTTATTAATCTTTTTTTTATGTCAGCCTAAAAAATAAGATAATTGTGGGTGCCTTAAAGCAATGCCTCAAAAGTTTTCCTAGGGCCATGGTGGCAAACCTATGGCACGCGTGCCATACTGGGCATGCAAAGCCCTTTCTGCTGGCACATGCGCCAGAGGGATGCTCTCCTCCCCTTCTCCACATGCGCCTGTCTGGTGGGACCTGGAGAGGGCAGGGAAACTGAATCCAGCAGTGTTCTCGCGGGAACAACTGCAAGAATTGGGCAGGGAGAGGGGAACCTATAAAAACAGGTTTTGGTGGGAGTGCAGCGAGAGAGCGAGCAGATGAACTATGAAAGTGATGGTGGGCGTGAGTTTGGGGAAGACAAGTAGGATGCAGAAGGCTAGTGGGGAAGGAGGACACGTAAGTTTGGACTTTGGAGAAAGGGAAAGAGAGAGAGAGAGAGAGAGAGAGAGAGAGAGAGAGAGAGAGAGAGAGAGAGAGAGAGAGAGGAAGGAAGGAGGGGAGAGAGAAGGAAGGAAGGAAGGCTGGGCCCACCAGCGCTGCTGGGCAAATGCATGGCCAGGCCTGTCCAGGTGATGCCAAAGCCAGCCAGCCCTTCTGTGGGAGCACAGCAGCAGGGGGGAGAGCGGCTACCCCCCAAGTATGTCTACCTTCCTTTGGGTTCCCTCAGCCTCTCCCCCCTCCAGGATGGGGCTGGTCAGATTCCCCCCGTGGGCAGCACTGCGCCTGTCCCTGGCCAGCCCTCATCCTCCATCCTCCTGCTCCTTCTACAGACTGACTGTGGCTTACCGAGCTGGGCAGCGCCTCTCCCCACATGCGTCCTCAGGCGGAGGAGTCGGGAAGCCATGACTCTCACTCCCCCCCCATCTGCCTGAGGCCTGAGCTTGGCGCACCCGGCTGGCTGGCAACGGGTTGGAGAGCGTGGGACAGTGGCAGCTGCCCTGGGATGAGGGATAGGTGGAGTGGGTGCTCCCGATGTCCATGGGGGAAGAAGCGACATGGAGGCTCCGCGCCCAGTCCAGCCCAGCCCCGGTATGGCACGGAAAGTGAGGCAGCAGCTCCATGTGTGTCCCCACACACGAGTGTATCTCTGCTCTGTAAGGCAAGCAGAGCCACAGTGGCTGCCCGCCTGCACTCTTCTACCACAGAAGAGCACAGACAAGCAGCTGCAGCTCTCGCTCCCCTCTGGCAGCTGCCCCGGGCACGAGAGATAGGTGGGGTAGGCACTCCCAATGTCCCCAGGGGAAGAAGCGGTGAGGAGGCTTTGTGCCCAGCCAAGTCCAGCCCAGCCCTGGCACAACAAGCGAGGCAGCAGCCCCATGTGCATCCCTGAGTGTGAGCGTGTCCCCACCCTGCCAGGTAAGTGGAGCCATGGCATCTGCGGCAGAAGAGCACAGGCGGGCAGCAGAAGGCACGAAGAGCCCTGATCCCAGCGCATCCCCTCCCCACTCTCCTCCCCCCCCCTCGGAAGAGCTGTTTGACTCAGGAGCCTCTCCCCATGCCCCCCACCCCCCCAGGGAAGAAAACCATTGCGATACACTTTTCTGTTTTAACTTTTTTTCCTTGTCACTTTTTGGAGTGTTCATCCTGCTTTTGTAAGAAGGCAGCATTTGGGAGGGAGTGTAGCTGTCCCCTCCCCCCCAGCCATCAGCTGAGCAAGACACCCTCCTGCCCACTGCCCCACCCACCAGAGACCCCCTGGATCTCCCTCAAACCTAACCGGACCCCACAGGCATTCCTCCCCAGGAGCAACATCAAGCTGGCCATGCCTACCCTGTCTGCCATGACCACCATAGCTACACCCACCCAGTGGGCCATGCCCATCCGGCACCTGGGGATACATAAGTGGGTTTTAGGTTGCAGTTTGGGCACTCGGTCTCTAAAAGTTTCACCATCACTGTCCTAGGCCATTCACACTGTAATAGTTGTCTTAGTGAACTAAAATGTCACCAGCAGAGATGACTTAAGGTGTTAAGTGAGAGCTTGTATGTGCAATAAGAAGTCAATCTATGTTAGAACTGTAGCTGAGGAGATAGAGATGCTGCTCTCTTCATAAAATGTACTTCAATAGTGAAAATTTTAAACTAGTAACATTTATGGCAGAGGCAAAGCAATGCTGTAATACACTGTATGGAAAGGCAAAACAATCTATGGAGAAATAATGGTCTGTAGAATGGTTGCCCGCAGCTGGAAAGGCCTTGGACTATAATGGCCACTTCCTATTATTAAACAAAAGGCAAAGATAAAATATGAAGGCGCCATGTTTGTGCTAATGAGAAATGACAGCAGTTTTGCAGCACTGTGTTTTAGGTGATGCCTATCTTTCCCAAATAATTCTTAAATAAAAGTAATTGTTGGGAGGTAGCAGGATATATTATTGAACATACATCAGAAAAAAAGTTGCTGTATCTAAAATGAGATTACCCATAAATAACTGAATTCTTCCCATCAACAATTGAAGATCCACTTGTAAAATACAGTCATGATATCACTTACAATAAGTGATAGACACATGTTTATGAAGATCTGAAATAAATTGCAAAGCTGAAGAACTAAATTCCTGGAGAAAAGAATTTACTCAAGAAACACTGAGAGTAATCTATTGTTTGGAATAGCTGTCTGGAAACCTGTGCTGCAACATTGGACCATGAATTCAAAATACTTGTGGATTTGTGTGGGCGTCCTGGTGCACATGTGCAGTTTGTTGGAATTGTGATTATTTATAGTTATGAAAAATCGTAATGTTGTGTCTGTAAAAGGCTATGTAACAGAGACTGTTTGTCTTGTCTGGAACTAAAGATCATTTTTATTTTGTAAAAATACAAACCTTTGAATGAATAAAATTATTCTGGGGGCTCTTCTTTATAGTTTTCTGCTTTCTATTAACTCATTCTATAATTTTTGATTTATTCCTTAATTATAATAATCTTAGGAATATCAAGTCACTTAGGGCAGGAAGCCTAGAGGGGGTTAAGAGAAGTCCTCGTGATATTATTGCTGAGCAAATAACATTTCAGACTGCATGAAAGTTGTCCTTTTGAAATAATTGACATTCCACCACTTTGGCCAGTTCGTATCAAACAAGAACTTTTGCATATCATATCTGATTTCATATTTCACTTCTCCTATACCTGAAAAATATGTTTGTGACTGCACATGTAATCAAATGCATGGTTGTGTATATGCTTCTAGGTAGGTTGCAAGGTATACTGTACGTGTGTGCTGAAAAGCACAGGGTGGGCTCCATACTCTGCATTCGGGGTCGCATGACTTGAAGAGATGAAGGCTGAGAATATAACAGCAACTTTCCACACTGCTGCTTGTCTTTTCCAGTGGGGATATATATTCATGTTTGTTTTTTTTCTGGCTTCTCATCTTGTCAAATTTTAATCCATTCTGTTCAGTTATCCTGCTGAGGGTCAGAGACAGACAGATGGCCAGAATCCCAAGCCCTTCCCATAGTTTCTAATACTGTATTCTATTGAATAATAAAGGGTGGGTGGGTGAACTATGCAATACAAATTTTTTTTTTTAATCATTGGGGATATTGGCGCATTTTAAAATACTATATATGTATTCTTAATAATCCTTTCTGAATCACTTTAATAATGCTTTTCAGGTTATTTCAAGAAAAAATAGCATTTTCAGTACTTCTTGATAATTTTCCAATACAACATTGACAAACCCCTTGATTCAGTTTACAAGAGCAGTTCAAGACAAATTTGATTGATGAATTCTATTACTCATGTAGCAAGACTTGACATGTTTTTTTAATGGACTTGAATCACTGAATCCATCTTCTTCTAAGTAACATAGAAGACAGTTTATTTCCTTTCATTTTAAAAAAAATAAACTCTTTTAAAAAATACTGATCTTCTTGTTGCTAGTCTTGTCATAAACTGATGGTACTGTCGATTAGTAATTGTTAATCCTTAGGAAATCTATTACTCTTGCAGAAGATAATCTAGTGTGTAAGAAACTTAGTATTGCAATATGAATAATTCTGCAGAGGTCTGTTGCTCATTTTTTAACAGTGCATTGATTAGAAGCCATTTCAGTATTTGATGCATGCTTGCAATATTGAGTGTTTCAAGATTAGAATGCTATATTCAGAGACTAGACTGACTATTGTGCAGTCATTGCTGTGTTGCAACAAAAAGAACTGACTTTCACATAGGTCAAACATGACTTCATTAATTGAAAGAAGTGCTGACCAAACTCCCCAGTCTTTCAAATTACATGAAATGCAAGGGCAAAACGGGTACTAATAGTACACATCACCCTCCACAAAATTCAACAGTAATTGCGGGTAAGGATTTCCAAATTTCCAATGGAATCAACTCAGCCTTTATAGGAAATAGAAACAAAATATTCAGTATAATTTTGGGTTGACCCAGAAAAGTGTTGCTGATGTTTGTAAGTATAGGTAGTTCTTGTTTAGTTACCAGAATTCAGGCCAACAATTTGGTTATTAAGTGAAATGGTTGCTAAGTGAACAATTGCACAACTACAGGCGTGTTTATGATTTTAGTTCAGTTTTCCTCCCCCACCCACTTCTCTACCCTTTGGAATGCCCACTTGGCACTGGGGTAATTAGCATTTACATCTATTGGAGATTACAAGAGAATAAGCAGGGATACAATGGGGAATACACATAGAAAACAATGTCCTAGCATTGGTGTCTGCCTAGCAGGCTAGAGCCTTGAATCACTTAGGAGGCAAACAAAAGCTGAACATGTGAAACTGATTAAAGTCTTGTCGGTTATAGGCAGAATGACCATCGGTGAGCACAACAGCAGTGGGAACAGAAGTTATTTCCAACTTCCTGCCAGCTTCCCCACTGATTTTGCATGTGGGAAGCTGGCGGGGAGCATTGGAAATCAAGTTCATATGACTATGGCTGACTTCAGCGGTGCTGCAGGTAGTGTGGCTATGCGATAGTGGCCACAACTTTGCCAATACAACTGGTCTGAAGAGCCTTCACAGTTGAGTCCCATGGGTCCTGGATTTTGGATGCATTCTTTAAATTACTTCCTTTGAGGTATTGTGATTTAAAAATTTGGGCCTATGGTGCACCATTTTGCCCAACTGAAGGTTATAGACAGGAGATTTAATAATGTATAGATTCCACAATCTTATTTCAAATCCATCTAGACCCTTAGTCCATTTGTAACTTTCCATAATGAAAGTTCTAATCACCCCTTTTCTGTTCATTCAATGAAACATACAAAACTTCTATTTAAAACTTCTTTTGCGAAGGATTGAAGGAAATTCACCCAATGTTTTCAGACTTATTAATCCAAAGGTTCCTAATAGCTGAAAAGCAATTAACGAGCAATTTTCAAAAGTAATTAGAAAAGTCTGTGAATCCAGTGTCCTTTTGAAGACACCAACTGTGGTTTGATCCAAATGGTCATTTCCTTGTCTCTCAGAGCTCTAAATCTGCAGGAAACCATTGTCCTATGGTCTGTTCACAAGGAGCAATTGTCTGGAGCACTTTGGGGTAATTTTAAGTCCTCCCTTTTGTCTGCAGAGGAACTACAATAGCCAGTCTACTCACTGGCTCTTTATTCTATCATGATCATTTTCTACATTTTTGCAGAGGCTTCTTCAGTCTGCCGTTTCTTGCCCAGAAGTCCCCAGTACTATGATTTTACGTGACAAAATATAGCATACCATCTAAAAAGAAAATATTCTGCAAAGTAAGGATATAACTCTTTTGCAAATGAATACAAATGTTAAAACTGTCATGTCAAGAGAATGTAGAAAATATTATATTTGGAAGTCAGGCAGTTCCATCGCTTGATAATTCACATTCCCCCTATTTTTATCTTTTTGAGCAACATAATTTGAATGTAATAAATGTTAATTGTATGCACAGTCATTTTGCAATGAGAAAGGTCATTTATGATATAGTCACATATGGTATTGCTTGAAAAATGTCCCTCTAGATGAGATGCCTCTTCCTAACCAATTATTCAACACAGTTCAGGTAATTTAACTGGAAGATGTATAAACTTATCTGTTTTACATTAGATAATAATATACAGATCTGCCTTCTACTTTCAGTAAAATCCAGTATATGGGCAGCATTAAGTTCATTATGGGAATTGTCTCTATCTAAGATGTTAAACCATGCTGTAGTAATTTGCCTAAGTGCAAAGGTCCCCAACATTTTGGGGCTAGTAGCCACAACTGGAATTTTGGAATATTACATCCTACTAAGCACTTTGAAAAAATTGTGGAGGATCTTGCCAATTATAAAACACTGATTTATCAGAAGATAAGTTAATAAAAATTGTTCCCACAACCCCTTCTAGCCATCTGGAATGTTTTATTACCTCAAATTACCTTTGGGAATAGCAGAGAACTGCTTGAACACTTTAATAATGCAAAGCAGGCAGTCAACAATTCAAAATTATTCTTAGTAAATTTCCAATTATATGAGGTTTTAATACAATAGTGGTTTACCAACCAGTAAGCGAAATAGTTCACTAAACTAGAATGTGTGAAATGGTTACAAGTGTCATGCCAGAATGAGGCATATTATCTGAAAGCCCAAGAGAAGAGATACACCTTAACCCCAGCTACATAGTACACATTACTGGGATGCAATACTGTCACCAAATTACAACACATTTTATGCATATCCTTTATTGAGCAGGTCTGACTGACAACATTCAACTGAAATATTTGAAATAGCAGCCTAAACGCAACCACTGGTAAGGCATCAACCATATATTTGCGGCATCCAATACTGAACACTTTTTATTGTGCTCTTAGAACTGGATTTGTGAGCGGAAATGCATCTGCTTTGTAATGTTATTTTGCATGCTAGTTTTCAGCATCCACTTTGCTTTCATCCTTTGAAGGTACTGCATGTCACGCTCGTGAGCCAGAGCTGTTCCTGCATTAATGGAGAAAGAGCCAATATCTGAATCTCACCAGAAAGCGTAATTATTTTCCAAGACAAACAAAGCTGCTTAAACCTGCTAAGATATACTGTGTTCTCCATAAAATCTGTCACTATTGAAATGCAATTACTTTTACACTTTAAATGTTCACAAACGTTTTGAAATTATCCTATATGGAGTTTGCCTATTGTTCTGGCCCAACAAACAGATCAACATAGGAATTCAGTGAGTATCTAGTCCAACGTTCTGTTTTCAACTGTACTTAGCTAGAAATTTCTGAGAACTTGAGCTATCAGTAGAATTCTGTAACATTTTTTTGGCAGAATAACCATGAGGGGGAGAGGATTCCACCAACACCCAGAGTAAGTAAAGGGATTGGCGCACAGATAAATAAGAAAAAGCCCTCTTGGAATATAGTTTTGCTTTCACGATGCTGAATTTTCACCCTGTACATATAAATAATCCGATATAATTAGGGAAGAAGGTGGCTGGAAGAACTGGCAACATTAAGTTATATGCCAAAAACACAAATTAAAAATGTATCAGTTCTTAAAAACCCGACATCCAGTTCAGAGTAGGAGAGAAGCGTTCTGTCAACACCAGTGTTTAGATTTAGCTACTTACAGGAACCTTATGGTTCAAGAAAATACTTCTCAGGGAAAAGCTCTTTATTATTTACATATTTTTACTTGCAAATATGTTAAAAACAATGAAAAAGCAAGCTAGTAAGACACTGATGTAAACATACTGCTTTTATCTGCTCACCTGAGTTGCTTGTCCAACCGAGGGCTTTATACTGCTGCAGCACTCTGCTCACTGTCTGTTTATTTTTGCAAACCACTACTGCTCGTGAAGAACCAAATCGCTGCTTGTAATACCTCATCAAGGAACGGTGACCAATCCTGGCACCTTTATGAAAACCAATATTCATATATTAAAGTAATAAAAGATATGAAATACCTTTTTTGTTATAATAGGAGTACTGTGTCTCTAGCTGAGAAATGTTCGCTTTCCCCAAAGCATGTAACTGTGGAGGTAACTGGCAATTCACTCTGGAATGCTCTCTAAGGCATATGCCCCCACAAAAGGGAAATCTGAGGAGAATTGCTAAATTTCATTTGGATTCCAATTCTGAAAGCTGATCGATTTCTTTGGGACCTCTGAGCCTATAGTGAGATTTATCTTGTAATTACTTTTTATTAAAGATTGTAATTGAAATAGGGAAAACTAAGTCTATAAGGAGGTTTGGAAGCACAGCTCCTAGTTTTTACTGATGTTAACTTTGTTTTGTTAAAAACCTGGGATGAAATATGCAGGCACAACAGATCCTTCTGAGGAGATAAATTGTAGAGAAATAACTATGGGGCTTTGAAAAGTAGGCTACTTTAAATTCTTTGTTTTAATTAAGTTATGGACCTGTGACACATATTTGTTTTAAAAGAATAAGATGACTGCAAGGAAATGAAAGATTCAATGTTCTTCCCACAGCGGTGTAATGGAAAGATTCTAATATAGTGTCCTGTGATAAGAAAGTAGATCTGTCAATCACTCGTCCATTTTTATGTGCACTTTGCCATTTTATGGAGAAACAAAAGCTAAACATAGCTCTTTTGAAAACGTAAACACAATGTATTGTTTTCCCAAAACAGTCTAAATTGCTGAATCACACCAAAGCTTCCCCATGGTCAACATTCAATTTGGTACTGAGATTTTGTCTTGTCTTGAAGAACCGGCATATATATGAAACTTTCTGACATGGCTCAGGGGTACACCAAATTTGTGCACAACTTGATTTTTTTTGGTGTGTGTGTGTTAATCTACTATTTAGTATACAGGCCACAAATTATATGTATTGTAAAAAAAAGAAACCCACTGGCATTCTAGAGAAGATAATGTGCACATGCATGCACATATACATGCACACACACACATACACACACGCTTGGTCAAAAAAATTCTTTTGCTTCATGGCCATCCCCTAATGTTAGCTTGGAGTTTGACTGACATTTTGAAATCTTAACTTTGGAGCTATTGCATTATTCTGTTTTCTTTCCAAATGTTCACCAAATATTTTTCATATTCGCTCCATTCATAAATGATTGGAGGATAATCAACTATTAATCTGAGGGATTCAGATATGTCATACATGTATCACGAGAAATTAGTTGAAGAATCAGGGCAAGAAATCTAAGATTTGGAATTTTATCCTCAGGGTGAGGTCAAATATTTAACAACTTCAAATGGATAAAGTATCTCTTTCTCCTCTCAATTTGCCCTGTTCAAGATCCATATGCACACTCCTGATTAGGGATTATTTTAGAAAGCAAACATTTTACATTATAAAAATTAATTTCACAGATTTTATCACCAAAGGTAGAGAATCACACTTAAATGGAACCAACAAAAACATTCCTAGATTAAAACCTTTCTTTTCCTTATTCCCCCCCCCCCACTTCCAAATCTCTCTCAAAATCATTTTGGAAAAACAGACATGAATTACAATTAATTTAAGAGTACTACAAGTCGAAGGCAAGGAAAAGTCTGCATTATTAGAAAACATCAGCTTCCATCCATTTTATATCAGAAAAAGTTACTACATATCAAAGAATATAGTTTTAAGAGCAGTTGAATGAATGAGTCACTGCTGGTATATGTGGCCATGCACAGACCTGAATGGTATTCCTGCCCATGTGAATATGCTAATGATCGAGAATGGCCTTTTTTGATGATAAACCGTCTCTAAGATTATAGGGATAAACAAGCTTCTTTGCTTCTTACTGATACGTTGTAACTCAAAAGGTATATAGCACTATCAAGTGCTTATTAAAATACGTTCTGTATCAATGTCTTGATCCTAACGCTCAGATTATTTTTTATCCTACATTATTTATGTATTTAATTTTTCCTATAACATTTGTCATGTCATGCACTTCTAAGTGTAAAATGCAATACAATAAAAAATACAATTAAAATATTTTAGAGCATATAAACGAGTAATTATGAATAATTGGGCTTTATCCAGTGTAATGAGACTGACACAACAGAGTGAATAAAATATACTTTCAGGAATAAAGTTCCAACCATGTATTATTTATTCCAGAGGATATGAGCAATGTCCCATAGATTCTTTAAAAGAAAGTAAAATCTCTGCAGTAAAATTTATTCCAATAAATAATATACCATATGCTAGAAATAACCATTTATTTTATTTCATGTGTATCTCTGCTTTATCAAGTTATTTGAGATCAACTGTACCCATCGGTAATCCTATAGCATCTTATCCCCAAAATGCTTTTTAGGTAATTGTGAAAAAATAAAGGTCAGAACACCAACATTCAATATTCTGTATTACTTCATCCAGATCACTTTAAGTTTTAAAGAACAAATTTTTAAAACTGTTATATAAGTCACTTCATTTTCCTGTTATTTTAAGTGTAACCTTTTCTTATCCATTAACCCAATACTATAGCATCTTATGTAATTCCAATTTGTTTACAGGGATAGACCTGCTTCATGTCTAGCAGAAGTGTGCCCTGCACATTGAATCATTCCTGCTGAACTTGTGATGTAGGGAAAGAGGGAAAAGATTCTTTATTCTTCAAACAGCATATTGGAAGCCAGAGAAACAATTCAGCACATGAAGGCTCTTAGGAGTCTGTATGGAAATTGTCAAGCCAAATTCTGCAAAACAATTCTATCACTCTCAATATGCTCACTGAAAGGGTTTACACAATGTACTTCCCATCATTTCTACTTAAAAGTATCCAGATGTAAGTCCCATCTGGTATCCTTCCCTGACCCCTATGATTAAAAAAAGCTGCCCATATGTTATTCAAAAGGGTTGCATATTGCATGATTTGAAAAACTAATCAGCAAAAGGAACTTCAAATAAACTGATTCCTTTTTTGCTCGCAAGGGCAAAGTGCCACAGGCAGATAAAAATAAAAATCTCATTTAAACAGTCCAATGGAGGCTGTTTTTGAGTAGTCTGGGTGAAGATAGGTGCCAGCTGGCACAATGGCACACTTATAAATTATGATAAATTATGGTAAGGAAATCATATCGATGACGTTCATGTTTTTTTTTCTTAACACCCAGCCTCTTGCAAACATTTTGTACTTCAAATTATTTGTTTCTGTATTAATTTGCTTTATAAGGCTGCAATCTTGAATGGCTTATAATTGTACAGAAGCATGAAAACAAAAGAATTAGAAAAAGAAACCAGCAAACAGAATCAGCTAAAAGGAAACAAAACAGGCCAAAAACTGTACAGTCCGTGCAAAAAAACTTTAATTCTGAAGTGTCTGAGCAAAGAACCAGGGCTTAAGGAAGGCCAGCCGGGTCTGAGCCATCCAAACTTCAGAGGGAATAATGTTCCGTACGGCAGGTGCTGTGAAAGAGAAAGTGCATCTCTGTCTCCTCTCCCATAGGTGGTCTGGTTTAAAAAAAAAAGAACCTGAAGCACACCCATCCTGCTGAATCTTATGGGATAGAGACAATTGAAAATAATTTAATTGTATTTTATTTAAAATTTTTATATAACTGCCATATTATATCAAACTCTGGGCAACCATATTAATTATTCAGTGCCTTAAAGGGCTTTATCGGGGATAATCAACATACCGAATGAAATCCAGAAATTTATAGGGAATCAACCCAGCTCACAGAGCTCTGGTGTTCATGGACGTAACAAAGTACGCCTTTTGTTTATTTGTGCCACCGTATTCTGAACTAGTAAGAGCTTCCGGGTAAGTTTCCAGGGCAATCCCATGTAAAGTGCATTACAAACTTTCGAATCAGATTCCCATATCCAAAAGAGAAGTGATGTAATGATCTAATTGCTGCATGAAAAGTAGAACTAGAGTTACTTAGGACAGATTACAATTCTTGGCACTTAGGAAATGGTTATTCACACAATTGTTGATCTTTTTTACAGGAGACACTTCTTCGGATTAAAGACAGTGCAAATGTCTTTGCCGATAACTAATTTTGTGAGATAATTAGTGTAAAAAGAAAATGAGGGAACGGAGAAATGAGTCCAGAATAATGTTACTCTTACAGAATAGTTTTCCAAGGGGCTCTCTCAAATGGATCTCAACATTTCTAGGCTTCTAATTGAAAGACCGAAGGATCGGTTTTCTGCCAGTATCCAATTCCTAGACCGGTGTTTCTCAATCTTACCAGCCTTAAGATGTGTGCATTTGAACTTCTAGAATTCCCAAGCCCACAACCTTGTCCTAAATCAGGGGTCGGCAACCTTGGCTCTTTTATGACTCATGGACTTCAACTCCCAGAATTCCTGAGTCAGCTATGCTGACTCAGGAATTCTGGGAGTTGAAGTCCATGAGTCATAAAAGAGCCGAGGTTCCCTACCCGTCCTAAATCAAATCCATCCTTACAGCAGTTTCCCACGTCCTGCAGTGGATGGAATAGGTACAAAAGCATAAGTTTTTTCACAGAAAAGGCAGATAATCAACCAAGAAACCTAGAAGCCATATATATGTATTCCTGTACCACCCTGCCCCAGACTAGATTGCATCCTTCTAAACTGCAATAACAGAAAGTTAGCATAGCAAGACAATCATGGCTTATTTCCGTAGTGTCACGTACCTGAAGGTAAAATCAGCTCCATAGTTTCATCGTCATAGTCCAATTTCTTTTCTGATGGCAATTGTTCAGGCATCTCTACATCCTCCCCTTCTTGGTAATCAGGATAACTGCTCCTATAAGAGGGCCAACATTTTGCCTTTAAAAATGAGAAGAGACTGTCTGAAAAAATAGCTGCTAAAATAGCAGAGTCTGAAAATGAGTATCTTGTGCTGCTAAGAAATATAATTGTGGGAGCTTTGCGACCAAGGAGAAAAACAGTTTGCTCAAGATAAAAAAAAAAAAGCGTATCTTCCTTAATCCTGCCTCCTGGGTAATCATGCATTCAATTAAGGACCCACAATTTTGCTTCCTCTTCCCACTCAGCTGCTTCCATCCTATTAGTCATGAAGCTGTACTATAGCTGATTGTTGTAAGAACCTTGACTATTAAAATTAGAGCCTTGCTATCTCTTTTCCTTGCATCCTATATTTTATCATGATGAGACTAAGATCTATTTATCTTTATCCCACCTTTATTATTTTTATAATTTAATGCAGTGAACCTACCTAGGGATTATTAGATAAGGGGCTTAAAAGAAAGCAGCCAATGTTGTCATTTATGGTATGACCACAGCTAAATAATGTATATTGCTCTGCTCAAGACATTTATAACGGGGCAAAATACAGCTGCAAAAAGTACAACCAATTCAATTAAAATAATCTGTTAGTTTGACACCTTCTCTACAAAGAAAAGGCTAGAACAGTTAAGATCTTTAACCTAGAAAAAGGCCTGTAAAGGGCAACATGATCAAGATGTACAAAATTATATATGGCATGAAAAACTGGCCCAAGTCAAGATTTTCTCCTTGTTATAAGCCACAGGACCTGGAGTTCTCTTAAACCACTGGAGGAGTGGTTATTCAATAAAACTGATCAGAAGGAAATTAAGGAACAGACAAACAGAACAGATTGCCAGTGACATATTTTTTTCAAACAGATGATTCAAAAGCAAAGCAATAGTCCTAGGAAAAAATGATTCCTGAAACAGAGATAGCTGTTAACTCTAAAAGAAAATAAAAAATGCACCAGATGCAATAAAAGGCACTTTGGAGAAGGGCTTTTTCTGCTGTGGCTCCCCCCCTTTGGAACAAGACACTCCTCAAAGTGAGATCTGCCCCCACCCTCTTGGTCTTTTGTAAGAGTCTCAAAACCTTGCTTTGCTGATTGGCCTGGGCCAGGGGTAGGCAACTTTGGCTCTTTTATGATACGTGGACTTTCTCCCAGAATTCCTGAGTCAGCATGGCTGACTCAGGAATTCTGGGAGTTGAAGTCCACGAGTTATAAAAGAGCCAAGGTTGCCTACCCCTGGCCCTGGGCGTTCCATGTTGGAGGTAGTTAGTGAACTAGGAAGGTCCCACCTCCATTCTGTAGTATTCTAGCTTTTAACATTAAGGTTTAAAATGAACATTAGTTAAATGTTTTAATGTTTTCTACCTTTGTTTTTAAGCCACCCGGAGTCACTTGACAGCGAGATGGGAGGGATAAATAAAATAAATATCGCATTTGCAGGATTACATGCAGATAATGTGCAACCTAGCTCTCGCCCCACTGAATTGATATTTTATATGTAGGGAATTAATGTGGGGTCTTCCAATTTAATCTAGAACAGGGGTGTCAAACTGCCGGCCCATGGGCCGGATGCATCATAGCAAAACCGCGCCCATCCCATTGCCGGCAATGGGAAAAGTCACGATACGTCGCGACACATCACGTGACGTTTGACACCCCTGATCTAGAAGAGTACTGTTGCAGCAAGACTGGATAACGTGCTAATTCGAGTCTTGTTTAAGTCATGCTGCCTCCATGTTGTGGGGCAAAAGAACAAGGATCTTGTAAAATATAGCTTTAATGAATGCATTTTTAAGCAGGGACATGATGTCCTTTAATAAGCTATTTCCTTCCTGCTGAATAAGCTATCAGTATATTGTTCAGCATATTTATAATTCACATAAAGGAAGAAGAAATGTATACCCCACCTGACTTCTCAAAATGCAGGCGGATAGAATGGAGACGTGCCTCCAGGTTTCAAAAGGCCAATACAAATGCTGCGCTATTGTATTTGTTGCATCTACAGTGACTATATCTAGACAACTATAGGATATACAAGGTCTATAGGCAGCACACTCACAGACGATGATAGGAAGTTCAGTTCTCCTAGAGCCAAGGCAAACAGGGGCACTCTAACTTAAAAGGCTTTGCTGTGGGTCCTTCTGGTAAAAATATTACTCCATGTTCCTTGTGATTCCCAAGTAACTGTTACAGGATGATACTACTAACTTAGAACGTAGCCTTATAATTTTGGTCATCCATAAGCAGATTCATCACATACACCACCCCAGAACTGCGCCATCACCATCAGATTTTTACCTAAGCGAAACATTCAATGTTTTTCGCCAACAATGCAGCTCCTACCTGAAATCATAGAAGTCCGCAAATTCCAAAGCAGCATCTCCCTCAATGAAGAGCTTGCAGTGGCTTTTGTCATTCATATGTGCCTGCACAGCTTTAATTGTGTAAAAGGACTTCCCTTTCTCATTGCACCATAGACAGATCTTCCCAACCCCAATCTTCTCTCCTGAGCATTGAAAGAAATGAGATAAGAATTGCCCTTTGATCTTGTATGACTTCAAAATATTAATTGCATCCTAACATTTAGCATCAAACTACTTTCTGTTCTCACTGCTACAGCCAAGAATCTCTATTCAGCTTTTTTACTAACCCTGCACCCCCCCCCTTCTATTACATATCATGGAACTACTCAAACATTTTTTTGACAATAGATTTGCAGTCAGAGTAGCCATTCTACCAATTGCCTCATTGTTAACTATAGAAATTTAGTTAACTGTTAGAAATTTAGTTATCATAAAAAAAAGTTGCCTGTAACAATAAAGGCAATTAGAAACAAATAAAATAAGGATGAAATGACCCGTGTTCCAAACTTGGCCAAGTCCCAGTCAAGGTTCCTTGTCAAGAAAAGGAGTACCGTAAATGCCGGCGTACAAGGTGACCCGGCGTATAAGACGACCCCCGTCTTTATAGCCGGGCCGCATTCCTAGAACGTCGTCTTATACGCCGGAAACTACTAGTATTTCCGGCGTATAAGACGACTCGGCGTATAAGACGACCCCCATCTTTGGAGCCGATTTCAGCGCTCGCGGAAGTCGTCTTATACGCCGGCATTTACGGTAATCATGGTAGAATGTATTGCAAAAGTAATTTCCATTTCCCGTGATTAACATTATTTCGGAGATAAGCTTTTCAGCCGAACATGAAAGCTTACTAGAACCTCTGATGCAGGTTTATTCCACTAGTGAGAGGAACAGATATAATTGTTTCATAACCAGTATCTATATATTGTACAGGTAGTCCTTGGATTATAATTGTCTTTGCTAAGTAACTTAGCAAGGGCAATGCTGGTAGTCCTGGTTGCCATCTTCAAGTGAGGACCTCATATGATCACAACTTCTGACCTCCTGCCAGCTTTACCATTGACTCTGCTTGTAGGAAGCCAACAAGAATATTGGAAATTGTGATCATGTGACCACAGGGATGCTGCAACAGCTGGAACTATAAGAACTGGTTGCAAGTATCATTCATTCAGCTCTGCTATAACTTTTATGGTTACTGAATGATTGGTTGTAACCCTGATTGGTTGTAACCCAAGGTCTACCTTTATGTACAGTTTACACAAAGCCTATAATTATACTCTCCCAATGTGTGCATGCTCAACCTTATTCTGATGTAAGATCAAGTTTATTAAAGGGCATTAAATTCTAGGAGAAAATCCAATAGTCGACTTCTATATAGAATAGTCTTTATTTCTAGAGGTCAACTTCTGTCCAACAGGACATCTTATCCTATTTCATATATCTTTAAAATGCCATCCACACCAACCCTAACTTGATGTAATTGATGTTAAAAATTCCACCTACATTATTAAGAAAATGTGATTTTTTTTTAAAAAATGCCATATTTATTAATCAGTTATGTATAAGGAAGAAGGAAACACTGAGAGAAATAACATATACAACTTCCCTAAAAATCAGTAACAATGTTTATCTATTTATGAAGGAGAAAGCTCTGACAGACTTACCCAAATACTTGATCAATCCTCTGAAATCTACAAGGTATTCTATGTCTGGAATAAAAAAACTATGGGCTTTTGTCATGTGGGCCACATTCTTCATGAAACAATTTGAATGGTGAGAACAGAATAAGCAGTCTGTTATAGGAATTGCATCAGGTTCAGCCCCATCATTCCCCGGTTCACTGTTTTCTGCTTCATCTGGGTTTCCCTCTATCTCTTCTTCAGACTCTATGTCTTCATTTGAGTCTATATCCTCCCAACCTTCTATAAGAAATCAGAACAAAACCTTAAGCTGGTTTAATTGCATTAAAAAGATGCATATAAACAATTTAATACAACAGCATGCCACTAGATCTAGTGAAGAATGATGTCACTAACTGTTTTAATTTTGCTAAGAAAATGAATTTTTCAACATCACTTTAAAAACTCTGACACCAATTCCAATGTTTGACTTTTAACCTTCAAGCTGCCCAGCTTTTCTCTGTGAAGTATCATTTCCCTAAGGCAATGCATAAGCTTGAGTGCTTTGGAAAAATACATTCCAGTAGGACAGTGCTTTGAAAATAATTGTATAGCACATGTTAACAACTCTTTAGAGCAGCCACAATTTAACCAGAAGCATGTAGCTACTCTCTGCAGCTGTCATATGTCCCTGAGAAACGACACAGTTGTTTTAAAGATTGGAAGACACGTGCCACATCTGTGAGCTCCAAAAGGCTCTTTTGAAATCAAATTTATTAATCCTATATTCTAACTCAGACCGGTATAGCAGTGGTTAGTTTGGTGAATACTGTATTCTACATGATGGGTCAAAGGTAACTCATAAATTATCAACTAGCTCAAAATATGACCCAGATACTCTTCTTCATGGCTGCCTTTAAGAATTTAAGCTCTTTTGGCAACGGACTTACATTATAGTAGAGGATGAAGCAATTTTGGTCCACTGAAAAACAAGATTCCAGCCAAAATTACATATTATGTATATTACATATTATATTATATATTATATGATTCAACCATAAAATGATGTAAAAATAAATCTAATTCTGAAGCAAAGGACTTCTTTAGAATTATATACAATTTAGAGGACATGACAGGAAATACTTCTTAAGGTAGGAGCAAAAGAAAAGCCTTTTAAAACACTTGGTTTTCTTTTTTACAGTACTTTGTATATTCTAATTTTGTTGTTTTTTAAAAAATACATGCCTGTTATATGACACCATTCTTTTCATTAATATCATGCTTTCAATGCAACACAATCTTATGACTGTTTATCCAAGATAAAGGCCTGTTGTTCAATAAGGATTATTCCATAGCATATTCCATTCCATAACCCAAATATCTGATTAGATACTGCAGCCCAGTGTCACTAGAAGATGCAAATTTGCTTTCAAAAGTTTCAAACTGAACATTATACAGGGCTTCATTCCCCCCCCCCAACTACAAGATCCACATTTTAGTTTTAACTTTTTCTTTAGACTGCTTTTTGTCATTACCTTCCTCCATATCTTCCTCCTTTCCTTCATCGTCAGACGGCTGTTGTGTCAGCTTCTTAGCCTGTTGCTCAAACCAGTGTAATCGAGGTGGTCTTTCCACGTGCTCTTTTCTCTGGAGCGAACTGCTGCTTTCTTCCATGAAAGAACCACCAATGGCATCTGCAGACAGGGCAACCTTCTTTGGAGACGAGGATGGCTGAGCTTTGATGGCTTGCTGGATAGCAGTGTTCATAGTGTCTTTGTCAACGTTCTCTTGAGTAAGGCCCTTCTCTAAATTCTTCTCATTTAAGAGTTCCACTTTCTTGCTGATTGCTTGGACAGCCTTCTTCTCAAGCTCCAAATGTTTCCTGGATTTCAGGTGGTTTGCATATGCATTGAAATTGGAAAATCGCTTGCTGCAAGCCACACAGTAAGTTGCAGTGGCCTTGTTCTGTTCTTCCAGTCCTGCTCTTTGGGCTAGTACTCTCTCTTGAAAGTTCTCAGCAGTGACAGGGGGCATCTGAGCAACTTTTCTCTTTAGGTTATACCTGTGCCAGTCAGTTTTATAGTGGGCTCGCTGAACTTCTGCATCCTTGATAGTTACTCGGCAAGTAATGCAGGTGTATGATGCTGGAGCTGGGAAGAAAGGAAATATACAACGGAGGTTAAACTGAAAGAAATTTGGCTTAATCAGTTAGCTTAGATATAATTCTATTTCAGATATTTCCATCCTGACTCCCTCCAGGAATACTGAACTACAACTCCTGTAATTTAGCCAGCATACCTAACAATAGGAATTATTAGTCTAATGTTCCTGGAAGTCAAAGTTATCTTATTCTAAGAAGTCAGGGGATAGATATTTTATATGTCAAGAGATGTTTTCTAAGAAGTTTTCTTACTGTTGCAGGTTACTGCAGTTGTGTTAAATTTAAATTTAAGAATATGACAGAATTTGTTCAAGAATTCTTGAAGCTCACAGATTTGGGGAAAAGGTCAGAGATGAACAATATAAAATACATATACCCGCCAAATAAAAAAAACTATCAGTAGAAATAACCTGTACGGCTCTCTAGTTTGGGCTAGAAAAATCAAAGCTCCCGCCAATTCTTGGCAAGACTGCAACAGGATAAAAAAAATGTATTAGATCTCACAGTTAAAAGATTACATTTCTCTTCTTGGCATTCAGCACTTGGCAACAGAAGATTACCGGTAGTCCTCAACTTACAACAGTTCATTTAGTGACCATTCGAAGTTACTTGTGATCGTTTTTTCACACTTACAACCACTGCAGCGTCCCCAGGGTCACATGATCAAAATTCAGATGCTTGGCAACCGACCCACATTCATGCTCTTTTGCAACCTTCTGACAAGCCAAATCAATGAGGAAGCCAGCTTCACTTAACAACCGAGTGACTAACTTAACAACTGCAGTGACTCATTTAACAACTGTGGCAAGAAGAGTCATAAAACGGGGCAAAGTTGCTTAAGAAACGTCTCACTTAGCAACAAAAACGTTGGGCTTCATTGTGGTCGTAATTCGAGGACTACCTGTATAAGGTACAAAGGTTAGTATCCCCAGCAATAAGCATAAAGTGTATCTTAGAACACTATTCCTTCACAGGGAGATGCAACTCTGCTTTCCCTTAAAATCAAACCCAGCGGCCAGAGACACAGACAAGGCCCCATTTGAATTGCCACCGTTTGAAAGAGCAAGTCTAGCACAAACACAGCCCCCTCTTGTTGTACCCAGGGCCAGGACTAGTAAGGCAAGCGCAATATGACTGTACGTGATTTGGAAGATGTACGTATTGGGAGCGCGGGGGCTGCTGACCTCTCACGCCCAGCGCCGTCAAGGAACGGGCCCTTACGGCTGTCAACGTCGGGCTCGCCCTGCAACGGCCTGGGCGTGCTTTAGTGTGTGCGTGACCGCGATCGAAGGGACCGAAGAGGGTTAAGCGGAGGAGGAGGAAAAGTTCGCTGGGTGCTTCAGCAGAATTCGTGCCTCTTTACCTGGCGCTCCGAGGGCAGGAGGCACGTCGCTCATAGCCCGAGCTCCGCCGGGAAGCCCCTTGCCTGCTTGAATGCCGAGCGGCAGCTCAGGACAGCCCACGAGGGGGCGGGGGGCTCAAGCCAAAGCCGGGGAAACGGGGCCCGGCTGCAGGAGAAGGCGAGAGGCGGGCCAGGACACGTGGCGTCGCGCTGCTTCGGGGGGGGGGAATCCACGCAGTAGTTAAACGGCAAAGACTCCACCGCGAAGTTGCTCTTCTCGCTTCCGGGTTAGAGGAGCAGAGGGCCGATCAGTACTCCCGAGCCTACTTCCGTCATTTGTCCCCATCTGCAGGCCTGGAGGACCAGCTGCATTGTTCTGGTTGCAGTCGCTTGTCTTTGCGCTTGGGAAGAGAGAAGGAAAAGAGGGAGGCTTTTAGAAGCCGTTTGCGCTAGTGCAGTGAGATTCATAGAATCATAGGGCTAGAAGGGACCTCCGAGTCCTCTAGTGGTCTAGTCCAGGGGTAGGCAACCTTGGCTCTTTTATGACTCGTGGACTTCAACTCCCAGAAGTCCTGAACCACCATGGTTGCCTACCCCTGGTCTAGTCCAATAAAGGAGTCTGTCTTTATTCTGACTTTCTTTCTTCCCCAAGGAAAGTCGACCCGCAGTCCTCCCAACAACTTGCTGCGGGCCCTGCATTTCTCTCTCCCCCCCCCCGCCTCACTTCCCAATATCTGCCCCTTACTTTTCCTCTCTGTACCCTGCTATGGGGAGGGCAGAAATGCAACTGGTGCAGTTCTCTTTGAGGCTGCCTAGTTCCTTCTGTCCCCGAACTGCAAAGCATAGTACAGTGAAAGAGGTGAGTTTTCCCTCCCACCAAAGGCATCCCTCTCGTGAGTGTATTTTCCTCGGACGTGGTTTCTCCGTGGCTTTGGGGAATTTGGAAGAAAAATAGAACAAATATATCCGAGGTCGAAGCAGTTGGAAGCGACTGCTCCTAGAAAGCGAAAGACACAGAGAAAATGATAAGAGTGGTCTTTTTTTCCCTTGTTTTTTAGGATCAAAGAGTGCCGGACATTGCATTGCACACTGGTGACTGAAGACAACTATAATGATGAGACAAACCTGGTCAAATAGGTTTTCCTAGTTTTGGCATTTGTTGCAGGGCCACGCAGAAGGTATCAGGTTGAGCAAATTGCTGATTTTAGAAGACTAAAACCTAGGTATATTTTTTAGTCTCTCCAATTACATTATCTAAGAACTTTGGTCTTGCTACAGCCTGGAAAAAGATGCAGTTATTTTAAGGCTTTTCAACATGCTATGTGCGTGCTCATTGGTGCTCAGAAATACATTTCCCTTTGTATTGAAAGTGTTGCACAGCTTTAAATCAAATTTGAATGGTCAGAAAATTATGATTACATTTCACTGTCCAGCATATTAATCAAAGGAGATTCTGATTTTGCTCCCTGGGCAACACTAATAAAATGAAATGTGACATTTATTGCTGACTGGAAACGTATTACTTTTTGTGTAAAATGGAAAATGAAGTTTCAATGATTAGACAGACTAGATTATAGAAACAGAATTATTTTGTAATCATAGTGTAAGATAAATTTATAATTGTACACATGTGCTATAAAGTTTGGAAGCTACTTTTTGTTTTTATTTGTCTTATCTTTTTCTTGCACCTTTAACTTTCTCTTTGATTATTTTCTTCATTTCTTTTTCTCACTTTACATTAATTTGTATTAGATTTTGTCTTTGTTTTTTAAAAAAAAGAAAGAAAAGAAAAAAGATGTGGAGTGTTAAGTCAGAAGAAAATCTGGCTATACAACCCTCTTCTATCAAGTATCCAAAACTGGCACTGCACCTCATGGTCAGCTGCATTCCCATATATATTCTTGCTGGCCTTTTAACCAAAGAAGATTCCTGCTCTTAATGTCAGTAACTAGTCAAATAGGTGACATATTTTTATGTTGATATCACAGGGCAAGTGTTGTATTTTGCTGCCCCTTGTTTCTCCTCCTCGTTTCAGAAGCTAAAGTCATATTGTCCAATATTTTGTGTCACATTTTGGCCAATTAGAAGAATTTGGGAAACTGACAAGCCTCAGTGGAGGGGGATTGTCCCTTCTGCTGTCACTTCCCAGCAATTAGTATTGAAATATGCAACCTATGTTTCAAGTATTAATCAATATTAATAGTCATTGATACTGTGATATTCCATGACCCTGGTTCAGTCACTTTTAGAACCATCACATCGATTACTGTCAGCACAACTGCAGACTGCAGATTCCATTGTTAATTGTCTGCTCTTTGAAAAGCATTCCTTTTGTCAGACCTGAATGAACAGGTGTTCAGTTTTAGTGAATGATCTCAAGTTCTAGTCCTGTGAGAGATCAAGAAAATTTTCTCTCCACATTATGATTTTGTAGGCTTCTACCATCTGTCCTTGTACGTCCCCCCCTCCCCTCATTTCAAACTGAAAAAGCTCAACTGTTGCAGTGTTTTCTCATAAGGGACCTGCTGCAGATCCCTAAAAATGTTAATAGGTTTTCTTCATATCATTTCTAATTGTATCATATCTTTCTTAAGGGGTATGCATAATATTCAAAGTGTGCTCTCACTAGAGATTTATATAAAGGCATTAATTTTGCAGTTCTTTTCTAATGATTCAAAACATGGCATTATCTATCCTTCTCAGCAGCTACATGCTGTGTTAACATTTTAATTAGACATTTTAAGCACACTGTGATCTAAGATTCCTTTTCTTGTCAGCCACTGCCATATCAGAGATGATTAATCTATAAGGATTAGTGTGTGTATCTCTCTGTATGTGCACACCCACATGCCAGCATCTTTGGCTTTCTGGAAGTCTAATACCTCAACCATTGAAAATATTGTTTATGTTTGCTCAACTATTAATAATATGCCGCTTTTAGGCTTAGAAACTTCTCATCCTTATTGGAAAAAACAGCATGTCGGGAACTGAATTACAGATTAATTTCTTTCCACCTGGGTTCTAATGTATATATTGTAAGCAGAACCGCTTTTTAATTTAAATTGGTTGACTCATTGTATGATTGCTGACTCATTGTATTATCAACATATTTTATCATTGTGTTTACCTTTCTATCTATTTTATCTTGGAACTTCTTAAGTATTTTATTTTTCTTTCATCTTATTGATATGGTTGTAAGACTAATCAATTAGTAAATTATTCTATTTATTCTATTCTGTAAGGCCTTTCATGCCTGGAGATCCAGTGGAGGTATGGAGCCAGCAAATGTTTATATTGTTTGTAATGTATGAACTGTATTCTTCCAGGGAACTTGTTTTAATAGCTTAATTTGATTTTAATGGAGTTTCTTTTGTTTTGGTTATTTTTGTTATCTTTTAACCGTGTGAACTGCCAGGAGTTATGTAGGTATAATGGCAGCTATATAAATTTATACTTGTAGATATTGAATTGTATTTGCATACAATGTGGAGAGATTGCTTTTGAGTTCCTTGCAATTCCCATTTAACACTCTGAACAACGTGAAAACGTAGACACCTCATTGCTTAACCCTAATTCTATATGATTTAAATTTACAATCAGTCCTAAAGTAACTGAAACATATATTTCTATTGTTAAGAGTACAAGAGCTCAACATGATGCCTGGATCTGCATATGGCCCTCAAAATACTTGAGTGCAGCACACTTCCTAAAGTTATTATCAATTTATGTTTAAAGTGAAAATTACTAAGTAAATGACTGGGAATATTAATCTTAGATTGAAAAAAACAGGCTTTGGGTAATGAGGGAATAAATTTGGGAGGCATTACTTAGGACACTGGTGTCATGTGATGCATTGTGGCGTTTTTTGCCTTTGCGGAGCTGGGGTGGTGTGGCCTGTGCGTGATGCATCCAACCAGCGGGCCACCAGTTTGATCCCCCCTGTTTTAGAGAGTTGCCACAAAACTTACTTTCTAAATTATCTCAACTTGCCTTGTGGCCTATTTTTAGCTTATATGTATTTTTATTAATAATGTCAAATTGAAAGCCACCAGATTTTATACGAATAGGCTATAGAACCTAATTATATAAAAAAAACAGTTGACACAACTCTGTATAGGTAGACCACAACTTAAAACCACAATTGAACCCAAAATTCTGTTGATAAGTGAGTTGTTAAATAAATTTTGCCCCATTGTATGACCCTTCTTGCTGCAGTTGTTAAGTGAGGGGGTCGGAGGGTCACAAAAAGTGATCACATGATCCTGGGACACTGCAACCATCATAAATATGAACCAGTTGCCAAGGATCCAAATTTTGATCTTGTGACCATCAGGATGCTGCAACAGTCATGTGAAAAACAGTCACTTATTTCAGTCAAGTTGTAACTTTGAACAGTCACTAAATGAACTATTATAAGTCAAGGATTACCTGTATTCTGGTATTTCCCTCACAATAATTTATTTTAAATGGATGAAAAGTATAGCCACCAGGTGCCTTTTTGCTTCCCTATGATTACAAAGTAGATTTTTATTCGGTACTTTAAAAGTCAGGGTTTTTTTTTTATAATCCAAACTCTTATTTATGATGCTCTAGCACCGTGGTGGTGAACCTATGGCATGCGTGCCACAGGTGGCACGCAAAACCCTTTTTGTGGGAACGCGCGCCGTCACCCCAGTCCTAGGCCTTCAGCTGGGTTTTATAAAACCTTTTCACTTTAGGCCTCCGCCACCATGTGCAAAAAAAAAAAAAAAGAGAGATTCAACCAATCAGTTTCAACTTCTTGCGGGAAAAAAAAAGATCTCACGAAGTTGGAATTGATTGATTGAACTTTTTAGTCCCACCCAGTCTGCCATTACCATCGCAGCCATGCTCACCCAATGAGCCACGTCTACCCAATGGGCCACACCCACCCAGCACCCAATGATACATAAGTGGGTTTTGGGTTGCAGTTTGGGCACTCGGTCTCTAAAAGGTTCGCCATCACTGCTCTAGCACATAAAATTTTATTTTCTTCATACACAGATTTCAAGAGTCGTTTTTAAAATATATATTTCCTACATTCCACAGTAGTGTTGTCCATTGATTACTGAAAGGGTATATGAAGAGTGAGACCAAAACTGCTCATTTGAAAATGTCTGAAATTATCTAGCATAAAGATTAAATATTTTATTTCATATGTCCCTCAAAATTACAGTGGTATAGATTTAAAAAACAGAAATAAAGATGACAATAAGTGAAATATTAACATGTATGTAGCTTGTAACAAAAATAAAACATAGACATTAAACCATTCTCATAATTATCAATTCATGTTTATTAAATCATATTCAAGCTAAAGTGCTGCAAAATACTCAAAATAATTTAAGACTTCTTTTTTTAAAAATCCTGTTTCTGGTTGTTTGGCTAGAAATCTGTAAAAACATGAAAGTGAATATTACAATATTTATACAAAAAATCAAGAACATAAATACTCATTTCTATTAATCTCATACTAATCTATTATAATGTACCTCCACATATTCTAACTTTATGTATGTTTTGAAAACATTTCTATGTATTTATATTTCTATGTATTTGATAGTATTGGGTAATCTGTGATCCAGAATTTAAATTAACCTTCCAATTAAAACAGCATATGTTGAATTCTCCTCCACTGATATCCAGGGATCAAAACGGCTTCATATATATTATTTTTAATGGTTCTAATAAACATGGCAATTGTCTCATCCCAAATACCTATTTAGATCAAATAGCAATCACTAAATAATTATTTTGTCTTACTTCTTAATATGAGAAATTTAACAATAGCAGTTTCTTGAATTGAGAGGTCTAGGGGAAAAAATACAATCAAATTTATATATGATAGACTTAAAAGTTATATTTTTGTGGAAATTTTAGAACATACTAACTAAATTCTATCAAAGTGTTGTGGTTGAATAGATAGATGATGGGAACCATGGAAGATGTAGGACAGAGTAGCAATTTGAATGCCATGGATATTAATTTCTTCATATTCCAATATTGTGAGTGCCAGGATTTGGTATGATTTGTTTTAAATATGATGTATTTCTATAATCAAGTTTGCTGACATAGAATTGCTTTAGGCTTATAATACTAATGCTATACTACCAGAAATATGGAGAATATCTACTACAATAGCTATACGGCAAGACATTATATAACAGCAATCATTAATTGAAAACCGGTATTTCGAAGGTATTGCTTCACTTAAAGTAGTCCTTCATTTATGACAATTGAGCCCCAAATTTCTGTTGCTAAGTGAAACCTTTGTTGAGTTTTGCCCCATTTTACAACCTTTCTTGCCAGTTGTTAAGCGAATTGATGCACCACACTGCATTAAGTTAGTAACACAGTTGTTAAGTGAATATGCTTTCCCCATTGACTTTGCTTTTGTCAGGTCGCACTGCAACTATCATAAATATGAGTCAATTGCCAAGCGTCTGAATTTTAATGATATGGCCATAGGGATGCTGCAATGGTTGTGTGAAAAATGGCCATAACTCACTTTTTTCAATGCCATTGTAACTTCGAAGAGTCACTAAATGAATGATTATAAGTTGAGGACTACCTATATAGAGTAGTTTGCGCTTTTGCACTTCCGTGGCATAAAAAAATGCAGGATGGATAGGCTGTTAAATTGGCCAAAAGACAAGAAGGGACCACCCAAGCAGAATATTGCAAGTATCATTTGAAAACTGCCGTCTTCCCACTTGTTGAAAATAAATCCAAACCTATGTTTGTTTCTTAAAAACATTTTAGTTATGCTTGTTTATTTATTAAACCTATTATGGCCACTCTCTCTGGAACACTCTTGATTTACATTCATTGATTCAATGTAATTTATACTTCCGAGAATATAGGTTGAGGATTTTAACCTATTTATACAGAGTATTTCACTTGAAGATTGTTTCCATACAAATATGCTTTGCAATTTACCATTTGTTGTGGATCAATTTTGTTGTGAATCTCTTAAAATACCATTCTTAATGACAATTTGAACACCGCTGGATATAATTCAGAGAGTTAAACAAGCTTTAGGGTTTGGAAGGAACTGTGAAGGTGACAGACTGAAGATTAAAGGTATTTATAATGATGTCTTTATAATGATGCATTGATGTCTTTATAATGATGCATTGATAAGTAGATGCCTATTCAGACCCCTCTTCCTAAGAAGCTGAGCAAATTGCAAATAAGAATTTTTAAAAAGTGTGTGGAAGCGGTATGTTTGCAAACTCCTTGTCCCAGAACTTTTTTTAAAAAAGGTAGAGAAATATCACCCAATGCTTGCAAACTAATATAGTTCTATACTGTAATATCATTTGCTTAAATCTGCCATATTTATGGAGTTAGCTTCTTTAACCCTTTAAATGATTTAGAAGCCATACTCACTCTACAATTTTTAAAATGTTGTCTCATTAACCTTTCTTGAATTGGCTATATGGTGTTGTTTCCATTAGTTCAAGAGAGAAAAGCTAATGTGGTTGAATATTATTGTTTACCTCTGCAATGACAGATATGAAAAATGTGAGGTATTTATACTGAACTGTTGGGTGCAGCCTAAAATAATTTCTTTAATAAGCTAGTATAGATGTGTATAATGGAAAGATTACCAAATCATAAATCAATGGGTTCGCTGACTATAAGCAAAGCCAGAATTAAAATAGCCACACAAATCACTCTGGTTGATGGAAGGCTCAGATTTGTCTAATACAGTATATCAAAAGGCAAGCCACTTTTTAACTGTAGAGCATTTCTATTTATTAAATTTATTTTGGGGCTTCATAGATAGAATATTTTATTTTGCAATGACAACAACAACAAATTAAGGGGGAAAAAAATCTCAGCATACTCTTGATTTTTGGATGTGCCAACAAACAGATCTTTAGCCTATATGTTTAAAAATAAACACAAAGAAAGACATAAAAGTAACAATTCGTTATCATTTTTGCAATATAAATTTCCAAACAATAAGGAAATGAGTGCAATTATATAAATGTTTTAGGGTGCTCAGGCAGGTATCTCCAAATACGGGGATTATATCTGTTTACCTGAAAACCGGAAAAAGAATTGCTTACAAGAAGTCTTAAGTAGTCCCTTCAGTTGTTTTCAATGATGGAACTTCATTCTCTTAAAGAGTACCTCTATATCTGACATTTGAAAATCCCTGAAATATTTATTTAAAGAAAATTATAAAGTGCACACAGTTACAGTTCACAACATAATGGGTAGAACTGAGAAGATTCTCTTAGTAATTTAACTTACAACAGCCACGTGCCCACTCTTTAGACTTACAATCTGCAGCATGTTTCCTTGGAAGTAAATCCCACTTCTATGTGTTTTGAATTCTAGCCTTATCCATTTAATTGTAAGATCCATTGACTTTATTATAAAAACAAAACACAGTTTAATGAGTTTGCATTCTATACAACGGTAGAGCCTTCTAATTTGTATTTTAAATGGTGAAACTGCCCAGCAGTATCATAGCTAGAATTATGCAAACATTTGATTGGCAAGAACTGTCAGAACTTGGTACCGAACCAAGCTATCAGAACACTGATTTTGCTGAAACCAGATGCTCTCCTTAGAAAGTCTTAAGGGGATTTACTTTTAGGACTGCAAAGAAGTTGAAAAGGACACTGCAAAACACATTGATTTGAACAAACCATTCCCAAAACTTTGAGGCAACTATACACAAAAGGCTTCACATATCTGCTTTGAACATTTTCCAAGGTGGCCTGAATGTTCATGTACAAACATTTCCATTGGGACTGTCAGTAAAACAAAGTAGCTATAGATCAACAGAGATGACCTAGAAAAGTCAACTGTATTGAAATTTCTGGGGTGTTTGGCTACCCCAGGAGTAGGCAACCTTAGCTCTTTTATTTATTTATTTATTTTATTTATGAGACTTATATACCGCTTTAAGTGCAAGCACTCTCTAAGCGGTGTACACCAGTAAGCAATGTATATATATATATATTTACATTGCCCCCAACAATCTGGGTCCTCATTTTACCTACCCCGGAAGGATGGAAGGCTGAGTCAACCTTGAGCCGGTGAGATTTGAACCACTGACCTGCTGAACATAGTCAGCTAAAGTGGCCTGCAGTACTGCACTCTAACTCCCAGAAATCCTGAGCCAGCATAGCTACCCTAAGAGGATTGCTTACTATCACACCCCTTCTAAGGCTTTGGAGTAAACATGCTTATGGTTAGGTGACAATACCCATCTTTCCATGAGTTTAAAACCACTTTCTCCTATGTTATTCTAGGTTAAAAAAGTGAAAGGAACATTTTTAATAATAAAAAGCAGAACTGATGTGATATACTAAATTACAAGTCCCTGACTTGCAACCATTCATTTAATGACCATTTGAAGTTACAATGGCACTGAAAAGTGACTTATGACCGGTTTTCATATGGTCATGGGATCAAAATTTGGGCACTTGGCAACTGGCATGTATTTATTAGTTACATTGTCCCAAGGTCATGTGATCACCATTTGTAACCTTCCCAGTGGTTTCTGACTAGCAAAGTCAATGGTGGATGCCAGATTCACTTAACGACCACATGATTCACTTAACAACAGGAGTGATTTTCTTAGCTGTGGCAAAAAAAGTTGAAAATGGGATGTGACTCACTTAAAAAATGTCTTGCTTTGGCTCAGTTGTGGTCATAGGTCAAGGACTACCTGTACAGTAAGTTCTTGCTTAACAACCAGAATTAAGGCTGGCAACCTCATCACTGAATGACATGGTCACTAAAGAAGACATCACTTGACCATTTCTACTATTGTAGTCATTAAGCGAGATATTATGTGACAGTAACTTGCAATTTTATTCCACTGTCTCTGTTTATTGGAAGTAAAAATGGTGATCATATGACAATGGAATATTTGGCCTAGAATTTAGGGGTAGGCAACCTTGGCTCTTTTATGACTCATGGACTTCAACTCCCATGAGTCATAAAAGAGCCACGGTTGCCTATCCCTGGCCTAGGTACTGCAAAGTGCCTGTAGCTTGATCATGTGATCATGGGGATGCTGTGATATAAAGTTAGTTTTAAGCACAAATGGTCACTAAAGAGGGTAGTCGTTAAGCAAGGATTACCTGTAGTACCTTCTAGATCTCTGTGTTCTGTTTTCACTCTGAGGGATTGCAACCAAGTATTTCTCTACACTTCCACATCTGAAGCACAGTAACATTTGATAAAGATGTGCAGAAATCGGAGAACAATCTGCTTTGGAGTTAGAACTGGCACTGGATTAGTGTAGCCTTGAGTATGTAGACTTTACTAAATGTTTACAGAAGGTAGAAAGAGAGAGAAGACTTGAGAATGAACTAACCTAACATTTTGCTCAGGTCTGCATGTTGCAAAGCAACATTTATTTTGCAAGTTACCTAATAAAAATAGCAGGAAGAAAATAAATTTCTCTTCAAACTGCACCTTTAGTTCATAACTTCACACCATTACTATGTATACTGATTAGAATGCCAGTAAAAATGTCTAGACGTTTGAGATAAATCAGAGCAGTTAATATGGTCCCTCAGTTTGCTGGCCTCTTTTAACATGCCAGTCAAAGCATGTTAAAGCTATTCCTTTTTAAAATTTGGTTCACGTTGATAAGGCACTCCTGTTGCCCTCAATTTTAAAGATAAATCATAATGCGTAATAGAATATTTACTAAGTTTCTTGTCAGAGGGAACTATAGGGTGTTCAATGTGCTAAAATTAGCAGTATTTTATATTTATATGCCAGGAATATTTTTATTTCTTCTATATCAGTAGTCTTTCAAAAATAAATCAGTTGTATGATTTTATATTGTAATTATAAGACTAAACAATTTTAAATTAATGGAACTGAAAATAAAAATTGCCAACTCAATTTCAGTTTTGAATTTTTTTCTAATTAATTCCTGCTCAACCTAAATTCAACTCCACACAGCAGATACATGTGCTACAAGTAGTTGTACAAAGTGAGTGATGGTACATGGGATATGGATATTTTGCCTAACTCCAAGGCCTCTTAAGGATACAGTTTAAAATGGCACGGCCTTCTTTAGCCAGCTCATATGAATAACTGAGTTTCAGACAGATAATACAAACAAGGATTATCCAACTAGAGAATGTATATGTTAGAGATGATGGCAGCAAAAGTGTTCAGATTCTTGTTAAGGTTTGCATACTCTGCTACATAGAAGACACATATAGGATATGATGGCTTTTTGAATTTTGCAGATATTTTCTAACCCTGAAATAAATATTGCTGCCAAAATGCTTGGGGGGGGGGGGAAACAAAGAACAAATAGGCTGAAAGTGACAAAAGATTTGGCAACGGCCAAAACTAAGCTACATTTGTAAAAGAAGCCTTTTAAATTGCTGTGAATGAAAATAATGTGATTTCATTTCTATGGCATCACTATCAGAAACAAAGCTACCAGCATCAATTGATCTAAAACATTGTTAGTTCACTCCGCATGAAGAATGTTACAGCACATCTAGAATAATAGACAAAGCTTACAGCTCATAATTTCTCTCCTTGCATTTCACATTGTCTGTATTTATGTCGATACACTATTAAGCAGCTTCTCCTTTCACATTAATGCCCACCAAGCAGATTTGAGAGGAAGCCTGAAGACTTCTTCTTTTCCTGTGGCTCCGCCTTTGGGCTTTTGGTAGGTACCAGTTCACTTTCCATGTGTTCAAGCTCTGACTGGTCAAGCAGTTCAAAATCATCTCCTTCTTCTGCATCTGCCTCTTCACTTATACTTGGGACTTCCTGCACAGATTGCAACTGTTCTCTGACGGCTGCTGATACCACCGATGTAACAACATCACCAGCAATTGCTGTCACCAAGCTGAAGGCCTGGTCGTTGATCAAAGACAAGGAAAGGCCTGCTGCAGAGTGCCTCTCCTTATCCTGCCTGTGACATTGGTCCAATGGGGTTGGGGGATGAGCTTTTTTTCTCTTATGCTGAACTGGCAAGCCAATGCTTGAATCATCATCATCGTTTGTTCCAGCACCATTTTCTATAGATGGAAATTCTGCAAGATCCTTTGCAAAAGCTTCCTCGTGGTCACTTGGCCGATCAAAATCTACTGAAGGGCGAACAAGACATGTGGTTATAAATCAATCGCCACAACTGCAGCCATAACCTTAAGTTTTCTTTCTGAGGTATGATGCTGAACAATTTTCTTTTTACAAAAAAGGAACAAAAAACAAGTTCAGTTTCAGCAACCTTCAGAAATGAAAACATAAGGCTTAAATCCATTAAAAAAGGCTTGATCCACAGTGAATTAAATTGTCAGTTAACAGGATAGGACATCTATTTATCCAAATACAGACTGCAATATCATAAATTTTTGAGGAGAGGGAGAGAAAGGGAAGCAAGAGGACTGGCATAAAGACTGACAGGCCTCAAGAGTTAAATATCAATAAATACATTCCATTTTGCAGTTAAAGCTGCTCTTGAAAAGCATTCAAATGCTTCAGCTAGTACAGAATACAGCTGCGTGGGTTGTAAATGGTGCTGGCTGTTAAGCACGTGTAACATTGCTCCATGGGCTGCATTGGTTGCTAGTGTGTTTCTGGGTGCAATTCAAGGTGCTGGTTGTCATCTTTAAAGTCCCTCATGGCATTGGGCTGAGTTAGCTGAGGGGCTATATTCTCCCAGTTGTTTCTACCCATCCAATTCCATCTTGCAGAATACGTACCCTTGGCCCGTCAGCCAAAGAATGCTGGCTGGCAGGGATAAGGAGACATGCCCTTTAGAACATCCTCCCTCCTGAGATTAGGATGCCCTGAAAATTTTGGCCTTTTGGAAAACTTCACAGACCTGGCTATGTACCTGGGCCTCAGTTTCCAAGTGTGTAAAGGGCTCCATTTCCTGGTTATGTTGATATTGATGGATTATAATATTTGCTGGTTGGTATCGGTATTTAATTTCTTGTTTCTGTTCTGTTTAACAGTTTTTATGATTGTTCACCACCCAGAGTCACTGGTTTGGCTATACAAATTAAACAAACAAACAAACAAACAAACAAACAGGGTAACGTGTTGGAGATAGATAGATAGATAGATAGATAGATAGATAGATAGATAGATGAATGAAACTAATGGCCACTAACTGTAAAATGAAATTTATTTATATTTAACTTTTCAGATTTGCCAGTCTTTACGCCAGTCTACATTCTAATGGGTTTATGTGTGTGTATTTCTATTATTGTTTAACCTCAATGGGTTTGCATGAAAACCTTTTTCAAATTTAGAAGTTAACATGTAGATTTCAAGGAAAGTTAAGCATGTATTTGAGAATCATGGTAGGGTTCTTTTTTACTTTAGATAGCTAAAAGTAATCTGCAATTAACAACTTGGTAAAATCTGGAAGAATTCAAAATAGCAGAGCATACCATCGGATGTGTCTGTCTGTGGAGTGTTTCCCTCAGATAAATTAAAAGTTCCATTGTCAGTCCAAGATATCTCTGAGATATCAGTGTCTGATACAGACATCTCTTTGGCTGCAGTTGCTGAGCTAACCTGTAGATTGAAAAAAATCAAACTATCAAACATACTGCAGACTAAATATTGCTTCAATACATATCATTTTAAACACCATAAGCATGATGCTGTCATTAGAGAGAGAACAGTTGCTTTTTTATTTAGGCGATGGAGATATACCAACAAATATTTAAATGTTGATATATTTAGGTCTACTTTTTTTCCTTTAAAGACAACCTTCTTAGATCAAGAGATTTAGACAAAAATGTAACTTCTTTTTTTATTCTGCAATGCTGTACATATTTATGTGGAAAAAAATTGCACCGAGTGCGTGGTTCAGTAGTCAAAGGTTAGCTTATTCTAGAATTCCATCTCATTTTTATAAAGGGATAGAGCAGAAATTTGTTCTGTGAAAGCAAATAAAAGTTCATGTGCTTCACTGTCATCAAAAAAACATTTTTTTTTAAAAAAAAAAAAAAAGTGATGTAAGAACCAACCAACCTTAGGGCATAAAGCTGATAAGTCTAGTTCACTGTCATCCTCACTTGGTTTTGTTTTGATCATTTCTGGGAGGAAAAAAGAGTATATCAGTTAACAATTTTTGCTTATTATGCCAGTCAAGTGTTTCTATTTTTATTTATTTGCTATACTGATAAAAAGGTAATTACAACTCAGTTTTGCCGTTCAGCCCCAATTTGCATCTAAAATCAGCAGATCAGGTGCATGAGCTTTATATCTGTCTACTTATATATATGGCATTTTACATGGAAAGATCATGAATTGTTATAGGAAATAAAATATAATTAGGTTTTGGAGCTTTATTTTTATCTTTCATAAAGATGCTAAGAATATTTTTGTAATTGCATATTTCAGTGGATAATATTCATCAAGGAAGCTGAAATTGCCAGTTGCTCACCTGCTCTCTCTTTTAACTTTTGGTTGATAAAGTCTTGTATTCCAAAGTTCAGTTTCAGCAGATATGACTTAATGTGGCTATATACCTTTTGTCCAAATTCATTACACTTGAAGAATGGACATAAAAAGGCACATAATACTGTCAAAGAAAGAATAAATTACTATACAGAATGTTATACTTTTGAGTCACACTGCTTTGAAACATATTCATAGTTATAAATAACTATGTATCAGTTTAAGTTACATAAAAACAATTTGCAGATTTTCAGGGGAAAAGGTAGTTACATTCATACTTAACAGCTAGTGTTAAAGGTCAGATGACTATAAATTCTAAATGACCTTTGGCAAGCTTTGGTTATCAGTCTTAATCTGCAAAACTGGAATAATAATGTTATAACATGGAAATAAATACACCTACATAATTGTTGCACAAATGACTGGTATGTTTATTATGTGCAGTCATCTGAATACTAACAATGGAATTGTATGCATTTCTGATTGAAATTAAGACTATTGTTTAGAGGAACACGCACTCATTAGAAGTGCATCAACATAATTTGTAAGGAAATCAAATTTAATAAAAGTACTTTAATTTGTCAGTAACCTTTTAATTAATTGTTTTATTTGTTTTATAAAGGACTTTCAAATTATTACACTGAAACATATTAGCAATAGCATTTAGAGTTATATACCACTTCACAGTGCTTTACAGCCTTCTCTAAGTGGTTTACAGAGTCAGCATATTGCCCCCAACAATCTAGGTCCTCATTTTATCCACCTCGGAAAGATGGAAGGTCGAGTCAACCTTGAGCTAGTGAGAATCAAACTGCTGGCAGTTGGCAGAATTAGCTTGCAATACTGCTTTCTACTTGCAATACTGCATTCTAGCCACTGCACCACCAAGGCTGTATTATACAAATATTATACATTTGCATAATATTATACAAATACCTTCAGCGGTAATTGTATTTCTCAGGACTTCAGTCACAATACAATGAGGAAAATGTAATTTTTTTCTTCTTAGCGCACATCTTATTGCAATTATGAATACTGTGTGACCATGGTTAGATATTGCATTGGGCATCTATGATGCCACCAAAGAAATCCCAGACCCAATTCTTTCTGTGTTTGAAAGAACTTACATAGAAGATAGGAGAGTACAATTCCAGGAATGTAACTTCCCAACACTGTGAAGAATGTGCATATGCTGCAGACCAGAAGGCAAAACTGTTTTTTAAAAAGACAAGCATGAATTAAATTAGTCGGTAACATTCAGTACCCTATAACATATAAATCTGTTAATGTGTCCTGAGACTGGACTTGTAAAATGTTTCATCAGAATTTCTTCTTCCCTAAAACAGTTGGAAACTGTTCCAACTCCCTAAAACGTTTCTAGTTGGAAACGTTTTAGGGAGAACAGACTGGAACAGAATCTGGATTATATATTGTAAATGGGAAAAGCATAGGGAAAAACAAAGGAATTTTGTTTTGTCCTTTTCCTTTCTTCCTCAAAAATAGGAATAGAAATAATCAAAGGTGTCTTCTGCTACTGAAGTTCACTCTCTGCTTAGTGGCTCTAGTTTAGGGGATCAGTCACGAAGAGAATCCTAGCACTGTGGCATGAGAGTTTACAATAATAGTTCTTAAATTGGCTATGAAGATAATTGTGAATTGGCTATGAAGATAACTGACCACTAGCACTTTGATTTTTCAGATACTCTTTAGTATTATGAGATATATATAGTATGTGTGTACAATTCTCAATTAGGTTAGTTGGGTGGGGGTGATGAAATATAGAAATTATGTGACTCCTTACTATTTTTAACCTTAGCTTGGTGTACCCTCTTTGGGCACAAACACTATTTTGGAAATGTCCATATACAGAAAGCCCATTATAGAGACATTATCTATTTATTATGTAGAGGGGAGCCCCAACAGACCAAAAAAAAAAAAAAAAAACCCCCACAAAAAAATAATAGGACGTCTGATTTCATATAAAGATGCACTATTTCTAGATCTTGCAGGAAAACAATTTGCGAAGTCTTACTGTGATTAAGCTTAGAACATCTCAACACTTCAAGCAGTACTATATGATACAAAGGTGCAGAAGAAAATATTATATGCAGAATTGGGGTACGAACGTTAAGCACAACCGAGGATCATAGCAATAGCACTTAGACTTATATACCACTTCACAGTGCTTTACAGCCCTCTCTCAGCAGTTTACAGAGTCAGCATATTGCTGCCAACAATCTGGGCTCTCATTTTACCAACTTTGGAAGGATGGAACCTTGAGCTGGTGAGATTCGAACTGCTGAACTGCTGACAATTGGCACTCAGCAGAACTGGATTAGTGCATTCTAATAACTCTACCACCATGGCTCTTGTTGACTTTCTAGCACCCTCTGCAACACTTCAGTGGATATTAAAGTTTTTGGGGGGCTGCATATATACAATATATTACTATTTCATACAAATGCCTTGGAATATTTGTCTGTGTTTAATCATTCAATTGGACAACTTTTTTATTGTTAATGCTACTATAAAGAATTTCATAATTTCTTATACTGCATGCCTATAATACTACGTTCTATTGAAGTTAATATGATTTACTTATACAGAGCTATGTGAAAAGATAAATCTTTTCCACCATTGAAATAATAGAAAATACTTGTAGCTCAGGTTTTAGATTTTGATAGTGGTTTGCTCTCCAAGCTTGTTTCAATATAGTTTCTAAATGTTTCATTACCAAACTAGGTAACATCATCAAAATAATTTTCCTGTCCTATTCTCCTTAGTTTATAAATATCTTGTGTGCCAGTGTAGTCAGTTGGTCATGCAATTAGTTGTTCATTTGGAGCTAAATTTAAATTCTGAGCGGCTGATTGATTCTCTTGTTGATTGGCAGTTCGAATGGTCTGGTTATATGCTGGATCTAAATCAATATGCTTGTTAATTGTTCCTTTGGTAGAATACCAGGCCTCAAAAAATTCACGTGTGTGGTGGGTGGTGGCATGTCCAATGATTTTTGTTCCTTACCATTCGAATAGGTGTAGTGTATTATCAATGTGGTTTGAGATCAGGAATTTTGGGTCATGCTGTTTTCCACCATTCCTTGCTGATGATTTCATGGATGTATCTATGTAAGGTTTGTTTTTTTTTCTTTTTTAGCAACAGAACAAAAGTCCTTTGCTGTTGCCATCTTCCAGGATGTTTTTAACTTCATAATCTAGTTTACGGGTCTGGCATTCCCTAATATTAATTCAATTTATTTACTAATCCAGCATACACATAGGTTGGAATGTTAAGTTTTTTACCTAAGAATATTGCCAAAAGTAAAAAAAAAGTCAGTGAAATGAAATGGAAGATATTTCAAGCCTAATTTTACCTTGCCAGGGTTCTGTTCTTTAAAATGAGACATTTCTTGGAGGAACAAAAAGAAACTCATCATTGCTTCTTCTATACACTGGTTCAATCTAAGGCGATTTTCAGATTCAGACTCACTGACCTGGTAGCTGAAAAAGACAAATGAACAAAGAAACATGATGTCATGGGTTTTCTAATGAAAATATTCTCTACACTTGCAGAAATGTATAGACTCTTATTTCTTAAAATTAATTAATTCTCCTTACTATTTCTTATATAATATATGCCATTGTGAGAGATTGGAATGAGATTGCCAGATTTTATTTGGCACATGATTTTTTTTTTTAGCTTCAGAGATAAAATATTTCCTGAAATTTATGAAAAATGTTATTATAAGAATATATTCTACAGAGAACAATATAACTGCTACCTAATTGTGGACGTCCCAGGAAAAATCTTACAATTCAGGAGACTATTGGAACTGTGGAAGGAGGGTTTCACGTCTATTAAAAAAAAAATACCCCTGTAATTTAGAATCATAGAAAATGATGAAGCATATAATGGTGTCACTAGAACAGGTGAGGCTGGAATTTGTTACCCAAATTTCTTCCATTTTAAAATTTTATTTCATATTTAAAAAACAAGAACATTCTACCACTGTCATTTGGTGGTTTGCCACTGAATTTCGGTGTATGACCTCAGAAATCTGGGATTAAATGTAGTCCAGATCTACACCCACCTCTTTCTCTTCCTGAAAAATAAATCAAAAGCTCTTAGTAACAATCTTTGCTCTTTTGTTGAATATGACCTACCTTAACTTTATTTTGCCTGCCTACCCTTTAATTAATCATCTACTTACCATCATTTGACTAGTGATTTTCTCTAATTTTAATATCTAAATCCTTCAAATTAATCCATCTACTTTGCTTTCTAAAGGTATGTTCCTTGCTATTCTTCTTTCTGTTCCTGCTCCTTCAAAAGCTACTCTCAGGGCTTTTGTAAGCTTGGGGCAGGATTGGCCCTACACATATTCTCTGCTCTTAGCACTAAGAAGAGTAAACACCTTATAAACTTAGGTTTACAGTTTCTATTCCTACAGTATGTGCACTGCAGGAAGAGCTACAATTTAGTATTAATAAGAGATAGCACAAACAAATTAAATTATCATAGTTAAGGATAGTACTAAACTTTATACTGCTGCTAATATATTAAGATAACAAAGTGTCTCTTCCACAGCGATATAGTTGTATTATAGTTTCTTTTCAGATAAAGAGTACTGATTAGAATTCACAAGGCATTTGATAAGGGCAATGATTTTTTTCAACTATTTCTATCTGATCATAACCAAATGTGAAACCAAACACAGACTCTTGTGTCTTTAGTTTTTCTCTTCTTCACTTATTGGAATATTGTGTTACATGTGCAAATATGATCAGCTGTTTTAAAATGTAATATTAAAATGGCCCATTTCGTTCCTTTCCTCGAATAGAATAAAGCATCTGATTTTTTTTTTTTAAAAAAATGACAGATGAAACAGAGTGGATGGCAGAATTGTATCAGTTCATACCAATATCACCTTGTTGGTGGCTTTACATCCAACGTAATATGCACAAAACTCATTACTTAAGTTTGGACTTATGAGAACTATGAGTTCCAAGATACACAGGTATTCTGTACAGTACTAAACATAGGACCACTTATTAACCCCAAATACATCAGAGGTGATGTGAAAGATAGGCACCCAAAAGGCCACAGCATACACTAAAGATTCTAGCCATAATAGTAATTTAAAAATTAGAACTTATTGAATGAGGAAACAGAACAGGAATATCAAAATAATGCAATAAAACGCAGGATACTGACAAGGAAAAGAATTATATGGTCAATTTCTAACAAATGGTTTTAGGGAAACTGGACAAAGATAAAACCTGACAACGGAACATTAAACAAAGAAACTGAAGGCTTGGTTTTGGCTGCTCAAGAGCAGGCTATTTAAACTAATGCAATCAAGATAAGAAAATAACCATCAAATGATTACAAGTGCAGATTATGCAAAGAAGCAGAAGAAAAGTAGTTCATAAGCTTGTGCAAGAAGTTAGAAAATCTGTGGATTGACAAAATTTCCACCTGTCAATTATAAAAGGCCACACTGCTTGGATCCACACATATGCTATATTGATATATTATGACATCCCAGGTTCTTGAGAAGAATTTGATGGTTATGAAAACCAACACTAGCTAATCAACTGGTGGCTGTGACTTTATATTGTTGTTAATAGATAATAACAATACTGATGATGTTACTTAGTTGGCTAATAAAACCTTTGCAAGCAAACACCAAGAAGACCACAACAATAACAAGAAAACAATAATAACAACTGCCTCTTCCATTATGTATTAAAAATAGAGTCCTGCTGCCTATGTCAGTGCCAATTATTTCCAATTTTCCTTTTTGTGGACAGACCTTTGGTAATTTAGTGACATTTCCTTGCATGTCTATTCTAAGCTAATCCTGTCCAACTTGAGAGACTACACTTGTTCATACCAATAGAAATATTTAGCAGATGGAGCCAAACAAGAATGTTTTCCCCTAAGCTTCTGGCTTTGTTCTGTGGTGAAAGAGCTGCTTAACTCAGGGCTGAAGTGCCTCATGCCCAAACGGTCTCCTAGCAGTTAAGACAAGCAGATGCTGCAGCCCATCACAGTTCCAAATGCTGACCAGGAGATTCGGTTCCATCAGGTTCTCTGAAAATGACTAATGCTCTCATGCTGCCAGTGTGTAACCTGACATCTGCTCCAGGCAAAATAAACACTGGGTTTTTCTTAGAAAGGTCAATGACATCTCATGTTACTGAAAGAAAGAAAGAAAGAAAGAAAGAAAGAAAGAAAGAAAGAAAGAAAGAAAGAAAGAAAGAAAGAAAGAAAGAAAGAAAGAAAGAAAGAAAGAAAGAAAGAAAGAAAGAAAGAAAGAGAAAGAAAGAAGGAAGTGTTCCTGAGGTTTCCCACAATTTTGTAGTTACATGAATTCGTCACAGTACTCATAAATGATGCCCTTGCTTTACTCCACATTAAAGTGAATTAATAGCATGATGTGGCAAATAAGGGATTATAAAAACATAAACAAATGTTAGTAGTTAGCTTCCGGTTATATCAACAACTCTAGGTAATTGTCTCAGGACTGAGAGATGAACAATCAACTCTTAATCTAGTGACACAGTCTTATTTGCTTCCTTTGTCATATTCTTTACCTCAGTAGACTTTACTTCTCTGGAAATCCATTCTCTCCTGTGAATTAATGGATATTTTAAAATCTTAGCTGAACACAGAAAAACAAGTAAAGAAATAAGAGCTGAAGGGAGAAAATAGTTATTCCCACTTGTACTGGGTCTCATGGGAACAAAGAGGATAATCTATCATGCCTAGGCCTCATATTCATAAAAAGTACAAGAAAAGCAACAAAAAGAGACAGTACCAGGACCATGGACTTGGTTATACCTCAGGAAAACATTAATTGAATGTGGGAAACTCCTGAAACTTCTATTTGTCCTGATGAAACCTCTCATTCATACACTCTAAAGCTCCCTTCAAAATATTTTAATAGAAAGACAAATTCTTTATTGCTGTCCCTGCCCATTAAATTATACAGCTGTTGAATCTGTGGCAAATTTCCCTGAAACTTATATATCTTTGTTTCAGAGACAAGACTGTTTCAATCCTTGTACTATTACTAATAAACCAATCGCAGAGCACGAGCATTTAAATAATTTTCAATAGTTTGATTCTGTGAAAATATGTGATGTACTGTAAATCATCTGATATTACTGCAAGAGGCTTTTGCATGTCCCGAATCTTTGTAAAATAGTAGCAGTTAGCAGCAGCCACTGTAATTCATAATATTAAAACATTTTGGTCCCTGCACTTCTGCCAGTCATGAGATAGGAAAGCACAGGCAAGGGATATATTATGTCATGTGGATATCCAATCAAGAGCAGAAATGGCTAATTGCTGACCAACAAATTTTAAATAATGACTTCCCTGTTCCATTTGTTCACCCATTAAGCACTCATTTTCATGCCAGCAAACCAGCATTTAGTGTTCACTAAATACTAAAGCAGTATAATAACACCAAGTATTTTATTTTTTTCTTGATTTGAATGCATGACTAATCCCATTAATATTTCCTGACGCTTACTGAAAGACTGTTTTAACACAAACTACAAATGATGCTGTTAAAGGATAGTGGAAGCAATAGTCTTTTGAACTCTAAATTATCTAGACTTGCCTTGTCCCTGAGTTATGTTCAAGTAACAGAGCATCATCATTTCTTATACTACAAATATATATACAAAGCAGTAAAATGCTGCATATTCATGGGATTAAAATTAAGCATATTTTAACACAGATTTTTTTTAAAATTATGGTTATTTGCCATTAGCGTGCAAAAGAATACTTTAAAACACAAATTGGGTATTGTGAAATATATCCAACTGTCTATAAACTTTAGCTAAGCTACAGAAGTCTCACTAAAATCATAGAGGGGTAAGCTTGTTATTGTGATGCCTATCCTCTGGAACATTGTGCCCCTTGGTATTCATATGGCCCTTAACACTTGGCTCTATCCTTAACCTTAGGTTAGAGAGAATGATGGACATCTTCTACTTCTGTTCTTTTAAACAATTGTTTCCCCCCCTCACCCATATGTTTGATGAGGTTTGCTTTTTATAGTATACCTACTTACTGTCCACAATCATAACAGATTAGGATAGCCCAGGGTGTCAAACTTGCAATGTCATATGACGTATCACGACTTTTTTTCCATTGCCCACAATGAGGTGGGCGCAATCCGGCCCATGGGCCGGCTGTTTGACACCTCTGGGATAGCCTATAAACTTCATAAATAACACACATATAGCAACTCACCTCTAGACTATTTTCAGTGTGCTTATATTCTCATTATTTAATCTATAATATTGGTCAGAAGTTTTGTTAGAAGTGCATGAAATTGTTACCACAGAAAGGGTTTGTTATTGTTGACTCATTACCTTGGCAGGGCTTCTCCCAAGGATCTCAATGAATGACAAAATCTATTAACAGCAAAGGAGATTTGACAGGCTCACATGATCCCAAGCTGTTTAGTAACTTGGATGTCATAAACAAAAACTTGAATGTTGCTTGGTGGCTAATCAGCAACCAATGAAATTGCTTCAACAAAGATGTAATGGCAAAACAATGTAAACAGGAAGTTACCAACTTACCATCCATTTGTAATTTGATTGACCCTGTCAATAGGCCACAAAGTCTCGGGCTTCCAATAAGAGCGATGACTGTAAGAACACCGCCCCCACAATCTAACCCATTTGGAAAAAATTAATTCTTTAAGTACTATATATAGGAACTACCCACCCACAAAATCTCCATCTTGTCATGATTTAGCATCGCTTTGTTGACTATCGCTTTGTTGGCTATCCACCCCATTGCTACATCCAGGCATTATTTCAGGATGGGCACAATCTCTCCCAATGCAGAAACTATGGAGAAGTAGATATGAATGGTATCAACATATAGGTGACACCCAGTTCCTAAATCCTTGACTGTCCCTGGCAGTTTCATATAGATACTAAACACCACTAGAACAAATTGTGCCTTGTAGTTTGATATATCACAGCTACTAGGGTGTAGACACAGCCTATGAACCTGATATTGTTCCTGCAAGTAGGAGCGAAACTACTATAACAAAGTGGTCCAATACCCAATTCGCTATGATCTTTATTGGAAAAGAAAATAGAGTGTTTTTATTGAAGGAACAAATGCATATTAACTACAATGATAGTGATAATTTAGCACAAAAGCCAGGTAAGTCCAGAGTTAGAGTTTAGGTTAGTGGTGGCGAACCTATGGCACAGGTGCCAGAGGTCGCACTCGGAGCCCTCTCTATGGGCACATGTGCCGTTGCCCCAGCCTCGCCTCCCCTGCAACCCCCTTCTCTCCAGCAGTCTCCCTGAAGGAGAGTCACCCTTGAGTGTGGCCCATGCGGAGCAGCGCAGCCAAGGACATGGCAGCCAGGCAGCATAGACAAGACTCTGCCCTCACGTCCCATCGTGCACAGTTGATGCTGCGGGGCGCGGGCAGAGGGCATGACCGCAATAGCGCTGCTGGGCTGCCTGGGCGATCTGCGGTGTGCCCTGGAGGTGGTGAGTGGCCCTGTGGGCAGGTGGGGCGGGCGACGGGGGGCAGAGTGAGGGCAGGGCATGGGGAAGCAGGGGCGGGGCCAGTTTTTGGGCACTCAGTCTCTAAAAGGTTCGCCATCACTGGTTTAGGTTGTCTCAAAAGAACAAATGCTGAAGCTAAATTGGACTTAGAGTCAACTAAATGCATATACGAGTCAAGTTACAGCACAAAACTGCTTGCTCAAGTTCCAGGAAAGCAGTCTAAGGTTTGCAACATTACCAGTAAATATCCTATATCTTTCTGAGTCATATTCCTCCATGATGACAATCAAAACTTTACATAAGAAAACTCTGGTAGTGAATGGGCTATTATATTTCTTAAATGCGAAAGCAACTAAAAATTCATTTGATAATTATATAATTTAAGCTACCATATATGCCGGCGTATAAGACGACTTCCGGAAGCGCTAAACTTGGCGCCAAAGACGGGGGTTGTCTTATACGCCGAGTTGTCTTATACGCCGGAAATACTAGTAGTTTCCGGCATATAAGACGACGTTCTAGGAATGTGGCTCGGCGACAAAGACGGGGGTCGTCTTATACGCCGGGTCGCCTAATACGCCGGCATATATGGTACTAGAATTGTTGAAAAGAGATCAGATATATAGAAATTAGAACAGGACACTGACATACTACAGAGCCTTTCAATCATTTTTCAATTATTTTTTGCCTAGATTAAAATTCATGTTTTGTACAGAAAAATGTTTCTGCTGACAGAAGTTTGTGTGTATATAATATCCTATTGTGCACCTAATGAACTTTTAAACCACCTACATATGGGTACCTTTTGAATTGAACTTGATTTCTGGTAACTACTGTATATGGGCAAGTTTACATAACATAAAATACATCTACTTTGTCATCCCCAGGAATTATTAAAAAAAAAATCACTCTAATCTATGGTCTTGCAATGTCCTGTAATGTTTCCCATTTGGTACTGCATATTTAGCAGATAACTGACCACGATCCTTAAAAATCTGAGGAAAGTTGGATCATCCCTGCTATATGCATCATGTATATATAGTTCTCAACTTACAACCACAATTGAGACCAGAATTTCTGTTGTTAAGCAAGACAGTTGATAAGTGAGTTTTGTCCCGTTTTATGACTTTCCTGCCACAGCTGTTAGTGAATCACTGAAGTTGTTAAGTTAGTAAAATGGTTGTTAATATGGCCTTCCCACTGACTTGGCTTCTCTGAAGGTCGCAAAAGGTCATCACATGACTGAGAGACACTGCATCTGTCATAAATGTATGCCAATTGCCAAGTGTCTGAATTTTGATCATGTGACCATGTGGATGCTACAAAAGTCATAAGTGTGAAAAATGGTTGTAAGTTACTTTTTTCATTGCGGTTGTAACTTTAAACCAGTGATTCTCAACCTTTCTAATGCCGTGACCCCATAATACAGTTCCCCATGTTGTGGTGACCCCCAAGTGGGTGTGGCCACCAATAAGAGGGAGTAGGACAGCTAGGGAAAAGGGAAAAAAATGGCGGACAGCATGGTTTGGTGACCCCTGTGAAATGGTTGTTCGACCCCAAATAGGGTCCCGACCCACAGGTTGAGAACCACTGCTTTAAACGGTCACTAAACAAATAAGTTGAGGACTACCTTACTGGCTTTTTTTTCATATTTTCTCATGTACATAATCTTGAAAGTTCTTTGTAGATTCAGCCATTGTTTTCGGTGCTAGCAGAAGTTTCCAGGCTAGCAAGGGAAGCATCATAACCCTGAATATTTACTATGTCTTAATTTCCATAAATGATTTTTTTACACCCTTGCCTATGAAAAAACATATATGATATAGCCACTTGTGTATCACTAACAAAACATTCCAGCTGGACCTGACTGCATTTGAAATGTAAAACCGCTGGAGAAACCGAGGCAGATATCCTTAATAATATAAATAGTATATAAAAGTAGAGTCAGGAGGAAAAGAAGGAGGCCAATGTAGATGTCTTCATTGTACTCATTCTGCTCAATTTTACTGAACTGTTTCATATGAAAAATGAGTAAAAGGAGAAATGGGAATTTCAGGAAAAATAATATAGTCACCCTATGTTACTTATGTAAATAAGTAGTAACTTACACCATCAGCCTGTCCTAATAACCAACACACCTGGATATCCAATTCATTTCTCATGATCAGGACATGATCAAGAATACATTAAGAATATCTGATGCAGCAAGTATTGTTTTGTTTGTATTCTGTGTTTTTATTAGAAGGCATGGGAGCAAACTGGACTCATCTTAAATGCTAATAATTAAAGTACATGTGGTTCTTGCTCAACGACCACTCATTCAGCTTCTACCTGAACTTAAGACAGTGCTGAATGAATAGTACTTACAAGCAGTTCCTACACTTATGTTGACTGCAGCATCCCCCTGATCATGTGATCGCAATCTGGGTACTCATTGCCTGGCTCTCAATTATGCTGTGGCATCCTGCTGTGATGCAATCACCATTTGCGTCCTTTGCTGGCTTCCTACAAGCAAAGTTAGTGGGGAAGACAGCAGAGGATTGCAAATGGCAAGTCCTTGTTTAATGACATGGGGGAATTTGCTTAATGATGGCAACTGGAAATGCTGGAATTCTGTCACTAAGCATCATGGTCACATGATATTGTGCTTTATAACTGTGTTGCTTAGTGACAGAAATTCCAATCCCAATTACAGTTGTTAAGTAAGGGCTATCTGTAATCATAAAAATGGCTATAATGACATCAAAATATGTGTATTTATAAAAATTAGTTCATAACCTAAACCGAATCAGACATATTTTGCAATTAGATCTTATAACGCTAGGCTCAGTTAAGTTCAATTATTTAAGTACATTTTATAATACTATAATACAATACAGTAATATAAGAGCAATAGAATGTTAAAGGCATATGCCTGTTCGTAATAGCTGGAGTAATATTTTAATTTTTGCTAATAGAAAATCTGATTAGATGACTACATCAGCATCTATATATCCTTGCATATCAAAAGTCTCCAAATCTCCCCAGCGTAGACAGTTAATAATTAATAATTCCAAATAGTGGCTAGTTGGCTAGTTAAAAATCAAATTCTATTTCCAAATGGTGTTCTAATCCAAAGAAAAATGAGTTATTTTCTAATATTCTTCAACTCAAAGTCTTAAAAACCTGTTAAAACCTGTTGATTTAAATTCTAATATGGAGTATTCCACAAATATTTCTCAAAGAAGCAGTTTAGTAGTAGTTAAGTTATGTGTCTGTCAATAGCGAATTACACTAGAATTATCTGTATATCTGACATTTTAAGTCTTCTATGACTGTAGCTTCAGAAGAGGATGAGGATGACTGATTTTTTTTTCTTTTTACATATTAGAGCATGTAATGTCATCATCTTAGTCATTTCCTATTCAGCAAACTATGTATTTTTGTACTGGCACCATCATGTAACAGTTTTGGATTAATTTCTACACAGATAATGAAATTTATCTATAGGGTCATGATTAATATTCAGTTGATGCTGATTTATTAAAGAAAACAATTTTCAAAAGGTAAAATTACACTACCTCTCACTCTGGACAGGATCTTCACTTTCCGACATCCCTATATATTTATATATATATATTGTATCAGAAGTATTAATCCCAAAGCCCAAGCAAAGATTTCAGGATGAAGAAATCCAGTCTACAAGTCTCCTTTGCAAGCTCCTCTTAAGTCTCTCTGATAGGAGGTATATTTACACATTTACAAAGTGTCTGCTTGTCTTGAATGAAGTTCACCCAGGACTGTTTTGATTGGCTAATTCAGTGAATAAACAGGTCACTCCTAATTCCAAACACTGACGCTGCAAGGCTGCAAGCAGCGTCCAGAAGCCCATACTTTTATGGTCACATGAGAAAGAACACTACCCAGTTATTAACTTCTACTTGTCTGACTATGAGTCAGACATGGCTTTCATATCGCTAACTCTATAAATAAAAGAAAAATGTCTATTAGTTGTATTTTGTTTGCTGAGTAAACAATCCAGTCCCAACTAGTTATCTCTCTTAATGCCATTGCTGAACTCATTAGATACTAGTTCAGTGCTAGGAAAAATGAATGGCCAGTGCTACATTTTTTTTCCAATTAAAAACTACTTCCTTATTGCCTCAGCAACTTAATACATCATTCAGAGTTTTGTGAATTAAAAGCAAAGAAAGCAATTTCTCAACATGGTGACTTTTTCTTTTCATGTGATGGTCTGTCTGATTTAAGATTTATCCACCATGGCAGATTGTCAACACAAAATCCCATCACTTAGTCTCAACAGTTAGATAAGGAGTAGCCAAAACAAAAACAAACACAAAAAGAGAGGTTGTAGTATATTATAATCTTTGTAAATAACTAGGCGCTTGGCAGATATAATTAGTAAAGGAGATGAAGAAAGCTGCAACAGAATTGAGAAATGAACAAGCCTGGTGCAAAATCCTTCTAGTGGGGATTTTCTATGGGAAATCAAGGACATTAATCTGGGTGCTAGGAATCTGGTTGTACAGGTCTGTAATGGAAGACGTCATAAGCAGAAGAAACAGGTTCCACAGACGTCAAGGCAAATAAAGATCATGGCAGGAGATAAGGGGATTTTCAGTAGACAACATGAAGCCTGCAAGAAACCCTCTGGAAGGGAGGGGGAGGCTTTCCTGAAGGAATAGAGAACAACAAAACTTACAATTTGAGAAATGGGTCCACTTAGGGCACTAGGGGAGTAGGATGCCACTGGGCACTGGCAGACTGGACACAAACAGGTCCATAAGGAGAAAAAGGAGAGAAATAAAAGTCAGTTTGGAAGCAATGGCCAAGAAGAGGAGAAAGAAAAGGAAATAGTATGAATTAAGAAGCAGCTTAAAGAGACAAAAGAAATAATAATCAGACTTTAAAACAAGAAGAAAAAAAATCCAACATTAGTAAATTAAGAGGTAGCTTAAGGAGGTAAGAGAGAAAACGGGGAAAGACTATTCATGGAGAAAGAGTAAAAGGGAGAAGGCTGATGGCTCCCCCCCCCCAACTGCTCTGTGCCCTGCTGGCATACATAGCTTCCTTCATCTACAAGGGAGACAGCAGCTTAGAAGGGTGCCTGGACTGGCATACTAGCCCAATGTGGCATGAAATGAGGCTGGTAGTTTTCACCTATTAGCTGCCCACAGTTTGTGTCCCTTGAGGGAATATTGTGGTCCAGAAGAAGAGGAGCACAATGGATTCAGACAATCCAGCAGCTTCAAGAGGGATCAAGCAGCTAAGAGGTCAGCCAGACTTACATGGGCATCCATGGCAGATTGCACTATTACCAAGAAGGATGGAAAAACCAGATGGTTTGAATACGTACAACAAGTCTTAGGCTTAAAAACACCCCAGTGACAGGATGATCCATAGTTAAGAATGGAGCCTGCTGTAGCAAAATTTGAGTTAAATATACAATGGATTAAGTTCATTACAAGGTTATTATACAATAATACTGTTCTGGCTTGCATACACATTTGGCTTAAGGACAGACATAGGGAACAAAACTCATTCTTAAACTGAGAACTACCTGTACTGGGTGTTTGAAATGTACTGCACCATGCCTTTGAGTTCAACATGCTATTATGCAAAGTGATTACTGTTATCTACATATGTGTGCAATATTGGCTGAGTATCTGTACGTTCATTAGTTCTTAATAGTGGCATTAGAGATGTTTGTTCATAGTGAGAAATTTATATTTTCTAATTGGATCCAATGAGAGAAGTCATGTGATAAAGTAGCTCCTGCTGATGCGAGAGCTGGCAACTGACATAGTGAATTCTATAGAAGCTGGAAGGATCCCACCCAGAGACTCCATAAGGTACCTGTCAATGCTGCTAACATCGGATGTTTTGCATTGACAACAGATGGAAAGGTAGCCATCTTTTTCCCTTTTGCTTTTAGTGTTAGATGATGCTGAGGGAGGGGATGTGAATGAGAGTCCAGCTAGACATAAACACTAAACTTAGCGTGAGAATCAAAGTTATTGAGCCCAGAGCTAATAAGGAATTGGCAGGCTGGAGAGCTGGAGATGAAGCCCCTTCAAGCTAATTGGGGAATGCGATTTATGACAGTTAATTGGAAGAGGGAATTGTGCTTTGATACTATGTGCCCAGGGGAGAGGAATTCAGTTTTTGGCTCCCATTATGTAGTGCCAATGTTATGCTACTCAAATAAAAGATTCTTTAAGGTAAAACAATGCCTCGAAGTTCTTTTGAAGAGTTTTATCTGTCGGAACCATGACAGTACCAGCTTTTTCAACTCAGGATTAGCTACTGTGTTAAACTGGGGTGATGCGTGAACTCTATTAATCCAGCTATGGATTCTTCTTGTTAGATTAAGATCAGTATCTCCTGCATTGCAGTACTGTATGCATACTGTATACTTTTAACACTTTTTTTTTTTTTTACATCTAATGGCATATTCACCCATTTCACTTCTTTGGATACTTTTCATTTTCTAAATTTTCAGACTTAAATTTTAATTTGCTTGAGCCCTGGGCATCTACAGAAACCCGAAGCCCAGATCACATCAGCTTGCCAAAGCATTGCTTCACCTATTTGTACTAAAATAAACAAAGATTAAGACTGTTTGTTTGTTTGTTTTAAAAAAGCACTATAGTTCTAGATTCAGCTCCTTGAAACATGATTTCAACATTTGACTTACTACACTTTCAAATATTCTGGATATTCTATAATACTGGACTGTTATGAAATTTTGTTTTCTGTACTGTATGCGTTTGTTAAGATTAAGAGACCATCAGGACTTTTGGTAGAAAAGAGTTCCAAGAAAGAAGATTAAAACATGAGTGAATCAACTTGAAGACTATGTGTGTGACTATACGTGTGTATTGTTAGGATACTAGTAGCAAGCACAATTTTACTCTCACCAGAAATCCACACTGCAAATGTCTCAGCTGACACATGTATTAGGTTGCTCTCTATAGGGCTTCAGAGAATTTCAGAACTGGATACAGAGTACAACTTAGAAATAATTTTGCCTGTCTTCCAACAGAGAAATAAATAAAGCGATTCTGTAGCATTAAGCAATAGAATGCTTCGTTGTCCTCACGTGGAAAGCTTGTCTTCTAAACATTTAGTAGAGATTTGAGCTGTTTTAAGAAAAACCAGGTTTATTTCTTGTTGCTATAGGCTGAAATCTATTTTGCTGATTGATGAGGATCAGCTTAATAATACAGGACAGCAGTCACTTATATTTTGAACGACAAGAAAATGAACAAGTATAATCAGTTCTACTGACGTGCTCTTTTTCTTCTGATAAAGAAGTGCCCATCCAAAAAGGTCAGTGGCACCCCGGAGTAAAAACGATCCCCATCTCTATTTCTGAATTAAAACTTGTGTCAGGAACTAGTATTACTATATAATCATACTTATTATTTATGCTGCTACAGAGCTTTGTTTCTTTATTTTCAGTTCATTCAGCTTCCCTATAAGAAACTCTTATAGGGGGTAGGCAACCTTGGCTCTTTTATGACTTGTGGACTTCAACTCCCAGAATTCCTGAGCCAGCTGGAAGTACACTAAGCCGGCTCAGGAATTCTGGGAGTTGAAGTCCACAAGTCATAAAAGAGCCAAGGTTGCCTACCCCTGCACTAGGAACTAAAAACAAATGCTCAGTACTATTAAATGGGAATAGACATACATTCTGTACACCAAGGAATAACATTGGTTTGTATGGTTTTAATATTATTATTTGTGAACTTTCCAGAGTCAGTTGGAATTGAATTGAATTAAATATACAGTATGATAAATTATGACTGCTTTCTTGGATTCAAATTCCAAAACAGCTTGGCAAAGTTTGCATGAAAAGCAAAGTTCATAGACAAATATTTGGATTAAAAAAAAATGATAGAAAGCCACTAATAGGAAAGTGGTGTTTCAGTAGCAGATCTTCACTCTCCCTTTCTGCTAGGCAAATGAAGGGACATAGATGATTTCACATAACTAGGTATTCACATGCCAAGAAAGGAGAAATAACCAATTTATTATATGTATTTATTCAACGGATCCATACATTTTGACTGTACCTTGTTTAGTTCATTAAACTGAACTAACTTTGCCTTTTTTATTTATTAGATAAACTTTCCCACACTGCATTTGTTTTCATGCATACAGAATGGGCAAAGTTCTGAGTAAAATGTCCACATGCAACTTTAAAAATAATACAGCTTGCTGTTGATAGGGGAATAAAGGACAGAGATAGGTCAACACAAAAGAATATCATAAGATTCTGTTAAATGTAACTGTTTCAGATATCCAATTTAAACAAATATGCCAAATGGATAGCTAATCAGATAAAATATAGAACTTATTTAACAATTTGGAAAAATCAATTATTTTTAAAACTACTTTTTATTGAAAGAAACAAATAAATAATACAAATGTTTCTATTTTATATTTTGCAAAATAAATTGTAATTTACGGGTCATGTGAACATGTTTTAATAGCACTATATTTTCTATTTAGAAAAATGTATTATTAGAATATATTATTATTGGAGATTTTATATTCTTTACATTCTATATCCAACCCGCAGCCTATGGGCCACATGCAGCTCTGGACAGTCAGTAAAATGGCCCTATAAGTTCGTAAATGTTTAATACTATTATGTGATTTAATATTTTAAAACTACATCATATATTTCATGCAACCCGACACAATTCCTTTTCATTCAATGAGGCCCAGGGCAAGCCAAAAGACTGGACAACAACCATGCTCTATGTATTATTAACTTCAATAATCTCTTTACAACAATTTGATTTAACAGAAAAATATATTTTGCCAGGGCAAAGGATTGTGTCATCTTTCTTTTCAACCTGTTTTTTTGGTTTCATCTCTCTTGAATTACACTAAGCTCCCAAACAAAACTGGTGCAATATTTTTTTCTTCCTGTTAATCAAGAATTAATGGAGGTAATTATGGAGTACTCTGTTTATATCAGAAGTTGACAATGCCTGCTTTAAAAATGCTGTATCAGATAAACAAGAAAATAAATCGTAATAATGATTTATTAATAGATGAATATTGCTAAATAGGTCCATGGAAACTGATTTCCTTGTCTGTAGTAATAATGACACATAATTTTATCTAATTTAGATAGAACTGTTATTACTCCTATGAGAAGATGACTATAACAGCCTCAGCTTGTACATAAAATTGGAAAAAGTTCCAGCTTTTAACAATTTATCTTGTTTTACAATTTCTAAATTCAGGGAATCTCCACTTTATTAAAATGACAACTAGTTGCCTAAGGATTAGAGAAATCTGGAATTTAGTACTGAACAGTAATGAGTAAAATCAACAATTACAAAATCAAAACAGATCCACAATTAGCTTTGCTGGTCATATTTATTGAAGATAGTTAGAAAATAAAACAAAGAGTTAGGAATTTATATAAGAATAATTTATTTAGCTAGCATGTTTATTTTTTAAAAAATGCTCCCCAAACAAAAACAAGCAAAAAAATGAAGAAGGTAGGGAAATAATTCATTTGTTATATCACTGAACTAGACAATTGAATTAGATTTTTACTCTCTTTAAAATAGTTTTTAGCAACCAAAAAATTCTATGGCAAATAATTGCCTGCTTGTTAGTTGGTAGGAAGTGATTTAGATTAGAAATGTTTATAACATCTTAAAATTGATGAAGTTCATATGAATATTTCTATGAAATCTTATGGTTTCTTTATTTAATTTTCTGGTTTTTTTTAAAAAAGAATGACCATCAGGGACATGGATGTGCAAAATCCTTGAAACATCTGCTTCATGCATGTCAAATGTGAAACAAAACCTAGCTGTTTCAACTGGCATCACTGCAAGTATTTCAACTGCTCAGAGCACTGTGATTGGGCTGTTTATGGGGTTGTGACTGGGTTCCTTTTTTCAATCTTTTTTTTCCCTTCCACCCCTATGAAGCAGATGGGACAATCATGTTTGTCACTACTATTGGTTTATGTGGAATGGGTGATGTGGAACTGGATTATTTAGAAGAAGAAGCAGTTAAATGCATAGTTTGGCAAAAAAGAAAAAGGAAAAAAAAAAGAAATAGTTTGCTAATATCTTCACTCCTGCAAGCCGGCTTGGTAAGTTATTACTTTATTTCTTTTAAAAAAATACTTATTAATACTAATATTAATACCACTTTACAATGCCTTGGTAAGGCCGCACTTGGAATACTGCATCCAGTTTTGGTCACCACGATATAAAAAAGATGCTGAAACTCTAGAAAGAGTACAGAGAAGAGCAACAAAGATGATTAGGGGACTGGAGGCTAAAACATATAAGGAACGGTTGCTGGAATTGGGTATGTCTAGTTTAACGAAGAGAAAGACGAGGAGGGACATGATAGCAGTGTTCCAATACTCAGGGGCTGCCACAAAGAAGAGGGAGTCAAGCTATTCTCCAAGGCACCTGAAGGCAGGACGAGAAGCAACGGATGGAAACTGATCAAGGAGAGAAGCAACTTAGAATTAAGGAGAAACTTCCTGACAGTTAGAACAATTAACCAATGGAACAACCTGCCTCCAGAAGCGGTGAATGCTCCAACACTGGAAGTTTTTAAGAAGAGACTGGACAGCCATTTGTCTGAAATGGTGTAGGGTTCCTGCCTGAGCAGGGGGTTGGACTCGATGACCTCCAAGGTCCCTTCCAACATTATTATTATTATTATTACTACTACTATTATTATTATTATTATTATTATTATTATTATTATTATGGATCATTGCACAGTCAGCCAGATGTTCAGACTGGATTTGGCATTTTGTCTACCTATCGAGTCCTTACCCAGGACCTGGGATAGGCAAATGTGGATGTTTGATGGTATTACAGATATCGTTGCAGGATGGAAGCAGTTCCTAGTAAGGCCGCCTTTTGCAATTGACTAATAGCGAATTTGTCAATGCCAGTGGTGTTCAAGTGGTGCTCCAGTTGTTTCGGGATTGCACCCAAGGAGCCTATCACTATTGGTACTATCCTTGCTTGCTTTTGCCACAGTCTTTCTATTTCTATTTGTAGGTCTTTGTATTTTGTTATATTATTATTATCGATCATCGCACAGTCTGCCAAATGTTCAGACTGGATTTGGCATTTTGTCTATTTGGCATTTTGTCTACCTATCGAGTCCTTACCCAGGACCTGGGATAGGCAGATGTGGATGTTTGATGGTATTACAGATATCGTCGCAGGATGGAAGCAGTTCCTAATAAGGCCGCCTTTTGCAATTGACTAATAGCGAATTTGTCAATGCCAATTGTGTTCAAGTGGTGCTCCAGTTGTTTTGGGATTGCACCCAAGGAGCCTATGACTATTGGTACTACCCTTGCTTGCTTTTGCCACAGTCTTTCTATTTCTATTTGTAGGTCTTTGTATTTTGTTATCTTCTCCAGTTCTTTCTCTTCTATTCTGCTGTCTCCAGGCACTGCCACGTCCACTATCCAGACTTTTTTGTCTTTCTTATCGACAATTGTTAAGTCTGGGGTGTTATGTTGCAGGTGCTTGTCTGTTTGAATTCTGAAGTCCCAGAGCAGTTTAATTTTATCATTTTCTATGACTTTCTCTATTTTATGATCCCACCAGTTTTTGCTTACAGGCAAATGATATTTTTTGCAGATCTTCCAATGCACCATTGTTGCTACTTTGTCATGCCGCTGTTTGTAATCAGTTTTTTTTAATTATTATTATTATTATTAAAACTGCCATGAGATAAATGGATTTTACTGCAATCTGGCAAGCAGACAATGAAATGCTACAATTTGGTGGTATGTGTCTATGTACTCTGTGGCTGTTCTTGTGACCTGTTGAGGTGGAGTTTCAGGATACACTTAAAAACACAAACTTTCTATATTAGTCAGAGCTGGTTTACTGAGCTTGGTGTCTATCTCTGCATGCTCATATCCAGCAGTGCCTCTTTTTCTTTTAGCTAGCAGCAGTCCAGAAAAACACAAACAAAAAGAAGCAAACACTTTTTTTGATCTTGCTAAATAAAAAGAATATTAGGATTTATCCGGATAGTCGTCTTAGACCAAAGAGAGACTTTTTAAAAAATAAAAATTAAAAAAGCTTCATAACGATGGGAAAAATGCAATTAGCTACAGCTGTTTAGTTTTATTACTAAATAAAACTGATAAATTACTTTATCAGATTGGGCCTTTTTATTTTCAGACTGGGAGATGTAGCCAATGAATGTTAAAAAACAATAGTTGTTTTGTGTCTTGTAATCTGGTGGCTGTGCCTCAAATGGCACCATCAATACTTTTGTTCCCTCTATTGTGTAGAACAGGGCTGTTACAACTGCTGGCCCATGGGCCGGATGCATCATGCCGAAACCGCACCCACCCCATTGCCGGCAATGGAAAAAAAGTTGTGATACATTGCGACACATCATGTGACGTTGCCAGTTTGACACCCCTAGTGTAGAGGGTTTTGATATTTGTTTAAATTTTCATCTGGGTATTTTTTTTTCCAGCAAACAAGACAGGGTTGTGTTAATATCATTTCCTGTGGAGAATCATGTTAATATATTTAACAATGTTTTAAAAAGAATCATTTAGATCAATTTTTGTTATTTGGGAAGTAAGTATTCATTACGGATTACCATCCCACCTTCTCTAGTGATCTAGAGCAGGGTTGCCAACCTGTGGGCCGCGGCCTGCTGGCCAGCAGGTCGCGGGACAGGCTGGCCATGCCCACTTGCGCTAGCGCCATTTTTGCTAGTGCTTCAAAAATGGGGTGCCGCACAGCAAAAATGGGGTGATGCTAGTGAGTGTCACATGGGCACTAGCACCACCCAGTTTGTGTCGTGCATGCTCGCGGCCTCATTTATGTGTGTGCACATGTGCAAAATGCTTCCTCTTCCCTTTCTCTCCAGTCAGCCAACCAAGAAAGGTTGGAGACCTCTGATCTAGAGGTAAAAAAATCAGGGACCAAAAGTTTACAGTGATATTAGATATTATAATACTGACAATAATAGTCTGTATTATTTTAGCTTTGTTTTATGTTTGGTCCTCCTTTTTTATTCTTAAACAGTTCATTACTTATTTCATTCTATAGTGGCTTTTGATGGAAGTGAAATGTGAAATTGGTCATGTAATCAGCCAGAAGGTAAAATGAATTTGGCATTTTTATTCACCTATTAAATCCATTTAATTAGACCTGCTCTGTGAAACACTTTTAAAAAATTGAGATTTATGCTGGTGATTCCCAAGTGCTATGTCAACAGCAGTATGAATGAATAGTATCATATGTGTTGTTTAAAGAAAAAATAGCTAAACCTATGAAATAATAACAAGATATATATAATAGAGGAACATGATATGAATAGTCATGTAATCAACTCGATTGCAAAAAGGATAATATATATAAGTACAGGTAAATTATGCGATAAATGCCCCTGTTTACAAAAAAAGCCCCAAAATTACAAATATTGCTGCAACATGGCAGTTGTTCACCCTTACGAATGACTGCAGTGGCACTGCAACATTCACCCTGGCTATTCCCTCCCTTCCCCTCTCGGGTTTCCTTTCTTGGCTGCTCCAGGCCTTCAGTGCGTTAACAGAGAATAGAGGCCTAAAGTAACACAAGATCATGCAAGATCAATTGCATGACGTCAGTGATGTGAGATCTCACACTACTGATCTCGCATGATCTCACGGTAGTTTAGGCCGCTGTTCTCTGCAACAGAGAATGGAATGGAAACCAGGGGAGGCTTCTGTGGGTCTCCGGAGGCCTGATCCAGGTGTCAGAGGCCTTTTCTGAGCCACTGCTGTCTGGAAAGGAGGCCGGGGATGTTTCCTTGGACCACCAGAGACATGATCCGGCTGTCAGAGGCCTTTTCTGGGCTGCTGGCACCCGGAAAGGAGGCCGGGGATGCTTCTGCGGGCCACCGGAGGCCTGATCTGGGTGTCAGAGGCCTTTTCCGGATTGCTGCCGCCAGAAAGGAGGCCAGGGGACACTTTTGCAGGCCTCCAGAGGCCTGTTCTGGCCTCGGAGGCCTTCTTCTGTACAGTGAGTGCAATACCAGTTGTAATAAACTCATTCTTATTTGTAGTAAACAAAGCCATGGTTATACTGACTGCCATATGTTCTATGAAGAATTACCTTTGGCAGTAATTATGTTAAGCTGCTAACCAGATCCTATAATTATAACATTGTAACATCTGAACAAAACCCAAAGGTCTTAACACTTAACCTTAGCAAAAAGACAACAAACTATCACCAAGATTTGTGACAGTGGTCTTAATTTTAAAATCCTGAACAGCTTAGAATCTGATTATATAAGGGACTACATCTTTTGTTTTTTTATTCCGTAATTACCTTCATGTGCATGAGAGGCCCTTTTGAAAACAGCTTGTTAAGAACACAAAAAGATTTCTCTTCCATCACTCTAAAATTATAGTGAAACATATCTAACTCTCCATTTTTCTGCTTTCAGAAGAGAATCAATGTCCATTTTTTAAAATTTAGCCTTTTAAAGTTGTTATTGGCTTTAATATTGTTCTTATGTACATTACTTTGCTGTTGCATAATTGTGTTTTTGTATTTCTGTACATTATCCTAAAAATAAAAAAGCTCGATAATAATATTTTGGGTTTTCATTGTCTTAAATCATTTGAGAAAAGAAAGGAACACCCATACACAATTATGCTTATGCTTTCCTGATTCTTACCTTTAAAAACCTGCATAAAATTCTGCACCTTAAAAACAGACAAAAATCTAAGACTTTGTATGTCATTTACCTATGAGAATGAAAGAATATTATGAAACTGTGCTTTTAGTGCTGAATGCTAGAGCAGTTATAAATTATATCAAACACTGACTGAGAGAATGATATATGTCTGCAAGCAAGTTTTGACTACATTATTAGGTTTTTATTTTATTACAAAAATTTGTGTGCCATCTACCTTATGACTCTATAGGCAGCTTGTAATACACACATTCATTAAGATGTTTAATGTCACTGATCATAAGGTTTTTTTCCTTTGCAATAACTACATTTTATGGACAAGCTAGAAAATTGATTTCTGCAGAAATCTGAATCCAAGCCTAAACCACATATTGTTAAGAACTAACGTGTCAGTTGTCTGTATTGTTGTACACTTAAAAAAAATGTTACCCTTTTGGTAGTGTCTATAATATTTCTTACATTACATATGAGAAAAGAAAGGAATAGGAAGAGAAATTATTTTTTCTTGCTTTAACACTTTCCCCACTGGATTATGTGGAACAATTAAAGAAAATTCTTTTTTTCATTTCACAAAACTTCCCTGAAAGTGTTCCCAAAGTTAATTGTATAATAATGAAACAAATTATTCTCCTTCCCTTCAAAAACATTGCATGTAAGCACTAAAAACTGATTTAATATGATATAAATACTTAAAAGAAAATGAGCTATATTTGGGAACATAAATATGTAACTGTTGTAATATGCCAGAATACAAGTTTGGCTGGCATATAGCATATTATAAAATGAAATGACTGATCATACTCAGCAGTAATTATAAAAGTGAAACATTATTTTCTACACAACAGAATGTGTCTCATGTAAATTCTATCATGCCCAATAGGTCCGTCAGAAATATGGCCAATGACTTAAAACATGGACAGAGTTGCTATATGATTAAGGGCATCAAAGGGCATACAGAATGTGCCAGAAATATTTCACTATTTAAACATTCACTGATTTTTGGTACATAAACTATGTCTGTTTACTTGAGAAACCCAGTTCACAGAAAATATGTTGCAACAGTTTATTTTCATGCATAATAGAAGACTGCTTGAAAATAAACAGGCTTTAAGCAAAAAATTGTGAAAGAAAATAAACATGTTTTTTTGCTGAAGCATTCACATGCTGTGATAAACTTGTGCCAGGACATTCCTGCCAAAGTTAGCAACTAATCAAATGTTCTGATGGAAAACACACCCTCTAGTATCATTATAACCCGGATGCTGTGCCTTCTGTAAAGAGAGTGTTTTGTAACACTTGCTCATGTTTTATAAATAATTGTGTTTAGCAAGCCAAGCTACAAGCAAAAGGCAGGGAGCTAATGCTTTATTCTCTAGCAATGACTATGCTGACAAAACCCTTCCGACCTCCACAGTCTTCAATTTTGCACACTTTTCTTACTTATACTATTGCTGGATAACAATTTGAAATATTAATAACATTAATTTTTTTTGCCTGTATGCAAAATGAATAAAGCCAACTCCTATGTTTTTGTTTTCTACCTTCAAATCAGGGTTGACACCCAGTGACTTCATGCCTAGTCCCTGCAGGATTCAGAAGTGGTTTGCCATTGCCTTCTTTCTACAGCTAAGAGAGAGTGACTGGTTCAAGGTCAATCAGCTAGCTTTATGCCTAAGGTAGGACCAGAACTCCTTGTCTCCCAGTTTCTTGCCCGGTGACTTAACCCACTACATCAAACTGTCTTTCAAAACTCATAATGTATCTTTTTCTTTTCCCATTGTTTAAAACTATTTATTCTCATAGCATATAAATAGAAGTGAAGAAAGAATTACAATTACAAGTTGTAATAAAAAATCAAAGTTTGAAAGGTATGAAGAAGTGAGAGAACTAATACTTAAACTGTGATCCTCTTACAGTCTTAGGCATCAGTGAAATTATTTATAATCCAGTTTTACGGAAAATCAAATAGAAGAAGAGTAAGTTAAAACAAGAATTGTAGATTAAACTAAATGTATTTTTAGGAGTGTTATGTCTGTTTGTCTATCATCTAGCTATCTGCTTCTCAAGAAAATCTATGCCAAAGAAAGAATATGCCAAATATGGAATTCCATAAAAGCCTATATATATATATTGTTCCCTACATCATACAGTGTACATTATATTTGATACATTTTACTGCCCTCTTCAGGATATTCACATCAATTACCAAGAATATAATAATTACAGCTCTTAATAAACCTTTGCTGATTAGGACTGAATGATAAAGCTTTACAATTTGATTATTGACAAGGAATGAGATATGGAAAGAAGAGAGGTTTTTTTACTGATATACTAGAGAAGATGAAAATATTTATACTTGTCTGGAAGGAGGGGGGAGTCATCATATATATATATATATATATATATATATATATATATATATATATGTAGGTCTTTGGTTGTTCGGGTTTTCTCCCACGTAAAATTGGAAGTGTCTTGGCGACGTTTCAACAAAGTCCCATTCGTCATCTTCAGGCTGGTGTTTTCCGCTTCGTGCTTCGGGCAGCAATTGCTGCCCGAAGCACGAAGCTGAAAATACCAGCTTGAAGATGACGAATGGGACTTCGTCGAAACGTCGCCAAGACACTTCCAATTTTATGCGGGAGAAAACCCGAACAACCAAAGACCTACATACAAACACCCGCGAAAACCTCAGAAAACAAATATATATTTATATATATTATATATATATATAATTGTTTTTCTTTTGTATCTTTTTGCTCTTTTATTTTTCCATGTTCTTTGTATTATTCTTTCATGTTTGTATTTGTAAACTTTAATAAACTGATTTTAAATAAGCAAATAAATCCAATATATGTTTTATATAAGAAAAGTGCATCCATGCACACATATAGACATTTTAAAACTACAACATTAGAGCAGCTGTGCCCAGAAATTGAAAAACAAATTGAAATGAAGCTGAACATGAACTGTCTTCACCAATAGGTTAAATAAAGAAGATAAAACCAGATGACAGCTTCTGAAAGCCCGAACCTTCATTCAATCCCCATACACATACATACAAAGTATTTTTAAATACTTTTTTTTTTTTTTTAAGTTTAGACAGCCTTCAGATGTATGCGAGTTCTTTACTTCCTGGAGCTTCTGCCTATCCCATAAGAATTATTAAGGAAGGCACTCCTTAAGTCCTTCTCTTGAATGACTGCCATTTTTCAATGTTTTCTTTCCGCAGGGTCCTATCTTTGCAATAGTGCTCTGGGTCAATATTGGCCCTGCTGCAGTGGGAAGTAAGAATGAACTTGAGGAACAGCAGGAAGAGTCACAATCAAGGCAACAGTGTTAAAAAAAAATTAAGTCCAAGTCAGAAATGTAATTTGAGAAGTAAAATTTGAAAGTCTGAGACCTGATCCTCTGTAGTTCTCTGGAAGATAAAGGGAGGGAGGGGGCAGGCGCATTCAGATCTTCAAGAGTCTATTACTGTAACTTTATAATAAAAGTAGTTCAGGTGGTCCTCGACTTACAACAGTTCATTTAGTGACCATTCAAAGTTACAATGGCACTGAAAAAAGTTACTTATGACCACTTTTCACACTTACGGCCTTTGCAGCATCCCCATGACCATGTGATCAAAATTCAGATGCTTGGCAAATGATTCATATTTATGACCGTTGCTGTGTCCCCGGGGTATGTGATCCCCTTTTGTGACCTTCTGACAAGCAAAGTCCATGGGGAAGCCAGACGCACTTAACAACCATGTTGCTAACTTATCGACTGCAGTGATTCGCTTAATAACTGTGGCAAGAACGGTCATAAAATGGGGCAAAGCTCACTTAACAAATATCTCATTTAACAACAGAAATTTTGGGTTCAATTGTGGATGTAAGTCGAGGACTATCTGTATTAGCGTTCATAATCCTGGTTTCCCAATGTGGTCTACCTTGAAAGGTTGATATCTACTGGTAACCAGGAAAGATGCCAATACCTGGTTCTTTTGGAAAGTCTCTGGGGATTCATGGAATGGTGCAGGGGTAGGCAACCTTGCCTCTTTTATGACTCGTGGACTTCAATTCCCAGAATTCCTAAGCCATTATGGTGAGTCTCCTCTCTGAGGCAGGTTATTATTGCTGTTAGTATTATTGCATGTTTCAATGTTTAGAAAACCAACTATTGCTGGGTTGGGTGGTTGGTTTCCTATTCTCTCTATTTGCTTTAGGATTATAGTAAGATACTCAAAACAATTTTGGAACTGAGCAGTGTATAAATTACAGATACGGTAACTAAATAAGGTTATATAAACAGAGTGTAGGACCCAAAATTGCTATTTTCACATTGCTATCTATTTTGCAGCAGCTACATCATTCTATTCATCAAAAGCCAGTTTGTTACAACAGTTACAGGTGCTAATTTAGGCAACCAGAGAACATCTTTTCATCAAATATCCTTACAGCTATGAATCATTCTAGACAACGTTGGCTGTGCAATTTCTCTTGGCCTAACATATTCTATGTGATTCTATTACAGCTACTCCCTTTTATTCTATTGGCTTTTGAAAGCCAATAGAATAGATTCTCTTGAATAGAGTCTAATTCTATTGGCTTTCAAAAGCCAATAGGAATTGTCCAGGCTGTCTCTGTCCTGCTGAGCCCACCAAAAGCCCCAGTCTGCAAACGGTACTGCAAGTTGTCTGCAGTGAAGGCGAGCTGTCTGGAAGCTTCCACCCCTCCCTGCTGAGCAACTATTAAAAATATAAGTAAAGGAGGGCCAGGGGTGGGAGGTCAGCAGGCGCAGGGAGGGTTGCTGGCGCACGTGGGGCCCGGCTGGTGCCTTATCTCCCTTGGGCTGGGCCAGCTGGTGGCCCAGCCAGTGGTTGCCCTGCGCCGTTGCTGCCCCTTGCCAGCTACGCCTCGGCTGGAGCAGGGGGCACCACACATGCGCGGCGCTCCCAGGCAGGGAAAGTCGACTTACGACCGGTTGGGGTCGCGGCATTAAAAAGGTTGAGAACCACTGTTCTAGCACGAGTGATAAAAACTCTGAATACCAGTAAGAAAGAAGAGCAGACCAAAATTTAGCAATTCAGTAATCTTGCTTATCTTGCTAATGAGAGGTAAAAGTAAAGGGTCATATAGAGGCAGTAGTTTTTGTTCTCCATCTAGCTGTGTCTATTATTCTAGGATTTGTGCTGACATCACACCTCAGATGGAATATAAATTCTTAAATGCATTACAGCATAGACCAAACAGTCACTTATTAAAAGAATTTGGCAAAAGAAAATTCACCAAGTATCTTACCTAGACTAACTTTCACTGAAGCAGATGCCCCTTAGCATTTTAGCTAGAACTTCTTAAAAGAAGGAAATCTGAAACTGTAAACTAACACCCTTCTGAATCATAGGAGAATATAATAATAGTATTAAATTTATATGCTTCCTGAGTCCTAGCGTCTCTGGATGGTTTACAAACTACTAAAACATTTAAAAACAAGGAAAATTGGCAGAAATGATTAAACTGGATGGAGCAAAGAAGAAAAGGTTTCAATCACCCTTGCCAAAGGCCTGGGTGAAGAGCTGGTTCTTCAGGGCCTTTTGAAACACCAGAAGGGCAAGGGTGTTTGGATTTCAGGGTAACCTCATCCTAGAGGTACTGTTCCACAGAAGGTGCGTTTCTTGGATTCCAACAGATGACAATGTTTAACTGAAGGAATCCAGAGCACACTAACCCTCCCAGATTAGATCAGCTGGGAAGATCATATGAGAGACAGGAAGTTCTTCAAGTAACCAGGTCCTATGCCAGTGGTGGCGAACCTATGGCATGCGTGCCAGAGGCAGCACGCAGAGCTCTCTCTGTGGGCACGTGCGCTGTCGCCCCAGCCCTGCCTCTCCCCACGGCCCCATCAGCAGCCCCCGCGTAGTAGAGTCGCCCCAGGGTGCAGCCTGCACGGAGCAGCTCAGCCCAGGACATGGCAGCTGGGCAGCAGAGACAAGACTCCGCCCTCACGCCCATCATGCACAGATGATGCTGTGGGGCGCGGGCGGAGCTGCCATGGTGCTGCAGGGCCACCTGGGCAATTTACTGCAGCGGGCTGTGCAGGCAGTAGGTGGCCCTGCGGGCTGGGGTTGCAAGGGACGGAGTGGTTTTTGGGCACTTGGTGTCTAAAAGGTTCACCATCACTGTCCTATGCCATGTAGGCTTTATAGATAGCAAGCAGCATCTTGAAAGCAAACTGACAACCAGTGCAGCTCAGTTCATCTCAGAAAGCAGAGATGTTACATCACCATATTAAGGCATACTGCTTGTGCTGCCATATTTGGACCCATTGAAGTTTCTGGTAGTCTTCCAAGGCAGCTCCATGTAGAGCACATTGCAGTAGTCAATCCATGACCAGGCCATAGATGATATTGGGTATTTCACACTGTATCTTTGGCTCAGATGGACCAAGAGTAAGATTTAACGGAAGCATACTCAGAGAAATTTGAACAAAGTTTACATGGCATTTTGACAAATCAATTAATTTAAAATATTTTAACATTTCTAGAAAAGTTTATAAAAATTAGAAACCCAAATCCGTTCTTCATCTGAAAATCATGAGGAAATTCCGATACTTAAAAGTCCCTGGCAAAATAAAGATATGGATAGGTATAAGTCAGCAGCACTTACTAGTCAGTGAGACGTCGCCATAACTGCCCACCTGAAATCAAAATAGGATAAGTAATCAAAGCAAAAGGTATTTCCTCTGTGGCCTAAAATATATATCTTATGAGCCATCATTGCTTTAACAACCTCTCTTCTCTCTCACACACATAAGTGACCCATATTCAGAATCATAATTAAGCTACATCAATACAACACAGGAATTGGCTCTTGTAGCTAAAGAAATCACATAACACAGTTCAAGCTTTCAAACATGCTTATGTGAATATGATCTTTATAATTTAGGAGCTGACATCAGAATATATTCTGGGATAAATTAGTTGATATGAGTCATTTCTCTTAGTGAGCTGATAAGTTGTCTAATCACAATATTAAGCAACTTATTTATTAGTTTATTTAACATGTATGCCGCCCATCTTGCCAAAGACGACTCTAGGCAGCTTAAAGACATTGGATAAAATGCAATGTAAAAGATTAAAACAATAAGGAAGGATCTTAAATTTCAAAATTCAATTAAAATAAAACTAAGAATGGAGAGGGAGGGAATTCTTTTACTGATATGGCACCCAACATAGATTACCCAAGCCTTTAAATTCTGAATTAGGTGGATAAAGTAATACAGATTGGCTTCCAGACTTTACTGATATAACATTACATGCTAAATTAGGTAGGAAAGCAAAACCTTACCTTTTAGTCTAGACAGCACTAATTCCTTCATCATCTGCATAAAGACTATTCCAAGTATTATGAGCGAAACCAGGTGGTAAAATTTCCAAGGAGTTAGTGCTAGGAACCTAAAAGAATTATATCAGAATCATTTCACTGAGCAAACTTAGAGAGTCTTGCTTCCTTAAAAGTTACATGAAATCACCAGGAATCAAAATCAATTTAAAACAAACCTAATTTTATAATGAATTTAACGTGACTGCCAAGTTTAATTAAGAAAAAAAGGTTCTGTACTGTGTTAAGCAAATGTTGTGTGAAATGTAATATAACTTTAAGAAAAATTATAATATAAAATTGTTTCCCCCCCCCCCCAAAGGAGCATTTTTACATGCCAAAAGCAATGAATTATTTATACGTCCACTCTTGTGATTTTGGAAGAAATATTACTGAATTTGTAGGGAAGGAATGAAAACTAAATGTTATTTTTTAAAAAATGTGCTCTAGATTTAAGTCTTCAGAAACCACATCTTTTTAAAAAGCCAGTCAGAAAATTTATACATCACATTGTGTCATCATGAAGTTTGGTTTAGCTTTGATGTGATGTACAAGCACATCAATTGTGGCTTATAAACAAAGTTAATGGCATTGTATTATATGAATCAGACTACATCACCTTGTTTAAGATATTTGTTAAATAATGTTGGCTTAATGTGATGGATGAATTTATCTCTTTAATGTGGGTTTTGTTTTTGTAATTACATAGAACATGTTTATTAAAGATGTAATCATGAATTCTTGCAAATAATGTGCAACTTTTTAAAAAGAAAATGCATATTATCATTTTTCTAGTGGCATTTTCTTAAAAGAAAAAGCAGAATCTGCAGAGCAAAGAAGCTGCTGCAAGAGAAGACGTGTTACATTTCCTTGGGCGTCAGTTCCCTTTCCAAATGCATTACTCAAGTCATTTCTTACTAGATTCAACAGTTATTTTTATGGAAAAAAGAGAGATTATAGCACTCTTCTGACTTGCTGATTTATTTGGGTCTCAGAAAAGGCTTTCATATCTGATCCTAACTCAACTATGGCAAACTGCAAATACTGATGTTTCGTTTGCATTTTTCTTTAATTCATATATCAATGAAATGATAGGAGTATTTGGAGGAGATTGAAGTTGTTACTTCATCAGAGAAAATGCCATAGAAACTAGTTCAAGTATTTTTTTTTGTATCTTTTTTGTCTCAAGTAGTAAGTATATTAAGCTGTGGTAGCTTAAGATACTACATTTAGAACATTAGCTAAAGATTTACCCATAACTTTAATTCAGTAAACATTTCAAAATGGTATTTCTTTAAAGAAAGCAATATACCATACTTTCTGGCGTATAAGACGACTTTCACAAGTGGTAAAATTGGCGCCGAAGTTGGGGGTCGTCTTATATGCTGAGTCGTCTTATACGCCGGAAATTACGGTAGTTTCCGGTGTATAAGACGACTTTCTAGGCATGCGACTTGGCGCCAAAGACGGGGGTCGTCTTATACGCCGGGTCGCCTTATACGCTGGAATATATGGTATGTTAATTGGGGGGAAGGGGTTCAGGTTCCTGTTTTGAATTGTAATTTGTCCCAAATGTTTGACATTTCTATAAGAAATTATCATAGTTGCAGTTTTGCACATTGTAAGACTTATTCAACCAATATAGTTTAAGCAGTCTAACTATGCACAAGATCTTCAGAATCCAAGCAACACGGTTCCCTTTCCTAAGTATATAAAGTCAGCCCCACACAATCAGACAAAAAAAGCCCAACCAATCCAGCATCTTCTTTCCCAAATTTGACAGCAAGATGCCTTTGGGACAATGTGCTATTCTGCTGCTCCTCTCCTGCACTTGTTACTAAGAGGCACACTGCCTCTGAAGCCGAGTTATCAGAAATTGAGAGCTGTATCTTTTAAAGGCTATTAAAATATTCCCTTTTGATGCCAGGCCACTCCAAAGTAAATTAAGGATGTTTTTGGCTGTCTCAACTGCCAGTCACTTTAACTGGATAACCCTGGATTCGCACACTAATTGAGAAAGCATTTCCTTTTTCCCTCCAGTTCATACAAAGATGAATAGAGATGGTGCAAGTAGTCCATATTTAAAGACATCCTTGTTTGGCAACTCTTTATAATTACGATGAAAAAGGCAACAATCCTCACATTTACAACTTTCACAAGTTTGAGAGACCCATAACATGCTTCTCCTGATGGATCTGATGACATGGATAGATGTAGTTAGAGAGAGGCAGTCTCTTAAATATCTTGGTTGCATGCCATGTATGTAATCTAGAGAAGTACACAAGCAATTGACATGGTGGGAGGACTCAGTAGCCTCAGTAGCCTGCTGTGTAACTTAGATAAAAGTGGAAGTTCTTGACAGGGTTATCTTTGCTAGCAAAGACATGTTTATATGGATGAAATTAAAAATAATGAGAGGTGACAGTAGAAAGAACTCTGCAATTATAAAGAAAGCCAATTTCACCGTAAAAGAAGTCTAAATTCCAGCCAGGACGAGAAGCCAGGAAATTAACTTGGTTTAGTGCAGGGGTAGGCAACCTTGGCACTTTTATGACTTGTGGACTTCAACTCCCAGAATTCCTAAGCCAGCATGTCACAAAAGTCACAAAAGAGCCACTGGTTTAATGTAAAGGCACCAGACACTCTCTTTCAGCCCAACTCACCTCTGAGATGTTGAGGGAAAAACAGGACGATGCAAGAGCAGTGGTTTTTTTTGTAAAAAAAAAAAAAAAAAAAAAAAGGTGCTGGAACTCACGTGTTATACAACCTGCCTTGCCTACCCTACAAGGTTCCATCCAAAAAAGGTGCCGAAACTCCATTCTGGGCGTTCTATAATAAAAAAAAAAAGCCCTGTGCAAGAGTATTAGATATGTTTGATGCCTTGAGTTATTTATAAAAATAATAAAGATGGGATAAAAAAAAATCTAAAAAACAAGGGCAAATTATTTTTTTTAGTACTGCCAAGAAAAATGCAAGTTGTGGCTAAAATGTTTAAACAAGTCTGAACCCCAAAGCAAAATGTAGGATGAAGATTCCTAAACCATTACACTAACTTCTCACATGACTAAACATATTCTTACGAAGAACGATAGGTTCATAAATGAAGAAAGAAGTGCGGTATGCAGAAAAAAATTAAGAGACAAAAGAGCGGAAAACGAGATGGAAAAGAGAGATAGCAAGAAACTATAAATGGCCTACTGTTGTTCTATTAACTAGAGCAAGATTTTTGATTGTGTAAATCATAACAGGATATGGCACATGCTAAGGCTAATGGGTGTGTCACAACATATCATTATTCTAGAAATATATTTATCAAGACAATTTATGTCTATGTCTTTTTCTTTTTTGCAGTTTTTGGTCTTGCCTTGTATTTTAACGTTTTGAATAAAAAATAAAAAACATATTGAAAAAAAGAATTGTAAGAAAAAGACTTTAAATTATGAGACTAAAATTGGAAAGTAAAAATCTGTTAAACATTAAGACAGAGTTGTCAGTCAACCTGCTTAGCAAACATGCAGCAATAGTAAAGAAATGAAGGTGCTACGTAGTTTTGTTTTCTTTGGCACAATCAGAAGATAAAAATGGATAATGTGAAGGAGAATTCAGTCCCTGGGGAAAGCAATGACAAACTTAGGTAAGTCATGAACAATAATATTTTCCCTTTGCCTTGGCATAAGTAGAAGAGGACTCTTGTTGTACGTGTTATGTTTTAATTGGCTGGATACCATCTTGTTTACATATACTGTATGTTTTGCAATTTTTTTGATGCTGTGAACCGCCCAGACTTGTTTTAAAGTCAAAACAATGCCTAGATCTAATAAAACAAATAAATATGTATAAATATGTATAAATATGTATAAGAAATATCAAAACAGTGTTTCTGATGCTAATGTGGAAGCTGGTCTTGAATGAAAAAATAGTACAATGCCTCTGAATTCAGATGGCGTGGTGGCTCAGCAGTTAAGATGCTGGGCTTGTTGCTGGAAAGCCTGCAGTCCAGGTTTGAGACTCAAGCGCCACACAACGGGCTGAGTTCCCGTTCTTACCCCAGCTCCTGCCAACCTAGCAGTCTGAAAGCATGCAAATGCGAGTAGATAAATAGGTACCATTTGGGTGGGAAGTTTACAGTGCTTTGTGATGTCATGCTGGCCACATGAATGCAGTAATGTCTTTGGACAATGAGCACCACTTCCTATAATCAGCAACGACTAGCAGAGTAAAATCCGCAGGGACTCCTTTACCTTACCTCTGAATTACAAATTTGGAAGTGACTACTAAAAGTAACATGGAGTACAAGAAAAACCGTTCAATATTTGAGATAATTATTGGCAAGCAAACTCATATTTTGGACTCAAATATTACATCACCAGAATTCTGTAATATCACCAGAATGAAAAGATAATGGATAAGATGAAGGAACAGTATCAAACAGTTTAAATAGCTATCTGTTGAATTGCAGCTCTGAAATATAATTGATAGCAGTTTGAGATGCAGATCACTTGTCTATATAGACACCAGGAGTTAAGTCTTACTTGATGATCTCAACTAACTTAAAGTAACTGTATTTACATGACCTGTTGTTGTTGATTCAATCTAATTTTCTGGGTTTGAATAACACAACACTCCAAGCGATGTCAACCCCATAAGGTGATTTTGCACAATAAGATGTGCTAAAATATGCCAGCTAATTTGAGCTTCCAAACAGATTATATTTATACTACCAATTTCAAATTCTATTTTCTTGAAGATTTGCTGTGGAAAAAGTGTGGATTCAAAGAAAACCTTCACTATACTGCTATATGGTTCTTTCCACATCTCTTATTTTGTACTGTCACTGTTGCTTTTTTCTGTGCACCTGCTTGCTAGTGGAGCAGGAAAATGAAGCTTAAAGGATGTTATTTGTGCTGCTACACAGTTCCCCCTCCCAGCTCTGCTCTGCATTTATTTTGTTATTACTTTCCTCTGCTTATTTCTGGCTTCTGCTACAGGTATGGATGGTTTTGCTTACACACACACACACACACACACACACACACACACACACACACACACACACACACACACACACACACACACACACACGGCTTTGCCTGCAGTCAGCTGTTCTGCCACCAACCTGCTAATTAAAACCAACCAAGGATCACATGCAGAATCTGTAACTATTTTCTATATTTCACATTTCCTTGTCAGTTTTAGCTCCTCCTTTCCTTTAAGCATTCTCTAGATGCTTTGATGTTCCTAGCATCATCTAGTTGCAGCTGATTCACCTTCCCCTTCCACATTGCATTCCTTGTCAATTACTATTTATTCTTCTAGCTATTTTCCCATCTAGTCTCTCTCTCTCTCCTGCTCCCTCCCCCACCATTAACTTATTCCGATGGGCTTCCATTCTTTCCGATTGGCGTGTCCCTAGGGAAATCTTTTGCAACACCACCATCTTTGAAGAAGAGAAAGAAAATAGAAGGATCAAGCACCGAGGAGGTGAGAAGAAAAACAACGGATCGGAAGCCCTTAATTGCTAAGCAGAAATAGCAAGGTACATGGAGGCACACATATCTGTTTATTTAAACAGAATTCAAACCTACCCAAAATAAATAAGTTCTCTGCCACAAGAGCCGTTTTTCCTACAGATGAAGAAACCAGTTGTGGTTCCTCCACACAGAGGGAGGGGAAAAATATTCCTTCCTACTGTGCCTTAATTAAATTATGAAATTCACTACTATACGATGAAGTGAAGGCTCCTGGCTTGGGTGGCTTATAAGGATTAAGCAAACAGACACGCCAACTAGCTAGAGTTAAGCATTGGCCGCATATTGAAACCTCCCCCCCCCCCCGAGAACAGGTCTACTACTTTCATGCTCTTTTTAAAAGCATCCAGACGGCCGCTGTTGGCAACAATCCCCCTAGACTGGACGACGTTATCAGCCCTCCTAACACTCACTCTGTGCATGCTCAGGAGCACCCTTTTCATTAGCGCGCCCTTAATACGTTTTCTATCAGAACCAAGGAACAGATGGCAGAGCGGAGCCACTAAAGGGCGAGAAGCGGGCCGAAGGAGGAGGTTGAGGAGGAGGATGGGGGGGGGGAAGCAAATCTCTATTTGAGTCTAATTAAAAGAACCATCCGGGGACCGAGATGCTCGGCTGCGTCGCTCACCAGAACAGCAGGTTGGCGCAGAGGAAGCTGGCCAGAGTGCAGAACGGCCTCTTCCAAGTCAGCGCCTCCATCACGGGCCAATATTCCGTAGCCGGCTGGAACTCAACGCTTTGCTCTTCTTGTTTCGCCGCCGCCGCCGCCGCCTCTTCTAACCGGGGCCCCTCCTGAGGGCTCGGTGGCAACATCACCTGCTCCTCACCGCCATCCATGTCGCTTACAGCACCCGACGCCAGACAGAGGCGCCAAGCCAGCGGAGGCTTGGGAACATCCGGGTACACTCAAGCCTCGTATTCCGCCCCTTTGCAGGCAGGAGCCAATAGAAGCCTCCGAAGAGCCTAGCAAGTCCTGGTGATTGGCTACTTTGGGGCGAGGGTCTCCAAGCACGCAAGAGAGTGCCGAAGACGAAAAGCTAAAGGGGGAGGAGGAAAAATAGGCTTCAGGGTGGGTAACGAGCGTGAGGGTGAAGGTGAGATTTGTCTGAGTGGCGTGCAAATAACGCGCGTGTATCTGTCGTACAGAGTGGGGCGTGTTGAGAAAGGGGAGGACCAAGGCAGGGGGAAACTTGGGGGAGGATGTAATCGATTGCATGAACTCGTTGCAAAGTCACCGTCGAAGCGTACGCTCCAGGCATTAGAAACGCAAAGGAGCGAGCGAGTGGAAACAGCAAATTTATTGCTTTGCCAGAAAAACGAAAAGTCTTCTTCCAGAAAAAGTGTGATAACGCCAATACTGGATTTTTTTTTTTCTGATTTAACAATCGGTTCTTCTTTCCCATTTGTTTTCTTGTCCAGGTCTGTTTGCAAAATCTCTCCGCACATGTATACATATTTTTAAAAGTGCATACCGCACGCACTAGTATCATTTTTTTTAATACTTACCCTCGTTTTCTCAAAATATTTACCTAACATTTTTCAACAATCTTGCCTACAAAGGGTTTGTCTTAGCCCCCATAGTTAATGTATCATTTAAAAAGTTATTGGCAAAAGATTTTTCCCCTACTAGAATTGGGGAGAGCTGCCACCTGGATTGTACTACATCTATTTCACTCAGTGTTGTGTTTATTTTCATTCATCGGGGAATATCGGAGATGGGTTAGTGTTAGTGTTGTCAAATGTGTGATAAACCCTCTGATAGGTAAAACTACAAATAAGTCTTTATCAGGTAAAAACATCTATTCACTTCCAGTATTTTAATTTTGTCATAGAAGAATTTTAGTGTCATGCTCTTCCTTCTTCAATAAACAATACTATCCCATGCTTAGTGTTTCTGAGTAATCCCTAGTGATTTCTAATATGATCTATCAGGATATGATCTAATATGATCTTACAGCGAAACACTGTTTTTGCTGTAAGATATCAAATGGCTGCAACAAATTGTGATGACTACCAATCAAACAATGAGATCAGTTCCAACCCAGTGGAGCTCATTTGAAAGCCCTTTTTATTTCTTAACAGAATGGCAGCTTTTCCCATTGAGTAATTAACCTGAAGTATCCCCTAGTTCTGAAAGTGTTTTATTTGCTCAAAAAGAAATAAAATCTATAAAGACTTGTCTGCAGAGTACCAAAGATAGATTTGAAACTTTTTCAAAACCTATAAATGTTATTAAAAATGATAAACAATGTTAATTGTATGATAGGTTACTGCTTTAAATAGTAAGGCTGAAAGAAAATTGGATTTTCGGAATAAGCCGCCTGGAGTCACTGAGAGTGAATTGAGAGGTCATATATGTTTTCTTAAATAAATAAATAAAATAACACAAGTCCAACATTTTGGGTCAATTTAAAGTTGCATCTAGGAACAAAAGTCTTCTTACCAAAATTTTTCTTATATTCAGCAATCAAAATTTTCAAAGATATTCTGTAGAGTGTGCCATATTTACTTTGTGAAGAATATGCTATCCATTTTGTATATTTATAGATTGTATTTTAATCTCTCCTATGAACCATCATATCTACAAAATCTGTGATAACTCCATCTCTATTGTAAAATTTCCCTTTTCCACTTATGAAAGGAGAGATACGACTTTTCTAAGAATGGAAAGTTTTTGAAATGCTGAGAATGAAAAAAACCTGTTATTTGTGTCTTTTCGGCTTTCTGGGTCCTTAATGCAAATTTAAGATTACTTCCCTACCTTTGGATCCAATCTACAGTACATGATTTTACATTGAAGATTGTAACCTAATACAGATATAGCTTTAATGGGAAATACTCATCTTCCTCTATCCCCTTTTTTCTATTTTGAAAATCCACATTGTTCTGTAATGTTATGTTATCCTTAAACAATGTAATTAATGTTGATAGTTTTTTCCAAAGACTCATACATATCCTGTTAACATACCTACTCAGGTAGGCATGGGAAGTCTGCAAGGAGAACTTGAGCACAATAGTATTCTGCTGATGTTCCCAGTAATTGGTTTATGCTTCTGGTATTGGAAGTAGTACATCATCAAAAATATCATATCTATTTTAGTACTATGAGTGCCAAATATATTCTTAATAACTTTGGTATCTCATCTTAAATAACCATCTTATCTTTCTCAGTTGCTGTCTAAATTGTTCACTTTGGTAAGAAGATGATAGGACTTGGGCACCATTCATATAAAATTAAGTCACTTCTAGCAAGCATGAAAAATTTTAAATTTTCTGTTTCAGTACTACCTATTAAAATAGCAGTTAAATTATCAGAATGATATTTCAGGGAGTGCCAGAGAATGCTGACCGCTCACTCCGAATAAAGCATCCTACCATTATGATGATTTTAAGATGGTCTTTTTCTCAACTCTACAGAAAATTTTGGAATCTGAAGCCCAGATTATAAACAGCTTAATATGCATAATTACAATTATGGGAGAATAATGTCAGTTACTAAATGCTATTAAATGACTGGGATATAGAAATTTTTTTGAACATCTCATTTAAATCATTTGGTGATTTCTGGACTAGATATTGCAATTATTAGTGGGTCTATTCTTGGGATATTTCTTGTACTACTTTTCCAGAAACAAATTTCTTAACACAAGGGGGGGGGGGAAACCACTGCTATAACTAGTAATTAATTTAGCTCTTGCCTCATATGGATCCAGTGAAAAGGAGACAGCTGTGTGTTGTAAGCACCCCCAAATCTCTCAGTTAATTCATGTAAATGTTAAAGTTATGTAGGATAAACTAGAACGCTGCAAAAATGCCACAACATTGAATAAAACACCTTTCAATCAAAGAAAAATTGCCTAGGACTATTTTCTGAATATGGGATTCCAAGTACATTCCAACTGTTCTCCCTATAACTTAGCAGCCTGCCTTGATGAGTATCATGATTCAGAATATTGAATATTACCTGAGAGGGTCCAGATAGATCAATAGAATGATATTGATCTTCCATAAAGGGCTACATCTTGATTGAATTGGGTCTAGAAAAGAAATTTAATTCAATAGTGCCTAAATCTGATCAGCCATCACAACTCAAGCATCTTATCCAGGAAAACTGGCTACTTGTTAATCAATCAAGAATTCTAGATCTATTTATGTTACTTTCAACATTTCTAGACTTAACCTCTTAATCAGGTGAAGTGGATTGTGCCCTTGTTCTGTTCCTGAAAGCGTCTCTCCAAAAGCTCTGATGCCTTGAAAAATAGTCTGCCTTATAAGATTTCTAGAGAGATACAATTTCCTTCAACAGGGTAGGATGGTAAGATACAAGGTATTCCCTCCAAACTGTTAATCCTGGAAAAACAGAGTGGGATAAAATATTTATTCCTGGGGTTGCACCCCGGCTTCAAAGAAATAAGTCCTAGTATTTTTCCCCAAAGCCCTAAAGGTGGACCTAGATCGTAATGTTCAGATGGCTGAGGCTACCTTTCCCTCTTTCTTTCCTGCTTACAAGGGGAGACATGAGAGAGACAATCTTTCTATTGTGATAATGTTTATGAAGCATTTCATATAAAGACTTGAGAGGGCATGTGCTATAGTCCTTTCAGCAGTTATTTCAAATCTGAAATAAATGTGTTTTAGCATGTACATTCATATTTGCTGAGATTTGTACTGTGATTTATATATTGTATATTTTGTTACAGTTGGCTATATTGAGTTATCAGGTACAGGAGAGAGAAATAGTTATGTATGGCTTGTATCATTTCATTGCAATACTGTTATTGTCTTGAGGATTTGCCTTATTTGAATTTCTGTAACATGTTTTGGTAACTGTAAATCACTTCAGGTATACTGTACTGTAGAACAACAGGATATGGAACTGAAGCTTTAAAAAAACTGCCAATATTTATATTGCAAGCCACTATGACTGGAAAGAGGTCAAGAATTTTGTATTAATTTAATCAAATGTAGAATATGTGTCTTAGCTTCCTCAGGCTGACATCAAATCAGGTTTCTTTTACAGAAGGTTTCCCAATTAATACAACTGTAAATTTAGCAGACAAAAATTCCACAAAATCAATGCTTTTAAAATAAATGTTTACTATTTTTAAAAACAGCTTCATAGAATGAAGACAAATGATTGAATATTGTGCTGATAATGACATTTCCATATTAAAGGTAGTCTATAAATACAATTTCTTTCAACTACATGAGTTAAATACAGCAGTACAGAAACATAGATGCGTTACATATATGTAACAAAGGGTGAAAAATATCTCTGAAAGAAAGTAAAAAATTACTATGAAAAATTTGCCATATTTGTAAATAAAACTTGCCTAATAAAGACTCTCTACCATTGAGACTATTATAGCTCTGAATTATTAAAATATACAGAAAGACTGTTTACACCATTGCACATTATTATTCCCTTTTAATTTTAAAAGAGTGCGAAACATGGAATAAAGTTAGCAGAATTGACCTGAATTGTATCCATGCACACATACAAAAGGATGCGGGAGAGGGGGAAAATACAACATTGCCCAATAAAGTCCATAAAGAAAGCTGCCTGCAGCATTCCAACACAGAATCTTCTTTCTCATGAATGAACCAGCCAGTTAGTGCAAAAATGACTGTATTACATTCTCTTTGCTATCCTAAGTGGTTTATTCAGGTACACAACCCCTCTGCTAATATAGCAGAAGTCAATGCAGGTGGGCTTACACGTTTTAAGGCACTTCTTACTGCTCAGAAGACAGTGTATTATGTTAAGGCATGGAGTATGTTATTCTGGAGGTAAAAAAAATGTTTTCGTGGATGTTCATAAGCACACGTTGAGTATGGGAATATGCAAGCGCTTTTATAATTATAAGCTTGCTAAAATTCTCCTGGAAGAGGTGTCAAACCATTTTTGGAGAAAACGTGGTTGGTAGAGATGTTCCAACAGTGAAGGCCAAAGAGGACAGATTGTCCAACTTCACCTGGAGCTGCTTTGGCTTCCACGACTACTCTCTGATCGAGATGTGCTGTAACGCTTTTTCACAATCATGCTGATATAGGCTTTCATTAGTTTGGCAATATCAATGACCTACAATCACATCAAGCAAAATCAGTTAGTGCACTGTCTTTGTCGTTGTGCAAATACAAAATTATACACCTGCAATCTCACATAGGCCAGGAAAACTTGAGGCACATTTTTGTTAAGTTGGTCCTTAATTATATGATTTAATAAAAGCAATTTGGGCTAAAGTGAAACTTTATTCATATTTTTTCAAACAAGAAACGGGTAGCTTTTTATTTAAACAGATACATTGAGGGAAATATCTTTTGCAGGGGTCCCCAGCATCCGGGCCACAGACCAATACCATTACGTGGCCTGTTAGGAACTGGGCCACATAGCTTGAGGTGATCGGTGGGCGAGGAAGCAAAACCAAAACCATCCTTCTCCCAGTCCATGGAAAAATTGTCTTCCACAAAACTAGTGGAACTGGTGCCCAAAATGTTGGGGACTGATCTATTGGATTATAAGATGTCAAGAAATTGCCATTGCAGTTAAAATGATGATGAAAGGAGGAACAATGTGCTTAAGCCAGTATGTATATATTTTAAGGGAATAAATAATTTCAAAAATTCTTATTCAATTCTGATTTTCTCTCACCTCACTGGTTCCAAAAAGCAGCTCTCTCTCATCCACCACAATCTTGTACACATTAGCAAGTGGAGCTCCAAAGGAGAGAATATGTTCATACTGAAATATTTCCAGTGGTCTGCCTTCTCCACGCTTGTATACAGAAACCGCTTCTGCACTAACGCCCAACCAAAGCTCTTGAGGAAATCCTCCTTCTTTACACTAGGGAAAGAAAAAAAAATATTAAGATGAATGGTGGAAACATAGTATAAATGATACCATTCCCTGTTACAACTGTTCAAATAAAGTTGGACTGATCACCTTACCAGTTTTTGTATTATTTTTCAACATATATCTTCCACAATACTTTTCTCATAATCTTATATGCTAATGAGTCTTAATGAGTCAACTGCCTAATTCTTTTAAGTCGTAATGTTTTGCATAAAGATGCCTACTTCAAAAAGGAATTGAGTAATGGGTGTATATGTATGTATATATTACACAATAACAGGTAACGAATCATTATGTATTTAAAATCTCTTGGACACTTGTTTATTAAAAACACCTTATAAAATCTCAGGCACGGAAAATATCAAAAGATTATTTTCTTTTAAAGTTAGATTTCTTAAACCTAAAACCTTTCTAATATCTGGATGTCAATATTAAATTCAAAAAGTGCACAAAATGGTTGAGCTGTATGTGTGGAAAAATGGCAATTAAGATGGGGTATGACTACGTGTGAATGAGTAATCTTGAATTGCTGCTCACTGCATGTATAGATTGATTGGATTTGGATTTATTTCCAAACAGGAGCTCTAGAATGTGCAGAGGTACGAATATAGCACTTATCTGCTATACTCTTTAAAGCAGCCATATCTTTTCCCAGGATCAAGTGCTAAGTACAGAAGGTAGTTGTGTCATCTTAAGAAAGTGTATGGTTGCTTTAAAGAGTTGCAGATTGGTGCTATTATGCTACCATGCACTCCAAAATACTGTTTTATTTCTACACAGTGATTCCATTTTAAGGCTGTTTAAGCACCAATAGATTTGTTCCTCTTCTTATTTGCCAGTGTAGATTACATGGAGTTCTTGCTTAATGACCCTAATTGGGACTAGCAACTCTATCACGAAGTGAGGTGGTAGTTAAATGAGACATCACTTAAGTGCCCTGCTTAGTGCCAGCAGATCCAGCATCCCAGTTGCAGTCATTAAAAGAGACATCACATGAACATAACATGCAACTTCCTGTTGGCTTTCCCATTGACTCTGCAAAAGTCATAAATAGTAATAACATGATCATGAGTGCTGTAACTATTGTAAATAAATAGTAATAACATGATCATGAGTGCTGTAACTATTGTAAATGTGCGACGGTTGCCAAGCATCTGACTTGAGATTATGGACACATAAGATTGTAAACTTCAAGAACAAGTCCTAGGTCATTTTTTTCAGAGCTGTTGTAATTGAACAATCGCTAAACAAAAGATGTTAAGTAAGGACTATCAGTACTGTCACCTTGTTACAAAAACACTTGAAGCAGAAAAATAATTATTCCCTATGGCATGCTCTCTCCCTTCCTCTCTTTCACATAAAATGTTGCTATCATCTACTATTATCCTTTTCTCAATTTCTTTTTAAAACTCTCTCATCCATGCTAGCAAACAGTTCAGGAGAAGAAGGAATGTAGAAATTATAATGCAGACATTTTAAGTGTTTCCATTATAATATTTAGTTATAACTTCTTAGTCCATGATTATATGGTGGAAAGTTGGCATGCTCACCTCTACATCAAAGAGTGTTGACCCATAGCCAGGCCATTCCTTAATTAAATTCATGTACTTTGCCATTGCTTGTTCTTGAGTCATTCCCTGCATTTTTTTCCATTTCTCAATCATACTAGTCCTGGCTGCAGAGATCTCCTCCCTAATCCACATATTAAGCATCTGATCCTCTTCCATCTTCTGCTTAGTAACAGAACTGCTCCGGAAACTCCTTCTTAGAGTCCCTTCCAGAAAGTTATTCCGCTTCCTCTCAAACCTCTCTGTTGGCACAAAAAATTTAGTGGATTGAACAATACGAGACTTCAGCTTCTGCAAGGGATAAACATCTTCCATTTCTGGTACTGAAACATTGGATGAAGAATAGTCCCCTTGTAGATATTGGAGTCGCAAGGCAGCAAGGACCTGGAGGGTTTCTTCAGGAGCTGGAAAATGGCCCTGAATCACGGCTTCGTGTGCCTAATAAAAAGAAAAACAGTATTTTTTTCAGGAATGTATGTCATAACATTCTGAATTCTAAATCTGCTTCTGTAAACTAGTGACTAAGAGTTTGATAAATGAACTGGACCTGCCAGAAATTCATCAACTGCCAGGAACTCATCAGCTGATCATCAAAGCAGCAGCATTCTGCCTGCCCCTTCCTTGGTCTGGAGCTATCATTTGGAATACTTGTTTTAGTGGATTGTTGTAAATATTACAGTATGGTAAGTAGAGGGCCAGTTTGGTATAGTCGTTAAGGCACTAGGCTAGAAACCAGGAGACCAGGTTCTAGTCCTGCCCTAGGCATGAAAGCCGGCTGTGTTACTTTGCGCTAGTACTCTCAGTCCACAACATCAAGTTTGGGCAACAAGCTGGTTGGTCAAGTCCTGTTGCAACCAATGGAGCAACAGTTGGTTGACCCAAAAAAGTGGATCTTGCAGTCATGGGAAAACATTAGGAAGAAAATAAATTACAGTAAGATAAGTGGTATGAAGGACTTTGAAGTGCTTAAGGTATTTGTATATGTGTGGGTTTTTTGCTTTTCAAATTTCTATCTTATTATAGAATAACATCTGGGAAAAACAAATTTAAACATCATTTGTTAATAACTTCTTTGGTAGTTTCCCCTATTAATTTGATCTAAATGGCACTATGTATTACTCTGTGTGTCTAACAAAACCCCCTTTTTTACCTGCTCAAACATAAATGCAAATTCCACACCATCTTTCGGTACATGCTCAATGTCTAGGAAGCAGTAGAGTTTGAAATAAAATTTCCATGCTGCATAGTCACCTTCTGAAGTGGCACCAATCCTGGAATGACGACAACAACAACAACAATTGTTATTACTTGTATTCTCTTGTAGAATTAAAACCTATTTTACCTCTGGTTAAATCTGTATAATCTGAACTGTGTTTCAACAAAACAGTAAACCAGGACGAGAACTTTGCCTTATTCTCAAGCAGTGTGTGCTATACCATTTTCAGTCAACCATATTTGATTTGTCTTAACAGGAGGAATTAATTAAATTAATGAAGAAGCAAAAGCTTTCTAATATGGCCACATATTAGTTTATTGATCCCTTAGTCAGCCAGAGCTTGACACTACAGTTGGAAATTTATTTTTAATGCTGGTTAATAACAGTAACCATAATAATTAGGTTCACAATGAGGTGAAGTTTTTGCTGATTCATTGTGTGAAAATTTAAGACATATAATTAGACAGTATGTATAAATACGCTGCTCATAACAGCAAGCCATAATTCTAAACAATTCTGGTTTACCATTACATTCAAGCACAACTTAGTAAAACAATAAAAGCCTTCATATAATACAAGTGTGTATGAAAGCAATATTTTTGTATACAAGGTTTCTTCCTTTGTGAGCATGATTTTAAAAAAAAGCTATGCATGCTTCAAAAATGCTTTTACAGTGGTGTTTTGTACATGGCATGAGTGCAGTACTTTTTTTGCTATTCACTTAAACAGCTCAACATGGCTTGGGCTTCTTTATGAACCTCAAAAATGCAGCTAGTTTTAAGGAATCTACTTATTAAAGTTAATATGATTCTTAAAATTATGTCACTGTTTTTCAGGTTTGCTGGGAAGCGAAAAACGTTGGGATACTTCACTGAATGCAGAGAAGTGCTATGATTGCACACAGTCTAAAGTAAATCTTTCAAATCTTTACAGGGATTTGAATTAATAACTAAACGCTTGAGAGAAAATGAATGCATACTGAAGGCATTAAAATCTGAAGTATGTCTGAATGGCTCATCAATCTTAGCATAAAACATAACACTGTTTTTCTAAAGCTTCTTCTTATTGCAATCAATATTAGTGACAACAGTGGAAATATAATCAGCAAAGTTCTATTATGTCCAATATTGGTTAATTGTGCTTCTACAGATATACTACTTGTAGGAAGTCCTCTCCCCTCGACAATCCTGAAATGAGCAAATCCAAATGAGGAGGGACAGTAGAAATGCAGTGGATCATAAAAGCATCTTTTGGCAGAAGGGAGATATTATCAACACAAGTAAGAGAAATTCGGAAAGCTATTAGGAGAGAGATTAATTGCATGTTTATTAACAAAGACACACTTACTTTTCAAACTTTGCCAAGACATCAGCCACAACAGTTCTACTTTCAATAGCTTTATCTGTAATTCCATTGTATTCAAACAAGGCAAACATATTTCTGCTGTCTTCCATGCCCAAACCTCGAATTAATTTTTCAACAACCTAGGAGATAAAATAAAAAGATTGTTTGATCTTATCTTTTCCTCTTTATATATTTTAATCTTGACATTTCATATCAGGTTTGCAGGTATTTCTTTCTCAACCAAAGGCTGTTGCGATATAAAATTTACAACTTTTAATTGGCTAGCATATGGGCAATTGTTAACAGTTACACAAAACCAGATCCCAGCTTTGCCTTTTCTTCTCAGAATGTTCTGAATTTGTATACTAGACATATTAGCATACGAATACAAGATCATTTGTAAGAAAAGGTCATATATATATATATATATATATATATATATATATATATATATATATATATATATATATATAGTTGTTCCATTAAAATTATGCAGTTTGGTGTATATCTATATCTATATCTATATCTATATCTATCTATCTATCTATCTATCTATCTATCTATCTATCTATCTATCTATCTATCTATCTATCTATATATATAGTTGTTCCATTAAAATTATGCAGTTTGGTGTACAGCATAATCATAAGCCAATATAATATATATCACAAATACAACTAGTTCCACAGTTTTAAACTATTTTTGCTATTAAATTATTCTTGATATTTGTATTATTTAGTTCTGTTCTGTGAGTTGGAAGCTGTTGTAAATCAATCCGTTAATATGTTCACAATGTAAGATACGCAAGGCATAAATAAAACATGTCATTGTACATTCGTTCTTTAAAAACATCCTATATATTACAAAAAGATGGACAACCTACTTGCTCACTAGTAAATAACTAGGTCAATTTCACAATCTGTGTTATTCCACACACATTCATAACCCAAGAATACATATTGGGAAGATATACCCATTTTCAAAATGGCTAGAAATAAAAGGGTTTTTTTTTATTTCACAAGGAAAACTTGTCATATGTCATACTAATGAATGCTCAGTATTATAAGACAGTGGTAGTGAACCTATGGCACGGGTGCCAGAAGCGACACCCAGAGCCCAATCTGTGGACATGCGCGCCATCGCCCCAGTCCTAGGCCTTCAGCTGGGTTTTATAAAAACTTTTCGCTTTAGGCCCCCGCTGCCGTGTGCAAAAAAAAAAAAAAAAAATTCAATCAATCAATTTCAACTTCTTGCGGGAAAAAAAAAAGATCCTGCAAAGTTGGAATTGATTGATTGAACTTTTTAGTCCCACCCAGTCTGCCGTTACCACCGCAGCCACATCCACCCAATGGGCCACGCCCATCCAATGGGCCACACCCATCCAATGGGCCACACCCACCCAGTACCCGACGATGCATAAGTGGGTTTTGGGTTGCAGCTTGGGCACTCGGTCTCTAAAAGGTTCACCATCACTGTTATAGGATGTGGATTTCTAAAGTTAGTCATTATCAAATCCTTTTTCCATTGCAAAACTTCTCACCTCGCCAGCAGTGGTGTGAGAGTTAATTGTGATTTTACAGGAACCTCCTCCATGACAGTAGACAGTAGATGTCATTTCCTGTCTGTTGATCAAAGCTTCAATTTCATCCCTGGATGGCACAAATTCTCTGCCTTTGGTTTTTTTAAGGGATTCATAAATGAACAATGCGTACTTTGCCATTTCTGTGGCTGGGAATTGATCATGGATCCTGTGGGAGAAATATTAAACCTTCATTTTCTTGCTGAATTTAGTATTTTACCCTATATGCATTTATGCTCTGGGGATGCTGACCACTTCTTTCCAAACCATGGCTCCTTTCTTAAAGTTTCCTTAGGGTAGGTTAGTTTCATAGCAATCTCTCATTACCTCCTCCAAACTTGCCTATGTCTCCTGATTTGGATTTGTTTTCTGTGTGGTGTAGTTGGGCCAACAAGGCAATGTAAATCCTACTTGCATTGCCATCCCTATTGATTTTTCATGGAGGTACTTGAGTATATCTGCCCATTCCCTCCCCAGATATGAAAAATGAACTTTGAGGCAAACCATGGATCTATTATTAAGTTGTATTCAGAATAATTCTCTGTACAAGTAGTCCTTGACTTATGACTGGTGCCTGGTGTCTATTCAGAGCTATGATGGGTACTTATGATCTGATTCCAAAGTTACAATGGCTGTCTGGCAACCAATTTGCATCTATGGCCATTTACAGCATATCCCACAGTTGTGTGACCATGTTTTGTGATTTTTTTTTTTTTTTTGCCAAAACCTTGAATTTACTTTTTAGCAAAACCAGCCCATAGTGAAGAGATGGTTCACTTAATGACCACAGCAAAAAAAAAAAAAGTTGTAAGATTGGGCGAGTCACATGGGTGATCTGCCCCATGATGATCACGGCGTATGACTGCAATGGGAAGGCTCCATTATGAGTGTAAATTGTGGACTTCCATATTTATTTATCCCCAAAGGACCTAGATGCCGGGTAACATGTATAATAGCGTAGAAACAAAGCTTCATCCACCAAAGGGATTCCCCAAACTACCAACATTTACTGTCCTAGTTCCACTTACCTTTTAAGATGGAATTTCAAATATTTGAGAATACTACGGCTTGGCAAAAACATGCAGCTCATGCAAGTGAAGATCTGCCAGCTATATAGATTGCCAAGGCTTCCTGGATTAGGCATTTTGCAGGTCTGTTTGATGAGCTGACAGTACAATTCATCACGCAGAGGCCGTAAATCATGTCCTGTCTGGAGAATACCCTGAATAATGGGAATGGGATCTGGCACAGACTCCAGTTGCTGCAGAGAATTAAATATTTTGATAGCTTCGTCCTGCAAAGTTGTGTAGCCTTTGTCTCTTAGTACTAGAAAAAAGAAGCATGCAAAAGTACCTTAAGTTGACCAGAGGCCAAATAAGTTATTTCAAATAGGGAAGCATAAAACAAACTACAGGCAGTCCTCAACTTACAACAGTTCATTTAGTGACCGTTCAAAGTTACAACAACACTGAAAAAAAGTGACTTATGACTGTTTTTCACGCTTATGACTGTTACAGCATCTCCATGGTCATGAGATCAAAATTCAAACACTTGGCAACTGACTTATATTTGCAGCGTCCCGGGGTCATGTAATCACCTTTAGCGACCTTCTGGCAAGCAAAGTCAATGGGAAGATTCACTTAACAACCATGCTACCAACTTAACCACTGCAGTGATTCAGTGGCAAGAAAAGTCATAAAATGAGGCAAAACTCACTTAACAAATGTCGCACTTGGCAACAGAAAATTGGGGCTCAATTGTGGTCGTATGTCGAGGACTACCTGTATTAATATTCAAAATCAGAATTTACAGAAATTAAGTTTTCTTAAATTGTAAGAATTTAACAATTATTTTTTCTCTAAATGATACATTTTGCAAATAAAAAGTCTTTTTAAAAAGAATACATACATACATACATACATACATACATATATACATACATACATTCCTTTGGAATTGAATCCTGGGTGGTTCTGGACATCATTCCAAGCTAATAAAACTAATTTCCCTTTATAGGAACAGTAACTTTTCTAAAGTCAAGTCATTACCTATTTTATAAACTCAGATTTCTTGAATGCAGTCAAAATCTTTGTGAGGATTATGAACGAATCATATCTGAAACAATTGGATACTAGGCATTACTTTTTCCCTAGTTTAATATTAGCCTAGAAATTGGAAATATGAGAGAAGAGGTAAAATAATCTGGAAAATAAATAAAAAAATCACTGCACTGAGTACATGTGAACTATTCTTGGCCTACCTGCACTGTTTAAACACTGTATCAAGACTGCAGAAGAGACCTTATCAATGGGCTATGCAAATGAGTAAGATCTCTTGAGAGTGTGCACAGCAAAGGCGCTTATTCAGAAGTGGGTTTCTGCCATAATAGCCTGGCATATCTCAAAGGCTTCTTAATCAAAACTTACTATTCAGATTGATGTCCCCATAAGGAAGGGGCAATAGTGGAGAATGAAGGGGATGTTGTGTATAACGAAGAATTGGGTTCCTCTTATAGATCTGTTCGACAACTTCAGGGTTCAGGCAATTCTCCTATAGAAATGTGTAAAAAAAGATTACCAAGAGTGGAGTTAGAAATAATAGAATTCTAACTGACTGTGAAAGATCAGTAGCAAACCAAATTATTTAAAAATACCAAAGGAGAAAATAGCAATAGCGATAGCACTTAAACTTATATACCACTTCACAGTGCTTTACAGTCCTCTCTAAGGAGTTTATAGAGTCAGCATATTGATCCTGGGTCCTCATTTTACCAACTTCAGAAGGATTAAAGCCTGAGTCAACCTTGAGCTGATGAGACCCAAACTGCTGAAATGCTGGCAACCGGTAGTCAGCAGAATTAGCCTGCAATACTGCATTCTAACCACTGCGCTACCACGGCTTTTGCCAAATGACTGCCAGAAGGACATGACCGGTCTTTAAATTCCGATTTGCAGCCCATGCCTTATTGTGAAATTCTATCTAAACTAGCGGTGCACAAATACATATAGACCGCAATTACAAAATGATCTGGAAATTTAAAAGCAGAGAAATATTACACGCAAGATGTATATTTAAACTGTTCCACAACTTTGGGGGAAAAAAATCTTTATGAGAGCTTTCCTTGACCTAACGACCTCTAGATGGCATCAGAGCATGATCAGTATAAAAAGGTAGAAAGACAAATGGTGCTGGTTGGGTTATCAGTAGCTGAACTATGCTAGTAACAGGAATGACAAATCAGAAAAACAACAATGAATCGCATCTGTTCCTAAACGTTATGACAGAAAAATAATATATAATGTAGTAGGTTGCCTCTCTCTAATGATACTTTCCACAGTGCAATACTACCTTAATGTCTTGAATAAGCTGCTGTGTGGGAGTATCAATTGCTGCTTTTGTGTCAATCACATTTTGGATAGCACTTGACCAGCGAGTGGCTTCATTCAGTAATTTGGTGTAAAGGCGGTAACAGTGTTTGCGTCCGTACACGGTTACATTCCAATACCCTAAAGCAAGAATAGATAAGTGAATATTTTGTTACTTCACTTTGAAATATAATCTGATATCCCTTAAAGCTGAAATAGCCGAATGAAACTAGCTCTGATTAATCCAAAGAAAGGCAGCTAGTATCTCTTCTACCATGAGTAGCAAACCTGCAGTGCTTTTAAATGAGCAATCAAAATTATATAGAGACAGTGTTTTCTGCCTATACATTAGACATGTATAGCTCCAATGTAACTTTTAGATTCTTAATGGTCGTATTATTAGCTGTATTGACTTAAAATAAAAATTGTTCCTGAAGAATTAGGTACCTGTTTCTTTAAAGATTTTCTCATCGGGGGGCACAGCAGAACAAAGGCTGTTTAGCACCAGGGTGCCCAATTTGAGGGCATTCTTCTCTGAGCTCTTGTAATAATCCAAGGAATTGTGTGTCAGAACAAACCAACGTTTCTTCAGTTTCAGTGATGACATTTTTGGACTGTTCTTTACCTCTTTATGCAACCACCCTAGACAGAACAAGAAAAGGCACTTTCTGAGTTCTCTGGAAGTTACTGATGTCAAAAATAGCCTGCCTGGATACTCATGAAACTGCCTATATGAGTAAAATGCTTGTTTTTGAATATGTTATATGAGTGTTTGGCAAGATGCTGCCTGGCTCCAATACAGTGACGTAGATACAACAGTAGCAAAACTTCAGTTAAGTCTCAAATACATCACTTGGGATGGGTTTGGGCTTTCCCCCCTTTTTTTTTGGAAAGAGTGCAAGCTGCAGAACTGTTCTTCTACCCCTACTTTATGTCTCTGCAGTTGGTTCCTGTTAAAGGAGACCTAGGGAGCAGGAACATAGCAGATCTTTGTCTATGAACAAATTGGTATCAGAATGTTACCAATTATCATGCAAAAGAAAAAAATTTTATGCCATAGTCTTTCCAAAAACTGAGGAGATTGACAACTAATCTCCTCTGGTTTAGGTAAATGATTTTGCAGTGATGAATTCCAGCTCTGTGCTAACATCAAACCATTATACAATTCATTTTCTGGGTATTTTTCAGAGCTGTCCTTTGATTTTAGTTTCTCAAACTATATAGACACTAGATAAATTAGTTAACAGTTTCCTAAACAATCAATTTTAACTCAACCAGTTGAAGGAAGCCTATTTTCCAATTGTGCAGGTATTGCTTGACCAGCTGTATCTAGCTTAAAACTATCTAATTTTATTTTGATATCCTTATATGATATCCAAAATAATCTGATGCTGAAGATAAATATCTCATCATGTTTTATGAAAAGGGTGGCTCTAGAGTTTAACATGGAAAAATGATAAATCTTTGTTCTTTGTCAATTTTGTAATCATCCGATTTTAGCAAGGAACATTAAACTCTGCTCTTGCAGGAGATTTCTTTTTTGAGAAGTTCTTACCTCTCACTATGAATTCTTGTCCTTCTACTCGAGTGTCCCCTTTGGATCGCTGTAGTAGAGTGATCCAATGGTGCATCTCCTCTGGTGTATCCGCGTTGCAGTGCAGAACCCGATTAGCAGTGATGATCACAAATGAATTGGGTCTATGCAGGAAAAATAAAGGAAAAAAAATGCCTGTATGGTAAACATGAGCACTGTTTGGAATCACAACAAAGTCTATCTGACTTATAGATGTTGTCATTATAAGCCCTTCTCTCTGGTATGTACTGTGTAATGGGCCAATGCTGAATCATTTTCGTCATCAAGTTGTTCTTAAAAATCACATCACTTAGCAGTCTGGCACCATCCCATAACTTAGTTTTTTAAATATTTAAACTCTGTAAAAACTCTATTATTCTTGTAATGCATCTGATTGTAATTGATACAATAGTGAGAAAAATACCTATTTTGAACTGGTTATGACAAGCAAATGTCCCTCTGGCATGAAGTGCTTGAACAATGAAGTTGGAAAACTGAGACTCTAGCAGAAGAGTCCATACAAGACCCTAAGTGAGTCCCTACAGCAGAACATTTGAGCTATCTTTTTCACACAGAATCTGCATAGAACTAAAGGTATGTATGTATGTTAAAAGTCAATCTCTAGGATTAACTATCAAATTAAAAAATATCAAAAATATATAAACATTTTAGGTGTCATTAAAATGTAATATTATTAATAGCCTCTTAAAGGAATGAAAAATTGCTAGTGTAAAGACCAATTTTAAAAAATGTAGGAGAATATGAAGAAACTATAGGTCTATAAAAGTTGGACTAGGCAAATTTATGGGAAGTAGATGTAGAAAACACAGTGAGCTGGGGTTGGCTAAATGCAGTCTACATCTTGAGGGAAGTTTCGTTCCAAATATCCTTTGCTGGGGAAAAGCTTTTGTATCCCTTTGCTGATCCTCCTAAAGCAGAGATGTCAAACTCGCGATGTCATGTGACATTGTGCGACGTATCAGGATTGTTTTGCCATTGCTGGTGGCTGAGGCTTCTGCGTGATGTGTCCGGCCTATGGGCCGGCAGTTTGACACCTCTGTCCTAAAGTATCTGGAGACTACTGGAAACATAATACTGCTGACCCTTGGCCTCCAATCTGATATAACCAGGTTCCTCTAATGTCACTGAATTGTATATTTTGATTGTTGCAATTGTTCCTGCCATGTAATTTGGCTGCTGACTTGTAATTATTTAGGGATGTCAAAAAGGAGGGAGGGGTTAAATTGGACATTTGTTTTTGAAAGATCTGCTTCCTTTACATATGGCAAATCTATTCTGAGATGGAGTGGTGCTTCAAAAGCAGTTTATGTTGTGCTAATAACAGCCCTCTCATATATCTCAATATAACTACCAGCTCCAGTATGTAAATCTACATCAGGGGTCCTCAACTGGTCAATGGCCTGTTAGAAATCAGCCTGCACAACTGGAAGTGAGCAGTGGGCGAGTAAGCGAACTGAAACCATCCCCCCCCCATTATCTTCCATGAAGCCAAAAAGGTTGGGGACTATTTTCCTACATGATTAAATCTGTAGCCAAATAGCTTTACCTGTTTCATTTTCCTTGGGGGCTATGAAATTATGAACAGTATTAGTCTTCTTTCCATCAATTTCTCAACTTATATAATCTCAAGAACTAACGAAAGTTGCTGAAATGTGTAATAGTTTCGAACAAAAGCCTTAGCAATAATTATGAGCCTCAGAAGGGACAACGAAACTTACCGATCTGGACTATCAGATGCACAGACTGAATCAATCAGCCCTACATCTAGTGTGCCCTGTGTAAAAAAAACAAAAACAAAAATATTGTGTTTATTGACCATGGAATAGAAACAGCACAATGGATAATGACTGAAAGCTGAAAGTAAAGCTATTCAAATTGTAATATATCAGCTATAGGAGATATTGCAAACAAATACTAGTTACATGTGCAGTGGGAAAACTTATATTGGTATGACTTATTTAGTAAGGCACAAAGTCTACCCTGTTTCAGGCTTCTGGTGAAAAGATAAAAACACTTTGCAAATAACAGATTGCCGCTGTAGTATTTTTTAGATCCCACCCTATATATTCCTTGATATGTTGAATCAACATTTCTAATGCTGCCAAGCCCTTTTCAAAGTTTCTGTTCTTGGATTATTTCTATCACTTCTAGGCAGTGGTGGGATTCAGCCGGTTCGCACCACTTCGACAGAACCGGTAGCTAATGTTTTGTTGCCCAGGCCCAGAATGGATTTCCGGAAGCAGCATCCACACAGAGAACCGATTGTTCACAGATTTGAATCCCACCACTGCTTCTAGGCCACTCTTTAATCTACTCAACTAATATTACAAAGACAGCCTGCATATGCATGTACAGTGATGGCTATCATGCTGATCGCCAATTATACTATTTGGTAAATGTGTCAAAGTTGCTTTGTGAAGCAGGGAGAATCTATCACATGTCATAGTGAAAACTTGATTTCAGCCCTTCCAAAACTGGGCATCACGATGAGGGTAATGGAGAAGCCACCTAATGTATAGCCAAATTAATACAAAAGCAGCTGCTCTAATACAGAAGCCTCACTGACAATTAAACCCTTTAAACATTTTTAGAACCAATAGAGAGCCCTTTGTTCTTTCCTTACCATGGCGTTCTGTGGATTGGCCTGCTCATCGTGCATTTCTCTGATTTCCTGTTCTGTGGAAGTGTGAACTTGGCTCAGGACACTGAACCACTGACTGCAAGAGAAGACAGACAAATAAATAAATAAATAAATAAATAAATAAATGGTCTCACTACATTTTTCAATAGTACTGATTTTTTAAAAAAATGAACAAAGCCCTCTTTGATGATTACAGGAAAGGCTCTTTCCTGCAAAGCTACAGAACATTGACATTAATTAATTTGAAAAAAAAATCTTTTAGTCATAAATACCAAATATAGATTCTGTGACAAATAAATATGTCATAGAAATTATTTCCCATTAGGAGGAGGCAAGGCTCTTTTATAAAAAATTTATATCCTCTTTTGATTGGGACATCAATGAATATCATAGATTGAATTTTTTGGGTTTTTGTTTTGTTTTACATGACAGTTAAAAATAGACATATTGTTGATTTCTAGAGATATTTTCAGCATTATTTTCGTAATCATGAAGAATGCTAACCATGATAATTATTTTGATTTAGCATATAGTGCATCATTTAAGTCATGGTTTCATATTTTATGGTTAGGTGTATGAGACTATTAATGAGACTATTAAAAAGATTCTGATTTTTGTTAACTGAAGAAACATTATTTTAAATAAAATGTAACTAATAAATTATCAGATTGACTCTATCCCAACATTTTTTCATTTCACTAATTAGTTCTCAGCTACTAATATTATATTGCTCCCATCCAGTTTCCATACATAAAGAAAATGTCCTTGAATTTTTTATACTTTCACATCGTTCTCCTCGACTCTGTAATTTGTTTAGTTTCTGGCCTTCTCCACATTATTCTGTTTACATTTCCTGTAGCTGAAAAGCCCCTGATGAATGTCACAACCTGCATTTTAAATGTCTACACTTCCTGGAACTAACATTTTCAGGGCATTAAGCAACTTAAGATCCCTTATAAAGATAAAAGTAATTCATAAACCAACATTGCATATGAATGAATGCATTTCCTCTTGAGTACACCACTCATCATGTTATGCTATAGGTTATCTACCCAATATCTTGGCATTCAGAAAATGCACTGTAACTTTCCATTACTTTTCTTTTTCTGTATAAAATGGGCAACTTTCTGGGGGTCAAGATTATCTATGTGGGTGTGAGAGATCACTAGGAAGTAGTGATGTCACAGCCTAATTTTTTTCTCCACTAATTCCTCTTTGCAATTTTGCCATGTCTCCAAACGTTTTTCTTCTTTGGATTACTAGGTGTAGTTAATAATAAAAATTATTAATATGTCACATTCATCTGACATTTGTCTTTCAAAGCAAAGGCAACATACAAATATTATTTTCTCCTTGCTACAAGACGTGATTTGCATAAGACTGCCCATTTGTACACACACCACACACACACAATTTCACTTATTCACTTTTATTCACAGATCTGAAGGTGGCTTTTGGCTAACTAGAGAACAATTATAAGCTAATCATTAACTTTCAGGTAATGTTTCTATTTAGAATACTTTATGCTAATATTTGAGCAAAGGTAAAAAAAGATAACTAACGTTTTCATAATCAGAACACCACTATTAAGTTTCTATATATTTTTTAGGATGTCCAGGTTACAAGAGAATATCATGTGATAGGCTGAAATTAATTTGCCTAAAATAGCTTTGTTTAAATGAGTATACAATAAGCTCAACTTAAAATACTAGCAGACATAGCCAAGAGTCAAGACAATGTAAATACATCAGGGCTTTTTATTAGAAAATATTTATAAGGCCTGCGATATAAGAGGACGCAGGTGGGTTGCAATTCTCAAGGTTGCACTAATTTACTTGGACTTAGTGTTAGGGCAGCCTACTGGCTGCAGGCTCTAAGGACTGCTGTGGGTTTCCTAGCCTGGTACGGAAACCTCGATCCTCTTTGCCAGCACCTTGATCTTTCTGTGGATGATGTGCTCTGAGCAGGTCCAGAATGATACCATGTTCAAAGGTATCAGTGAGAAATCAAGGACAGCCAGGATGAATGCAATGAAAAACAGCTGGGTGACTTGGCACCTGTCAGTCTCTTTTGGCTTTGCAGGTTGTTGTTGTTGGGAAAATATGTGGCAGAATCATAATGACTGAATTGCACAAAATAACAGTGGGATATAAATCTAATAATAAATAAAAACTCAGAAAATGATTTTTGATCTCTTAGTGGTTCAATGCATTTGTTAAGACTTCATATTAATTATGTTAACCATATGAACACTAAAGCTTTTTAACCATTTTTAAAATAAAAAGTTACAAAATGTTCCGTCATAGCTTTACATTGATTAATGCTGGCATAAGCTTAAAAGGTGAGAGTTTTATAACTTGATGGGAGATTCTTTGGGTCTTTCAGTTATGATGTCATTTCAACAAAACAAATCAAATTAGCTTGCTCTGCTTATATAAAGGGTAATTTTTCTGATATATATTATCACAGATATCCAATAATTTTTTGGCTGCAAATTTATAGTTATTTACCTGGGAGCAAATTTCACTGAATTAAATGGGGGCACACATTGAAGAAAACTTTCATATATAGTAATATGAAAACAACTGCCCTTCTGGGCTAATGAGAACAATTTTATTCATAAACATTTGTACTGTCAAGTAGTCAAATATTTCAAAAGAAAACTGCAAACTTTCTAATAGTAATAGTAGTCATTCAATTATTTATTGAATGATTACTCTTGTGACCTTATCAATAAAAATAGTACACAGTCTCATTTCAAAATAAAATAGATAGAAGGGAGTAGTGTGATAAAATACTATCTGGTAATGCAAAGAGTCAGTAATCAGATAAATTCTCTGATGATTTTATGTAATCCAGTAATAGTGTAGATTAAAGACCAGACTGCTGTAAACTAGAGGATTGCTAAGAAATGAAGTAATTCTGTCACCAGATTAAAAGAATGGTTGTTAAAATAAAATATCAACATAGATAGAATTACTGATATCATAAAAACATTAAGTTTCTTCTTGCTCCAGGTTGATTTTTCATGCAATTGGTTAGATGAGGGATAGATATCCAATTATGCAGTATAGTTATTCTTTTTCTTTTAAGGGAACCATTTATTCTGAAGACGAAAATTCCCAGAGAGCAATATTGATGCTTGTTATCACAAATAGTATATGGTTGCTTCATGTTCAATTGCTGAACCAACAATTAATTCTGTGCTTAATGCTTCTTCTCAAACCAAGAAAATAGGTGGTGGTTGTTGTGTGTGTGTGTGTGTGTGTTTCATTTTTCATGCCTTTCTATACAGGAAAGTTTCTCAGAAGGACAGTGTTTCATGGAAAAATAAATCAAGCAAATCAGAAGAGATGAATTTGGAGTGCAGACTGTTTGTACTACACATATAAAATTCACACCGTTATCTGTATGTTTTGAAAAAGAAAGAACGCACTGTATATATTTCAGAGGACCAAAAATAACATATTCTATAATTGCCATCTGTTATTTGAACAAATCTATTTTTATGGGTAGTGATTAAAAAACGAGAGAAAGCTCCAATCTGAATGTTTTATTGTAAACATTATTAAAGATAATGGAAAAATCTAGAACTAGAAAATGTAAACTTACCAACACAAACAAAGAGAATCATATTTTTTTTTTCATTTTAAAGCAAGGAACTACTCCATTTATAATTTATTTTACTATTTTTTCAATTTAAAGTCCATGACTCTACAACAGCTCTGGGTGTTTTATAATTAATTTTTTTTAAAGAAAACAAACAGAAAAAAATACAGCTGACTGGAAGACAAAACCATGAACTAAAGGGCTTCACTCACCATCATAACCCCAGAACTAAGTGAACTACAACATGGATATCACTGTACATGGCAGAGCTACTGCATGATTCCTGGGTCCTGCAGTTTGGTGCTGCTTAATTTGAACTTACCGGATCTGCAGGAAGTTATAGAGACAGGCTGTCCCTCAAGTAACCAGGCCCTAAGCTATGGAAGGCCTTCTGGTGAGAACCAGCACTTTGAATTGCACCCAGAAACCAGCTCACAAAACAGGAAAAACCCACAAGGATATCAAAACATTACCGCCCACTAATGTGTTCTTTGAAAACAGCAGGGAATTCTGGTTTTGCTTTCTGGCTGGTACTGCCAACAAAATTTGGTGTTATAATTTCTGGAAAGTATTGGAATACAGAAAAATAGAATTTGGGATGCCATGAGATTGTTGTAAATTGTCCACTCTAGCCGTGAATTTGATTACCACTACTGAATCTTAAAACTGTACCGGTTTATTTCCTTATGTGTTTTTTTAAAAATGTCACAATTAAGTTTAGTCCTTGTTAAGTGATACTAGAGTTTACAAGTGCAAATGATTAAAATGTACACAAAATAGAAAGGACACAATTCTTACCTTGCATCCTCTGGTGATTCAGCGATCAAGTGATATGTTCTGTCTGTCATGACAATATCAATCCCATTTTCTTTGCATGTATTATCAATGATATCTCTGAAATGAGGAGGAAAGAGGGAAAATTTCATTATATTCATAATGACAATACTTTGGCATTTTCAAAATGCTCTTTATTATTAATTTGGAGTTCTTTCAAAATAGCCCTGATGTTGCCATCTCAGGCAAGGATATGACTACATACTGATTTAAGAATTTGATGCACACTATCCCTTCAACTAAGACCATGGCAGGAAAGAGAGAGGCATTTTCAATTTTCACATACTACTGAAGGAGGGGAGAAATATAAACTTACAAATTAGTAGATTTTATTCATGATTATACTCTGGGTTCACTTATTTTTAACTGGAGAAGATACCCTGTGAAGATAGACCTTACTTACTTGGCTGATCGTATTTCAAGTGTTCCTTTGAGTTTTTCTTCACCATCATTTTCAAAGTACATGAGCCTGGATTGTCGAAGGACAAACCACCTTTTCTTCCAGTTTCTTCTGGACAGTGTAGATGAACCTCCACCTTTTTTATGCAGCCAACCTTGTTTAAGAGCTTCCTGTTTTGAGCGGAACCATAAGAAGGTTTCATCTTTCAAGACACACCAACGGCGCTTCCAAGTATTAATTAAGCCACCTGCCAGGAATGAAGAAGACAGATTTTAAAAAAAATATTCAGTGCTCCTATGCATCATGAAAACCTATCTTTCGGGCATCCTGGTAGATGCTTAGAAAAAAAAATCATAGAACTTCTGAAAATCTGCTGAAGGACTTCAAAATTCCAAAGAACATACTGTACAGTGAAACTTTGATTTAATAGATGAATTGGTTCATCCAGTTATTCCTGACTCCATTAAATCAAAAAATGCACAATCTGCAACAATATCATCAGACAAATAGTGCAAACTGCATAAATACAAGGGAGGCTTTGTTCACTGCATCAGGTTTGTTGCATTAAGGTCCATTAAACTGAAGTTTCACTGAAATTACCAAAACAACGGTTTAAGCAGCTAACCGGTATTAAAAACTGAAATAAAAAATGCACAATGTATGCATATAAATATTTTATATATGTGAATAGATCTACACTGCATTTAACAGCTGGCTGTCATAGACCTTCAAGCCCTCTTCTGTTATGATTAGCACATTAAAAACCAGCAACCTGTCTTAACTTCAGCACCTCCTTTAGTGTGCCTGCACTCTGCAATCGCATCTCCACTCCCCAGATTTAATCAGTCCCTTACTCTGCTTTCTTTTAAGTACATATTATGTAAGATTGATGAGCATGATGATAAACCATGTGCTTTTTCATCAATTACTTCATCATCGTTAAACAAGCTAGAGAGCATGAGAAAGTAAGATAGATGAGACAACACCTATAAACTAATTCTAACAGCTGGATCATTAAAAAAAATTCAGCGAAAAAGGAAGGTTCTGAGTATTTAAAAATGACTTACGCATTATCCCAATTTCTACTTGTTTCCCCTGCGAACAAAAGTAAAGCACTAATATTGGATACTTAAGAAAGAAATTAACTGTTTCTTGAATAAATTACCTTTCATATACAAAAAGCTATGGAAATAGGGTAGGCTGACACAGCTATAAACGGAGTCCCTCCGATATGAAAGTTCATCATCTGTATCAAACCTTGAGTCAAAGTCTTCTTCACTGTCTTCAAACTGGAAAATAATCAATGTAATAAGTGAAGTTGTCTGATATTACAGTCCTAATCTGTAACTTTTAATTTCTATTCATTCTGATAGGTAATTCTCATTGTTCAATAAAATAATGTACCTGTCAGCTATGCAGTGCTACAATCATGATAAATAAAATTAATCAAATTTAATTTCCGATAGAAATTAAAGAGGATATCTAACTAAATACGTAAAGGTTTTAATTTACAGTTATGCAACTTTTTTTCAGTCTGAAAATGTAAACAAAAATAGTTGAGGCCAGAGCAAAAAGGAAAAAAATTAGATAAAACTAAATTAAAATATATTTAATTAAATCCAGTTAAAATTATACCTATATATTTAATACTGTTTTTACTTAGGACACATTGAAAATAACAATGTTATTCAGCAGGAATCCTTTGAGTAGGTACATGCAGTTCTGAACAACAGATTATTCTATATTACTTTAGTAAACAATAAATATTACATGTTAAGAAATTCAAATGCAAACTCTTCTGGCACTTTCCTAAAGGCCTTTTTAGTAAGTTTAATCATTTAAGACTTCTCTGTTAGACAAGATATAGTTTTGAGAAGTATTTCATTTCAGCTGTATTAATCAACTCAAAGGGCCAAAGTTTAGCCATTAAAAGAAGCCTCAGGGAAGACTAGCCATGAGTGATGAGAAGACTGTCCAGCAAAGCAGGAAAAGAATTTAAAAGGTATTTAAATTTAAAAGAATATCTGGATGGCCAATTAAGGACAGTTTTTGATAACGAGAACTGTTCTGCATTATGTACAACAATAAGATTTGACAAGAGTAAAATTACTCTTATCGCCAATAATGCGTAATGCAGGTAAAGAAACTACTCACTGAAGACTGAGCTCCTTCAGAACTAAATCTGTATGCTCCAGAACTGTTGTATGTCCCTATGGAACAGCGATAGTCAGGAGACCATTGGCTACTGTGAGAATTAGAAAAGGTCACACTGCTTCCAGAAGTGATAGCACCATCCTCATAGTCATCCTGGTCATAGTCATAGTCTGCCTCAGGAGAAATTAGCTCTGCAGCATTAGGGGGTTGGCGGGAAACATTTTCTGGCATACAGTATGTGGATTCCCCGCTTGAAGAGTTGTGGAGACTAAGAGAATCATGGATAACAGGGATAAGGGTATTGTTGCCCGTGGCAGGACTAGATGGAACAACTGTGTCATTCATATATGGATCCTCTTCTGAAGAGTCATCGCTTGTCCGAATGCCACTTGTCCTTTGATCTGAGTGGCCATGCTCACTTGGGTTAGGTGAATCCTTGAAAGCATCATCATCCGCTTCAAAGCCCTCATCAACCTCCTCCTCAGGATATGGCTGACTGAAATTAAAATTGGGTTTTTCGATGCCTGCAGTGCCATTAAGCTCTGCACAGAAACTGCTGCTTACGGAGAGCGTTCTTTCAATATTTCGGACACATTCATCAATTTCATCAAAGTTCAGAGATTCCAGGAACTCTTGTGCTGCGCGACAGGCTTCATCCTCCAGGCGCTTCAACTCTTCATCTCGGAGCTGCTGCAGCCTTTGCAGGGATGCTTCCGTCAACGTTAGTTCTTGCTGCTCCTTCATGCGCTGCAGGTCTTCAATTTCTTTTTCCAGGCGCAGGATCTCCTCTACCTGCTTGTTTTCTTTTTGCCCCTCCAGCTCTTGCTTTAGTTCTTTTGGGGGCCTCGGAATAGCTGCAAGGGCTTCCTTGGCCTGCAGGAACAGTGCAGAAATCATCCTTATCATAAATGCTAGTAATGTGCTATTTTCAAACCACAGGGGGCTCTCCCTCCTCCAATGGTTATCGCAATAAATTAATCTAACATGAACAAAGTAGGAGATAAGTGGCTAACCTGCTGAGCAAGACGTTCTGCTTCCATCTTTTGTTGCTTTCTGAAAGGATAATTAGAAAATGTCAGGAAGGATGAAATCAAAAGAAAGGCATCATTTAAACAAGACATCATTAAACAAGACGTGACTTCTGAAGCCTTGTCAATAACATCCGTAAACTGTTCTAAAAAAAAAATCTGTTTAATATAAATTGCTTACCATCTATATTAAAGCAAGCACTTATTCCATACCTTTTCTCCTCTTCCCTTTGCCTTTTTTCTTCCTCTTGCTGTTTCTTCTCCTCCAACAGCTGTCTATAAATACGGCGGGCAATCAGACCTCGCATCTGCTTCTGGAAGGTGATGGCTGCTTTCTTCAGCAATAGGTATCTCCTCCTCAAGTAAAAAGCTCTGTAATTTTTCTGTATGATAACTATGTAGTAGAGGACTTTTTTGTAGTGTTTTCTGAAATAAGATGCAGAGACGACTCATGTGAAGACGACATAATGGAACAACTGTTTGAGCAATCACTACCAGCACTATAAATTAATGATTTCAGATAGTAAAAGAAGTCTGTGGACTCAGCTCCCATAAACATTGTTTCCTTGTGCTGCACATTACTGGTCCCCTGGGAAGACTAGAGCCATTAAAAAAAGGGAAAGATGCATCTTGACTAAGCAAACACAATTTCCTAACATTGCCCCAATAGCTTTTTTTTGTGGTCTCCCCCCCCGTATCAACATTTATCAAAATTTATTTGTCTTTAAGAAAAGCATTTTTTGCTCTTATAAAGGACATATCATTCAAGATATATAGACAGATGTAATACGCACATAAAAGGGAATGACCTCATTGCTTAAGCAGTTATTGGACAACTATATATTGACTGATGATGGGAGTAAACAGACTGAATCTATTCTTCAGACTTCAGTACATAATAACACTAGATAAACAAATCAAATATAATTCAACCACCTAGTCCCACCATTCTTTGCTAATTAAAAAAAAACTTCATCTACTGGATTACTTTTTTTTCTGTACTACCATGACAAAGATATTAAAGAAAAAGTACTCCAAATATCCTTTTTCCAAAGAGAATACATTGGAATTAGAGCCAAACAAATGATTTAAAATTCACAATTACATGCTTATAATCAGATGATGGCACTCAGAACTGCTTCCAGGTTGTCTAGAAAAACGTCGGATCCATACGTGTTAAAATACAACTTGAAGTATTCCAACTATCCTGCAAATTCTAAAAGCTATAATTTGGAAAGTGCCTGATTGGGGAATGCAATTTTACATGATGACAGACAACAAATATCAGTTCTACGTAGGACATAAAATATTCTGTTTATGCAAGGATTATTTTATAAGAAATACATTCAATATAAGGCCTTAGACTCTGTATGAAATGTAATTTAAAATTACCTCTCAAAATAAACAAAAAAAGTTCAATTAGAAGCATATTTCAAGTTTTATTGCTATGCTTTTTAAAATTATCAGTATAATGTTAATGACCTTATGTGCTCTGTGAACTGTGATGTTCTTATTGCTAAATAGCCTCTTTACTTTTGTTATTCTTGACATATGTTAAAGATCTGTAAATGAATTCTGTACAATTTAAATGTAATAATACAGTTAATTAACACAATTAATTGTTCAATTGGTTAATTAACAAAAATCAATAAAGATTATTTTAAAAACCCGTTAAAACAATACAAGGCATCTCATCACATCAGTTAAAATTTATTGCAGCAAAATCTATATAAATAAAAATGTAAATGTTTGTTTGTTCAAAATCTTAAATCTCCGAAAGTTCTTCACCGATTGCTTTGAAATTTTGACACAATGTTGCATTTGAATACATGCATGTTTTTATATACCTATATTATATAGATGTCACACCTGTGACAGGTAAAACATGCTTTTGAAAAACAGTGCCATCTGTTGGACGTAAAAGCAACACACGCTACGATTTCAGACAATCTCTATATCTGCACAGACAATGGAACAACAAAAAATATTGTATACCCACAAGCATTGTGAAATTAAACATATTACAAATGTGCGCTTTTTCTTTTCTTTCTTTTCCATTTAACCAGACTGAGCCACAGCAACGCGTGGCTGGGTACAGCTAGTATCTAAATAAATATTAACATAGCATAATACCTTAGTATCAATGTTATTCCAAAAAAAATGTTCAGGCAAGGATTGACAGCCCCCCCCCCCCCATTCAACTCTTGCTTTAATCTTGTGTCTCAGAAATTCAAACCTACAATCTGCAGAGTTTATACTAACTTACATGTTTTTGAGTTCAGCTCAATAATGTACAACTCCTAGTTTCTTACCGTGCCATGTAGCCTAAGACATGTGCTCGGATGATCATGGCTGCTTTGCCAACCTCTATTTCTCGCTGTTTTTCCAACATGTTTTCCAAAGATTCACGCAGAAATACCTGAAAATGTGTCAAACATATTTTAATTAATTTGTATTTATTACAAATAAATTTCAATGTTTGGTGGGGGAAAGTGGACTGAAGTTTTATTTATTTACTTATAACATTTATCCAATCTCCCTGAAATTAACTGGAGACTAGGAGGTTACAGAAGTTAAAAACAATTTACAAATTGAAAATTAAAGCTGATTTAACTTATAGTATTAAAATTAAGAAGTGGTGTCACAATATGTCAAGCCTCCACAAAAAAACAAACAAACAAACAAAAAAAAAACAGCAACAATTTCACCACATTCCAGAAGCCATGAGGTAGGAACTACATGTGTTTCAGTGGAAAAATGTTCCAGAGGATGGTGGTTGCTATAGAAAATGCTCATCATTGGTCCCCATCATTCTGTATTTCCTGGTAGGTGGCAATACTCAGCAGGCATATCCTAATTGTCTGAATAGGATGGGCAGAAACTACTGAGGAAAAGCAATCTAAGATACTCAGACCTTGAGCCATTCGGGGCTTTATACATAACAACCAGTACCTTGAATTGTCCTTAGAAACCTACTGGTAGGCAGTGCATCTAGTGCAGAAAAATATAATATGGCATTACAAAGACCAACCACTAAATACAGTATCTGCCAATGAAGCTTTTGGGCAGTCTTCAAGGGCAACAGCAAGTTATAATAAACTGATCAAGAGATGCTATGGGCATTAGTAATTTTCTTCAGTGCATCCTGTTCTAGGTAAGGCCATACGTGACACATCAACCAAAGCTGTGCAAAAGCCTCCTGGCTCTTTAAAGAGGAACCATGAGCCCAGAAGAATCCCAGATCTGCTCTTTCCAGGGAAGTACACTCCACCAAAGGTCAAATTTTCCAGTTCTGGAATCAACCAGCCTCTCAATCAACCTCCACTGCATCTTGTTTGCATTGAGTTTCCCATCCAAATCTTGATAGCCTCCAGAAACCAGGATATAATTTTCACTGCATTTCCTAATGGCCTTGGGATGGAGACGTATATCAATATGAACAGAATATCAACAGAATATGGATATTTCACTGTAAACTGGCAGATGATCTTAAACAGGATAGAGAAGAGGAATGGACCTTGAGGCATTCTATAGCAAAAAGCTCAGGGGGTCAAATTCTCCCTCCCCATAGTACCCTTTGCTACTTGGTCAGAAAAAGTGTAACTGCTGTAAAACTATTCCTCATGACCAAATCCTTACAGGTGGCCCAGAATCCTTACAGGTGTCAAAAGCCAACATGAGATCTATGGAGGGACGGAATCACTATACCACCATCATTTAAACCATAGAAGGTAATTCATGAGAGCTACCAATAATTTCTGTCCCATGCTCAGGTCTGAATTCAAACTTCCAAGGTCCAGATTCTCTGGAGCCCTCTGCAAATCTAGCTCACTACCTTTTCCATCAAAAGAGAAGTTATAAGATAGATAGATAGATAGATAGATAGATAGATAGATAGATAGATAGATAGATAGTCCACTATTGTTGGATCCAGGCCTGGTCTCTTGAAAAGTAGATAAACCAGTACTTCTTTAAGGCCCTTTGTTAGCTTTCCTTCTCTCAAAGATATTTGATTACACCCAGATCCAACTCCCAACCCCACATTTGGCTGTTTAATTAACCAGGAAGGGTGTGGGTCCAGTTGATAAGTGGCAGAACTGAGACTGCAAGTGACCTTGTCCATTTCCTTGGGGTCCAAGGGCTCAAAAGTCTTCCAGATAATACCTCAAGACATCACTTCTCTCGTCTCAATAGATTCTGTCATCTAGCTTGAAAGTAGATGCAAACAATTTTATCAAATAAATGCTCAGCCAGATAATTGAAAATTATACTAACTGGATGTTTTACCCCATTCTTCCCCCAAAGAGTCCAGTACATTTTAAATAGTGTAGTTGGCCAGCATTTTGTGGAAATAATAATTTTGCTGACCAGAATAAATTGAACTTGGGACTCCTTATGTTTGGTCATGTTCATTTTTTCCCCATCAGCATCACTTCAGGAATCTCTTACACAGTTTAATTCATGGGCTCCCTAGTAAAACAAGAAGATGCACCCTAACCCTAATCCAACAACAACAACAATAATAAAAAAGCTGAAGGGACCTTGGAAGTCATCTAGTCCAACCCCCTGCTGAGGCAGGAAACCCTATACCATTTCAGACAAATGGCTTTCCAGTCTCTTCTTAAAACCTTCACAACTTCTGGAGGCAGTTTGTTCCATTGATTAATTGTTCTAACTGTCAGAAAATTTCTCCTTAGTTTTGGGTTGCTTCTCTCTTTGGTTAGTTTCCATCCATTGCTTCTTGTCCTGCCTTCAGGTGCTTTGGAGAATAGCTTGACTCCCTCTTCTTTGTGGCAGCCCCTGAGATATTGGAACATTGCTATCATGTCATCCCTCGTCCTTCTCTTCGTTAGACTAGACATACCCAAGTCCAGCAACCGTTCTTTATATGTTTTAGCCTCTGGTCCCCTAATCATCTTTGTTGCTCTTCTGTGTACTCTTTCTAGAGTCTCAACATCTTTTTTACATCGTGGTGACCAAAACTGGATGCAGTATTCCAAGTGTGGCCTTACCAAGGCATTATAAAGTTGTATTAACACTTCATGTGATCTTGATGCTATCCCTGTGTTAATGCAGCCTAGCACTGTGTTGGCTTTTTTGGCAGCTGTAGCACACTGCTGGCTCATATTTAAGTGATTGTCAACTAGGACTCTAAGATCCTTCTCACAGTTACTATTATTGAGCAAGGTACCACCTATACTATACCTGTGCATTTGGTTTTTCTTGCCTAAATATAGAATCTTACTTTTTTCACCATTGAATTTCATTTTGTTAATTAGTGCCCAGTGTTCAAGTCTGTCCAGATCCTTCTGTATCTTAAGCCTGTCTTCTGGAGTGTTGGCTTTTCCTTCCAGCTTGGTGTTGTCTGCAAATCTGATGAGCTCCCCATCTATCCCCTCATCCAAATCATTGATGAAGATGTTGAAAAGCACTGGGCCTAGAACAGAGCCCTGGGGCACTCCATTACATACTTCCCTCCATGTGCAGATGCAGTTCCATTGAAGACCACACACTGAGTACAGCTGGTCAGCCAGCTATGAATCCATCTGGTGGTGATGCTGTCTAACCCACATTTTTCTATCTTATCAAGTAGTAGGTTGTGATCTACTTTATCAAATGCCTTACTGAAGTCCAAGTAAATTATATCTACAGCATTCCTCTGGTCCACTAATTTTGTCACCTGGTCAAAGAATGCAATAAGTTTTGTCTGGCATGATCTGTTTTTGACAAACCCATGCTGGCTTTTGGTAGTTACTTCGTTTCCCTCTAGGTGATCGCTGATTCATTGCTTGATTATCTTTTCCAAGATCTTCCCTGGTATTGAGGTCAGGCCGATAGGTATATAGTTTCCTGGGTCCATTTTTTTTCCTTTTTGAAGATGGCAATTATTTCAGCTCTTTTCCAGTCCTCTGGTAGTTCCCCAGTGCTCCAAGATCTTTGAAAGATATAGTTCTGAGATCACATCTGCCAGTTCCTTCAGAACTTTGGGGTGTAGTCTGTCTGGTCCTGGTGATTTGAACTCATCTAGGGTGGACATTTTCTTGTCTATCTTAACTTGTGTTTCTAATCTGTTTTTTACGGTACTTTTTTGATAGGTTGGACTGTTTTTTTCCCTTTGTGTAAATACGGATGCAAAAAACAGGGAGATGCTTTCTCCCTGTTGCTTGTCACCTTCTTGCCACTTTCTCACTAATGGACCAATCATTTCCTTAACTTTTTTCTTGTTTTTTACATGTTGAAAGAAGCTTTTTTTTGTTATTTTTGACTTTTGTTGCAAGCCTTAGTTCATTTTGAGCCTTAGCTTTCCTCACCTCATCTTTGCAGGCTTGGGCTATTTGCTGATATTCTGCCTTAGTTATGTGCTCCTCTTTCCACTTTTTATACTTGTCCTTTTTGTCTTTCAATTTATCAGAGAGTTCTTTATGCAGCCATGCTGGTTTCTTTTGAGAGCTGTTATTTTTCTTCTTCGTTACTATTGTGCTAGACTGGGCTTTTATAATCTCACTTTTCAAAATTTCCCAAGCTTCTTGAGTTGTTTTCCCATTGAGGATTCTCATCCATGGAATCCTTCTCACGTCTGTCCTCTCATCCATGATTAAATTATAAACCAGGTTGATGTATTACAGACTTGGTATTTAAAAGCACCAATCTAAGCCCAGGGTATCAAGTATCCAGTTGCTTTGTTCTTAAAATGAGACTGGGGAATTAAATTTAGGAATTGGAAACGGTTTCCGATCTCTCTTCCTCTGGGACCATAATTAACTAGCTAGCTAAATAAATGGGAGACGAACCCACTTTTCTATTTATGAGACTGGAAGAGCTCCACTATTAGGTTTGTGCTCACTTATGAAAATTCTTTATGGCTTCTGTTGCTCTATCAAGATCTCTGAACTCCAGACAGCCTTTGGATGGGTCATTGTCAATCAAGATACTAAAAAAATCTCTCATGCACGTAGCCTCCTTGTTAATGAGCAGAATGCTTCAATAGGAAAAGTTGACTGTATGTCTAGAAGTCATTAGTAATTTCACATTAACTTATGCTAGAAAAAAAATGCTACCTGTAACTCTGCATAACATAGCATATGGAAACTAAGAGATGAAGACTTATGAATGCAGAAGAAATATATTGGTTGTGCAGATTTACTTACATACTTAAATATGAAAAAGCTTATTTAGGCCACAGTTCATATGAAATAACTGGGAGTGGAAGCATTAATGCCTTGCAACTGAGATTGTGCATACTCTGCAACCATATATAATACACTCTCCTATATAATTTAGGGTTAGACAATGTGGAGCCTGCATGCACCACTGTTGTGGCAAATACCTCTGCCGTACTTGCAATGTGTGTTCTGCTGATACCCATGATGAAATAAATATGTACCTGTATATCTATTTATTTGAAATGTTAAATAATGGAAGTGTTTGAAAGTGAAGTGCTGCTTCCAGCAACTTGCCATCCTTATTCACTTGAATTCTCTATGGCCCATCAGGGCTAGAGACATTCAAGAAAATGAAGAGAAAATGGGCTAAAGTTGTGGATGGATTAAAACACTATGTAAAATCAGTTCCAGTCATATGAAGAACAATAACTGCAATGGAAAAGAAAGATCACACTGTTGTTAATGGATAAGGGACAAGGTGTAGGGATGAGAGAGGAGAAGACAGAAGATGACTTTCCCGAGATGGCAATGTGGAGACCAAGACTGGATTGGGATTGACCCAATGAGCCTGGAGGATGGATGGGGAAGAGGGCAGTTCAGGTATACACGGTTAAGGGTTGATTCAACATGAGGAAGATATACAAGGTGACCTGGGCCTAGGAAGGGTTACAGATAATTGAGGATGGTGACTACTGAGCATTAGGGAAGGAAATAAAGAAGTGTTCTCTGCATTTTGGGTTGGATGAATGCTTATTCCAATTTAGGCAGTACACTGGGTTAGTTTCTTTGCCTTAGATAGAAAAATCACAAGCAAACAATTCTTAGCAGTGTTAGATCATGACTGAACCCACTAACTGAACTCAGCTACTGTCTACTCGAGAATTAAAAGAGCCCAGTCTGCTCACTGTACAAATATTTTAGTTGCCATTGTTCTGATATTGCCAGAGCTTAATTAGATTGTTTTTTTCATCCATACCTCAATTAGCTAGGATTTTTTTTAAAGAGAATTACATTTCAATTCAGCTGTTCTTAAGATCAAAATCCACAAATAGCAAACCTATCCTGTATTTATGCTGTACAGGATAGCACAGAAATTAAATAGTTTACTATAGTTAGCTAAAGTTATTTGATAACTGGGCACCAACTGCTACAAGCTGTCCAGCTTTGGAACTGAGGCAATGTCCAGCTCCCATTGTGTATTAATACAGAAGATGCTTTAATCATTATTCTGGCTTTGCATATCCATTCATTTCTATTTTACCTTAGATTTTCCAAGTTGCCATTCAGTTTTTGTGCTATCATACAGATGGAGGAGGGCAGTACACTTTCCTTTTAAATCTTCAGGGAGAGTCAAATTTCTCATCAGGACTTTATATCTGTAGAAACAAACCAATCACATTATTTTTAAGTGCTTTATTTCATTTTCCTTTCTTTATCTGCTCTTAAACAAAACATATTGCTGCTACCTTTTGTGAAAATCCTGAAATGGCTTCCGCACAGGAAAACCTGCTCTTCGTATCCGTACTGTTTCAAGCATCCCGGAGTAGCACAACTGGTTCAAAACCACATTCTGATCAAACTGGTCAGGCATCTAAAACATAACATAATCAGGTGCATTTCACTAGCTGCAAAAATTGTGAATCTGTAAACAAGCAATTCAGTGTATGTCAAAGAGTGATACTAAACATATGAAATGCATTAGTGCAGCTGTATTATTTTTAAACATTAATTTAAATTAATGGAGTCATTCAGTGGGCAAAACAAAATACTCCACTCTCTCAAACCTGTTCCAGTGGATTGGGAAAACTTTCTGAAGCCTGTGCAATAAGGGTTAATAAAGAGGAGATACCAAAGAGACGTTTGGTGGTACAAATACCAATCTGCTCATGTAATCTTAAACCCTTTGTACTTAAGACTGATTATCTCTTTATAATTTATTCTGGGCTACAAATGCCCAAATTCATTCTCACGCCCTCTCTAACTTCCTTTCTTTCCCTCTGTGTACATATTCTATGTGAAGAACTTGCATGTATAAAAACTGATTATGTTCAGAAATAATGAAGGAGGTACAACAAAACCCGTACGAGAAGTTACAACTTTGAAATCTTTAAAAATGAGCATGAGGAAGCAAGAATACAGGTTACAATGGCAGCTGGGATCAGGATTGCCATAGCTAGGCAAAGTGATCATGAAGGGTGAGGTCATGTGACCCCATTGCTTAGTGCTGGCAAATGCTGACAGTCCCAGTTGCCATTGTAAAACCCAGACTGTGGAGATCGTTAAGTGAAAAGAGGTGGAACTCCCAAGTAAGGAGCATGAGATGGTGGGGTTTTCTTCAGGCATATGTTATGGAATGCAGGTGGGATTATGGGGGCTGCAGGAGGGTGGGTGGAGGCCTCAGACAGGCTGGCAGAAACTGTGGGGGGGGCAGGGGAAGGCAAGGCCACGAGAGGGCCAGTAAGAGGTGCAGGCAAGCTGGTGAGAGCTTTAAATGGGTACTAAGGAGAGAGAGTGCAGGCAGACTGCTGAGGGGTGTGAGAGGAATACTGCAGGTGAGCACTCTACAGCAGAGGTCCCCAACCTTTTGGGCACCAGGGACCGGTTCCGTGGAGAGAGGTTTTTCCGTGGACCAGAGGGTGCGTGGTTTTGTATGCTGCCTGCATCCCATGGATGGGGATTTGCTTGTTTGTGCAGACTGCTTGCTGGCATGCCGTGGCCCGGTACTGGTCCACAGACCAGGGGTTGAGGACCCCTGCTCTACAGAGTGGTGGCAGGTGCTCTGGAGTATGAGATCCTTCTCTGAAAGGCTTTTGGCAGGAATAATATATAATATACTTGCAATGTTTCCTTGGATTTTACTTGTGGGAAACAGACAAGGGAAGGTTGCAAATGGTGATTGCACAGCACAGCTTGCTTGCAATTTCCTATTTGTAAATGGGTATCTGAAATGTGACCACATGGCTATGGGGGATGCTGTGAGACAGTTGGAAATCCACGGATCAGTTGAACATCTTTTTTTTCCCCCAATGCACCCGTAACAATTGTTGAGTGAATGAAAGTAAGATGGGGACTATGTATTATACTTGCGGTGCAGAAAGGAGAGGGTTTTCTTCCTTGCTCATAATACTGAACCAGGGATGATCAACCAAGGAAACGGAATGAAGGAAAATTTAGAACAGAAAGAAGTACACATCACACAGTTAAAACTGGGAATCTGCAGCTTGATATTGGGATGGCCAGTATCTTGAGCAGGTTTAAAAGGAAAGTAAACCTGCTGGGTCATCCTTTCAGAGATATTTCCATACTTAAATAGAGAAACAGAATGATCAAGGGCAAAAAAGCAATGGAACAGGAGCATCTTGTGACTTCCTGCCAGATTGATTGCTACTGACCACCCTCCAGCAACTGATGGAGTGGTTGGTCTACCTCCAGAGGGCTAGGGTCCAGACCAGTCTACCAGATTTCAAATAGCCAATGGCGGGAGCAGCCTACCAGGCCTCTGGAGGGCTAGGTTGGGACCATCTACTGACTTCCAGCAGCCAAAGAAAAGCGAGGGCAGGGCCAATTTGCTGAACCTCTGAGCAGCAGTGCAGCAGCACTGAAATGGTCACCACTGCCAACTTTCAAACCCACAGGAGTCATGGGTCCTGGATTTTGGATGCATTCTGTAAGTTAGCCCATTTGAAATATCTTGGTTCAAAAAATTGTTGCCCTATGATGCACCATTTTGCATATCTGAAGGTTACGAACAAAGAGACATTTAGTAGTATATAGATTAGATATGTTCATCTATCATTATCAATGAATACAAATCATATTATCAGGATGCCTATCTACAGTATATTAGTTATAAGGTGCAAGTGTATGTATGTTTCATTTATGGATTCCCCATAATATTCTGCAGAAACAGAATGCTGCCTTAATTTACTGTAGCTTTTTATGACTTTTTGTAATCTCAAAAATGGGAAGTTGCTCAAGATACTGGCCATCCTTTTTTTAGGGAGGATACATACTAAATTCTAAATTGGGTAGCCTCCAGACATTTCAAAATGTTGTGAAATTTGTTTTGCTCTTTGTACATTAAATATAAACACGTAAAACAATGTATTTTTACTAAATGCTATCAGTACTTAAGAAGATGAGTGCTACTTTTTCACTTGGAGTTTTCTTCTGAATGTTTAATCCTGACCTTATACACAAATATTTAGTATATGGGATTTGGGAACCATGGATTTAGTAAATGAACCACCTATTTACTAGGATATTGCTAAACACAGAAATTTAATTAAGAGAATGTAATAATCTTGCTTCCAAAAACAATAAACCAAGGAGATAATTACAGAGCTAAGATCTACCTCTTGAGTCTTTTTCTGTCTAATCCAGGCATCCTGCTTAATCCAATCAGCAATCTCAACTCACTAGTCTTCATTGCTATTTAGCAATTCCAAATGCTTGACAGTAATGACAGAGTAAAACAGAGCCTTGGCAAAGATATAATTTCATGGCATCTCTAAGGAATAATAAAGTGCCTTAATCTGCATTCCCAAGAGTTAATCAAATCCTACTTGCAAATCAGATGCCACTGGCACAAATATGGGCATAATTCCTTTAAGACATAAGAATTGTGTCATCCATAGAGAAATACTCCCCATTTTTTCCTATTTTAAAAGATTGTGCTATGTGTTTTATATACCTTAGCCAATTTTTCCAAAAGAAATTTGTATCAAGAATTGTAAAATCAAGCAACAAGTTACCATAAATATTCCTAACAATTTTGTGAGTAAGCATTAAAGAAAAAGTATTTGCTGTTTTATTTTTACAACTACAAATAAAAACCTGTTAATACTATAAGCTGAAAATCACAAATACGTTATTTACAATAAACACCAAAGAATTTGATGCTATCCTTGCAAAAATTGTTTTTAAATTTCTTTAAAATATTTTGTAGACATGTGCAGAAATTCATAAAAAAAGAATTGAAATATTTCAAATGCAACATTCCACTTATTACACTTGAAGAAAAAAGCTAAATTTTGTACTATCAGAGTACAGTACTGTCTTCATTCCCAAGTTTAAGCACACAGTCCAAATACACAAGTAATGATGACCACTATAAACAGTAGCTTTTCACAGGACTTTCAAAGTATTTTGATCAATATATTTTAATCAGGCAAAAATCTAAGTTCATTAGGGTATTTTTTATCACTCTTTTCTGAAATACATTCTATTTTATTTATTTAAAATCATGTCAAAGTAACACATTTGGAATAGCTATAAAATGAGCATAAATGTTTTATGGTGCCATGAAACGTGTGCAAATGTGTATACATTACCTATAACCATAAATATATATATATAGTTATATTAGGAAACAGAAAAATGCAAGTACTTTTATAAGTTTTTTTTTTTTAAAAAAATTGTAACACTATTTTCCCTTTTTTTTCTCCCCTAAAATAGTTTAAACAGTCCAATATTTGGGAAATCTGGACTGCATTTCACTGCATTAGTCAAGATAAAAAATAAGAAAATTAAGAGATCTGTACTTACTATTATTATTAGTAGACAGAAGTATATGTTAATACTTTATATTCAGCAATAAAGTATTAACCTTCTGCCTGAAAACAAAGCATGATAGGAAAGATCTTGGAGTAGAGTTAGCAAGGAAGAGAACTTAGTATGATATGCTTTTCTCTGCTGCAAGTTTGCACCATGTCCAAATACTTTTCTATGCCCAATTTCTCAAAACGTAAGAAACATCTTGCAACACCAAATAAATACGTTATCACTTACCAATTCATAAGTGTTGTGGGTGCACTGCAAATTCATATTTCTCAGAGGCAAAATTCATATGGAAAGTAACTGCCACACTGACCTTTTCCTTGCACTGCTAAAGACGCTGAACAATAATGAACACTATTCCTAGTGCTTTAAAAAGTGCTCAGTTGCCATGACAACCCCTCCCTTTCTAAGGATAATTAGTATGGTGTGTCTTTCAGATCTGATTGGGAGGGCTGCACAGGAAAATATGCAAATGAATGACACTAAGGGCAAGTCACTCCTTTGCTCTGCTTTGCTCTGCAGAAATGGAGCTCGGCATATCTCACAAAATGGGACTGAACCCTGAAACTATCTTATTAAAAACAATGTCTGCAGCACAAGAGGCAATCGCTAATACACACACAACTAAAATTAAGTTGGAAAGCAAAAAGCAATTTATATTAGAAGTGTTGCACTTCTCTCCAATTATCTCACTGGAACAAAACTATGCCCTTGAGTTCCAGACAAAACAAGGTCACTATAAATGAAGCTTACCTTGCGGCGTAACTCTGCTATTGCTTACAGGTTTACTCTCTGCTGCTTAGGGTTTACAACTCTTGAGAATAAATGCAACAGGTACTGGCCAGGTGTAGCATAGTACAAAGTTGCAATTCGATGTGCCATCTTTTAGAAAAGACTCAGAAAGAAGATTTCGTCTGCAGGACTTGGATTAACTTCAAGTCAGACTTGATAGCAACTTTGGTATGTGAGTGGGTGTGAATGTTTACCCTTCTTTATGGCACAATGATTCAGTTCAGTTGCCTGAATAATTTGGAGCCCTTTGCTTACACAGCATTTTCTCCAATGTACTTTTGCTTAGTATATGTGTATTTATTATTGTGTACATTATTCTGAAATAAATGACACTGGCTTGCATCAAAATAAGAACTTACATGATCTCTGGCACTATGTATTGGCTAGTAGTTTCAAAAAGTATGCATCTCTAATCTGGGCCCATTACTTTTTGCAGCCTCATTTCTCCATCCTACAGTAAGGGGTAATCTGTATTGCTTTTACACAGTTCTCGAACCAATGCCAAGCCCAATAATCTGTGCAGAACTTTGGCAAGAATTTGTACTATAGCAGTCCACTAGCTGGGGGAGTGATTGAGAAAGGGAAGTAGCAGAAAGATAGAGGTTCAGCCCAATCTATTGATGGCCTATGACTTCATAGATCATTCCTGAAAAAATGGAGCAGTAAACAGAAAAGAGATTCTTCGTCATGTTCACTTTTGATCTCTTAAACCATAGTTTAGAGATCACAGAACCAGCCTGAAGTTTCTTTAATCTCATGATTACCCGGAGTCACTAAAAAAAACAGATTGGGACTTTTTATTATTCATTATCATCAGACTTGCTGCAAAATACTATGTACTGAATTGCAGCTTCAGTGACAGTTTGCACATATAATAAGTATCATCTGACTTTGAATAGTTTGATAACGTCCACATTAATGGAAGATCTGACTACAGGTAGACCATGTTTAGTGAACTAAATCATGACTGGGAACATGGTTAAGAAAAGTGGGCGCTAAGTGAAACCATGATGTACTCATGATCTTACTTCAACTTTCCATTGTTTTACCGACCCGCAAATGGGAGAAATGGTTGTAAAATTACTTTTTCATCATTGTCATAAATGCATATGATTGCTAAACAAGACAGTCACTAAATAAGGACAACCTGTACACTGAAAAAGCACCTTGTATGCAAATATGTGGAAGTTCTAGCTATAGAACTTTGATCTGTGAATCTAGGGGCAAATCATCATTTGTACCTGCATTTTTTAAAAGAATGGGAATTGGATGAATCTTTTCACCCTTTATTTTAATGAAAAATTTGCAAGCAACATAGCATTAGCCCAGGGGTGTCAAACTGCTGGCCCGCGGGCCGGATGCATCATCTGGAAACCCATTGCCTGCAATGGCAAAACCATCCCGATACGTTGTGCGACGTCACTTGACGTCACCCCTAAGTTTGACATGTCTGCATTAGCCTATCATTCATTCTGAAGTTAAACCTAACATGTTCTGGAAATAATTTGAAAGAACATTTTGGAGCATCTGGGAACACAAACACAGCATTTATCTACAACTTTTTAAAGGAGACATAACTTTGATGAGGATCACATAACTGCTGTTTGACCCCAGGAAAAGATGTAGCTGCTTTAGAAGTGCTAAATTTATATATATGGAACCTGTGCATTCTGAAGCAAAAATTGAGAAATGAATCCTAAATCCTGCACTATCCTGTAAATTAAATTTGTCTGCTTGAAGCCAAAAGTAATTTCTTAAATAACCACAGGGGAAAAATAAATCTGATTAAATATGTTTAAAATTTAATTAATTCAATAAAATACAATAATATGATTAATCCCCATCTATTTAGCAACTCCTATCTTTTGTCAGATTGTCAAATGTTATTAATTTTGTGAAACAGAATTGCTATATTTACCTATCTGCTTTGTTTAAAAAATGAAGCAATGCTCTGATCTTTGCAATAAATGCAGATAACAAACCATTCCCATTTCTAGAAATAATTTATTTCTACTGCAACAAAGTATTTATTATTCATTTCATATCTGTATGGAAGAAATACTTATTCAAAGAGGAACTGTTTTATATCCATATTTTATACAGTAAAATGCTTTGCTATCATTTTATAAATGTAAATACACACAGCATTGTTCAAATTACAGTAGTCAATTCCATTGCAACAGGATACAATTGTTGAAGCTCATGAAAACATGACAAAGAAAGTGAGTGAGGAAGTTCAACAGATTATAAAAAAGATCCTTCTATATGCAGTGATTTGAAATTCCATCTTAAAAAATTAGTTCTTTTATCATAGGAAGAATAATCATAGTCTTCAAAATAAATTCCCCTCAAAGGAAATTCTCTTCTCTTCTCTTTTTTTTTTGGGCGGAAAAGTGAGAGTGAAAGTAAAATGGCGTTTTGAAAGTTTTTTCCTTTAAAAGACGGATCGGCTGAATTGTTGTTTAATACTGCTTTTCTTTTACTTTTCTACTTTTTTATTCTTGGTGACTTTTAGATTGATCTTATTTTATTCTATTTTATCTTATTTTTAATTTTTTTTTGGATTATTTATTTTTATCGGTATTTTTAAGAAGAAAGGAAGATAAATTAAAATGGCTTCAAAACGACAACCAGCTACTGCAGCTTCTAAAGTAACTTCTTCTCCTGCTACTTCTACTGTGCAACAACAACTTAAAATAATACCCTCAGTGCAGCAACCTAAATCTACTCCACCTTCACCTCCCCCATCTGGCACATCAGCACAAGACATTAAAGAAATAATGGTAAGTGCTGTCTCACAGTTTAGGGAGGAAATGAAACAACTTTTGGACCAGAATAAATCTGAAACTAAGGAGGAAATGAAGAAAGAGATGAAGGAGCTTTTAGAACAGAATAATGCTATTTTGAGGGATGATATACTTCTAGCTCTATCTGGAATGGCCTCAGTGGTTGTGAAGCTGGACTCCAGAGTAGAGGAAATTGAAGAAACAGTTGAACTTTTGGATTATAAATTTCAAGATATGGAGAAAAAAGTGGAGACTTCACAAGATGATATTCTTATGTTCCAGTATAGACAGATGGAATATGCTTTGAGAATAAGGGGTCTGAAAGAAGATAAAACTCAAGATTTGATGGAAATGGTGATTAATGACTTGGCTGTTATTTTGAATATTGATAAAGAAGAGTTACGTGGGGATGTGGAAAGAATTTATAGAGTTAATTCTTGGATTGCAAAACAGAGGAATTTGCCTAGAGATGTGGTGATATATTTTGCTAAGAAGTCTTTGCGAAATCAGATTCTACAAACTTTTTATAATAAAAGATTTCAGATTGCTGCCCAAGATATTATTATTTTAAAGGAAATTCCACCTAAAATTTTAAGAAGCAGAAAAGATTTTGCTTTTTTAGTAAATGAACTTAAAGCAAGACAAATGCCATTTAGATGGGAGATTCCGATGGGCATTGTTTTGAGCCATGCGGGGACACGTTATAGACTTAATACAGTTGCTAAAGCTAAGGAATTTTATAAAACGGTCCTGGGAGCAGGCTCTCCTTTGCCCATGATGCATAAAGTCTTGAGTGACAAAGAGATGGAACAGAAATCTGAAGGTACAGGGATGATGACTGCTGGACAGGTGGTATGGATGTCTCAACCAGAAGTTAAAGAACAGAGAATGACCCGTGCAGCACATAAACGTAAAGAAAAAGAACAACAGAAAAAAGAAAAAGAAAAAGAAATTGAAGAATCTACTCAGCAAATTGCTTCAGTGCCGGTGGGAGGAGCAAGACCCAAAAGCTCTGCTACATATTCATCAGCAGCAGAATTTGAGCGGATCTTCTCCAGGCTGAAGGCCAAGGGAGATGGCAAAGCTCCTGTCCTGGAATGTTAATGGATTAAACATTCCTCAAAAGAGAAAAAAAATTTACCACTATTTGAAACAACATAACAATGATATTATTTGCTTGCAAGAAACTCATATTACAGCTAAAGATCAAAAATATTTAAATAATCCTCGCTTGGGATCTCATTTTGTATCTCCCGCCCCTGGGAAGAAAGGGGGTGTGGTAATCTATGTTAAACAGAATTTATCTGCTACCTTGTTAGAATCAGATCCTTACGGAAGATATGTTATGCTTGAACTTGGTTTATATGGCAAGAAAATTCTTATTGTGGGGTTGTATGCACCAAACCAGCAACAGGAGCAATTTTATAGGTTACTACATCAGAAAATAACTTTGTTGGACTATAGATCTGTGATTTTAATGGGAGACTGGAATGGTGTCTTAGATATACAAATGGACAAAAAAGGCTCTTCTACCTTTTTTAAACAGGCTAAATTACCTAAAGCCTTTTTTGATATGAAAGAAGATTGGGAATTGAGAGACTATTGGCGTGAACGTAATCAAGAAGAAAAGGATTTTACGTTTTTTTCAGATAGACACCAATCTTTCTCAAGAATTGATTTCTTTTTGATCACAACAGATTTATACAACAGGGTGAAGAATGTAAAAATTTTTCCTAGGACATTGTCCGATCATAGTCCAGTTTGGATGGAACTGTTTGTAGAGAAAGAAGATAGGAGATCCTGGAGGGTGAATGAGAATTTATTTAAACAAGAAAAAAATGTTCATAAATTAAAGGAATGTTTAAAGGAATATTTTACTTTAAATATGAACAAGGGAACATCAATGTCAATGGTCTGGGATGCAAGTAAAGCTTTCATGCGTGGTATTTTGATAAAAATGAATAATTTGCATAGACAGAAACAGACTCAGAAACGGAAAGACTTGGAAGAGGAGATTAAATTAAAAGAGAAACTTTTAATTTTAAATCCCTTAGATGAAAAGGTTAAAGGAGCTTTAAAATTGTTAAAAACACAATTTAACATGCTGATGGCTGATCAAGCTGCAACTAATTTGCTATTTATGAAACAAAATACATTTTGTAATGCTAATAAACCAGGGAGATGGTTGGCTTATCAGTTAAGAAAAAAACAGAAACAGAGGAACATAGATAAAATAAATTATAATGGTAAATTGGTTTATCAGAAAGAATTGATTAAGAAATCTTTTTTAGAATACTATCAAAAATTATATAAGGGTACTAATATTCAAATTACAGATATAAATAATTATTTAGGCAAAGTTAACTTTCCTAAATTAACAGAAGATCAGGAAAAAAAGATTAACGGTTTAATTACTAAGGAAGAAATTGTTACAGCTATTAAACAATTGAAATTGGGCAAAGCGCCGGGTACGGATGGGTTGACATCTATTTATTATAAAGCTTTAGTAGAAGAGATGATTCAACCGTTGTGTGAATTGTTTAATAATTTATTACAGGGGTTAGAGATCCCTCCATCCTGGCGTAATGCATTTATATCATTGATTCCAAAAGATAGTCAAGATCTTACTTTGCCTAAAAATTATAGGCCTATATCTCTTTTAAATGTGGATTATAAAATTTTTGCAAAAATTTTAGCTAACAGGCTTATGGGGATCTTGCAGCAGTTTATACATAGGGATCAATCGGGTTTTATAACTGGAAGGTATATGAAGAATAACGTTAGACAAATTATTAATTTATTAGAGTATTTAGAAAAGAATAACCAAGTCTCTGCAGGCCTGATATTTTTGGATGCTGAAAAAGCCTTTGACCAAGTGAATTGGCAGTTTATGCTGTGTTTAATCAAGGAGATGAATTTTGGACAAAATATATTACAAGTATTATCCAATATATATCAAAAACAGACTGCTCAAATTATTGTAAATGGGGGTTTGTCAGAGGCTTTTGTAATAGAAAAAGGAACAAGACAGGGATGCCCGTTGTCTCCGTTATTGTTTGTTTTAACACTGGAAATTTTGTTGATTAAAATTCGGGAGTCTCAAGAAATAAAAGGAATAGAAATTAATAAAAAAGAATATAAATTAAGAGCCTTTGCAGATGACTTGGTTGTTACTTTGTCTCAACCTGTTTCTTCGGTGGTGAAATTATTACAATTGATTCAACAATATGGACGTGTTTCTGGCTTTAAAATTAATAATAATAAGACCAAAATATTAGCTAAAAACATGACTAATGGTGATAAACAGGCTCTAGTTAACTTAACAGACTTTGAAATTGTTGATAAGGTAAAATATTTGGGGGTTACATTATCTGCTTCTAATGTAAAATTGTATAAAAATAATTATGAAAAGCTGTGGATGGAGGTACAGAAGGATTTAAAAAACTGGAATAATTTACAGTTATCCCTTATGGGCAGAATTGCAGTTATTAAAATGAATGTCCTGCCAAAGTTTATTTTTTTGTTTCAAATGTTACCTATTTTAAAGAATGAACGTAATTTAGATGAATGGCAAAAAGGTATTAATAAATTTGTTTGGGCAGGGAAAAAACCAAGGGTGAAACTTAAAATAATGCAAGATTTTCGTGAGAGAGGTGGACTCAAGGTACCAAATATGAAATTGTATTATGATGCTGTAGTATTGACATTGATTAGCGACTGGGTGAATTTAACAAATACAGAAATACTTCATTTGGAAGGCTGGGACCTACTTTTTGGATGGCATGCCTATTTAATATTTAATAAAAAAGTGGATTGGGTTTTTAAGTCTCATATTATAAGAAACTCTTTGCTAAGAGTGTGGAGAAAGTATTATAAAAGTGACTTCAAAATACCATTATGGGCTATACCTCGGCATGCCATAGAAGGTATAAGGAAAGGGGTAAATATGGACAAGGTCTCTTACGTACAGTTATTAAGATGGGATGGCCAAGACTGGCAGTTAAAATCTTTGGAAGAATTAACACATGAAAACTTAACTTATTCATGGTTCCAATATAGACAAATAGTGGATAGATGGAAGATGGATTGTAAAATGGGCTGGCTTAGAGAAGATGAAATTTTTTTAAAACAAGTAAGAGATCAAAGGCCAACCCATATTAAGAGAGTTTATGGGGTTTTAGTGGAATTAGATTCAGAACTTGAACTAGTTAAAGATTGTATGATTAAATGGGCACAGAATATTGGTGAAACGATTTCAATGGATACTTGGGAACTTATTTGGATAAGAAATGTTAAATTCACACAAGCGCAAAATTTAAGAGAGAATTTTTATAAGATGTTTTATAGATGGCACCTTGACCCAAAGAAAATGTCCATTATGTACCCTAATCTACAGCCGAAATGCTGGAGATGTGGATATTTGGATGCTACCTATTACCATATTTGGTGGACGTGTAAGCATATAAAAGCTTTTTGGATTAAGATATGGTGGAATATTCAAAGAATTTTTAAAAGGAGGGTAAAATTTACTCCGCAATTATTTTTACTAGGTATTGTTATTGACTGTGATGCTAAGGAGGTTATATTGATGTTAAATTTGATTACAGCCGCTAGGTTGTTAATAGGACAATATTGGAAGAAGGAATCTTTGCCTACTTTACAAGAATGGTTTCATAAAGTTTCGTATTTGGCAGAAATGGCAAAGATTTCGGCTTTCTTAAAGGAGCAATCTCAAGAAAAATTTTTTGCGGTATGGGAAAAATGGATAAATTTTATACAACAAAATCTGGATATGGAAAAATACTATTTAGCCTTTTTATAATTTGTAATGATTGTTTTTTTTTCTTTCTTTCTTCTTTTTCTTTTTTATATATATACATTTTTTACGTATTATTATTCATATATTTTTTTTCTTTTTTTTTTTATATATATATGCTTTATTCTTCGTCTATTTTCTTCTTTCTTCTTTCTCTCTCTCTCTTCTTTTTTTATTTTTTTTATTTTTTTTTCTTTTTTAGTATATATTATTCATTTTAAAGTTTATGTTATGTATATTATTATTATATATATTATTACTGTGATTTTTATTATTATTATTAATTATTTTATAAATTGCAAATGTTATTTTTAAAATATTTGTTAAATAATCCTATATTCAGTTCTGGGAAGTCGGGGGGGGGGGTGGGGTGGTTGGGGAGGGGGGGGTGGATTCTTATTTGTAAAACTTTTGAAAAATTTCAATAAAAAAAAAAAAAAAAAGGAAATTCAAAATATGAAAAGCCCTGTTTAAAAAGAAAAGCGGCATTCCACATAGTCACCCAGCTTAGTTCATTCAAGGTTTCCAAGAAAGGTTTTCACTATCAAGCAAATATACATAATTTCCAATCAATTAGAATAAAATCTAAGCAAATATGTTTTAGTTATTTATTTCATTATTGTTTGGGGTTTTTTTTATCCCACAGTGAAAACACTTTTGGTGGAATATAATCCTGACAATAAAATGTCTATGGTATAATTCTAATAACGTAAGAATAAACTATAAAGCATTCCCCCCAAACTGAGCCAGATATAAAACAATAAAACAATCAACCCCAAAGAAATAAAATTAGAAGCTAAGATCTGTAAAATCAAAAGGCTATTATACAATTCTGTTTTTAATAATTTCCTTCAGGTGCATTTCCTCTGGTTCACAAAATTACAAAGTTAAGAGGTAAAGGGGATTTCAAGGGTTAGGGAGATTTTAATGTAGCTGCCAGTTATTTCACAATTCATGATCCCAAATCATGTACAGAGAGCATAATCCATATGTAATTCATTTAACTGCATGCTTAAGTTAATTAGCATTTTTATTTCAGACTCCACAATTCAAATAAAATACTCAGTCACAACAATTTTCATTTATCTCATGACTGCAGATCAAACAGTTCCTGTTGTAAACTGCTTGTGTATATTTCTGTGTAAATGAGAAACAGAGAGACAGACACATTAATTCATTTTTACAAGGCGGGCATGTTGCAATTCTGTCCATGGCCAGAAACAATTACAAATTCTGCCAAATTATCTTCTCAGAGGAGCAAGGAAGCATACCTCTCTTTATTGAAAACAAACACTCATGCACTCCTCCTGTAGAATTTTAAATCTTAACAAAGGAGGATATAAACAATGGGCAATGAGGATGCCACCAGGTACTCATAATAAAATATTTTAAAAAATCTTATCTTATTCCAAAGATTCTACCTGCAGGCATGATCTGCACCTATGTACCATATGTTTATGTATATGAACCCTGCACTGATAAGGTAAGCAAAAAGCAAGAGATGCAGACTGTCTTTCCACTAAATGGGAAACAGACTGTGTTCAACCTAGTAGTGAGGGAATTGGGGGGGGGGGCAACTTCTGGTTAACTTTAGGGCTGACAAGTCTTTGTAAAACTGACAGCAGGGCTTCAGGAACCCAGCTGGAAGCCTTGACAGCCACTCCTCTCCACCTGTGAAAGGTCTGTTGCCACTTCACTTAAGGTCACCCTAATTAAAACTTGCAGCCCCTGCTGGTTAAACCTCAATCTGCCTTTCTCCTCTTCGCCACATTGTTATCAGTCAGTGGTCTTCCGCTGAAGTACAATAAATTGGGTTTGGAGATAGTCACAGATTTGCTCATGGGTAGGGGAAAGACATGCTGTGAAATTCTAATTAAGAGACAGCTGTCCTTTCCCACCTAACTCCATTGACCAAAAAAGCAGAAACATCTCTGTTTACAACAGTAACCAGGAGGTCCAGACCATGTAGGTGAACAATGGCTATGCTACCTCTATCAGGCTTAATATTACATGAAAGGTGTACTTCTCTTTGTACTATATGCAAACTAAAGACCTGTATTTTAAGTTTGCTTCAGCTTTCGGTAATGGGAAACTATTTAAACTATTTGGATTAATGTGAATAGTAGATATTATGGCAAGATTTAATTCAGGATCTTTTTTGAAATTTAATTGTACATGTATGTTAGTGTGTGTATAATTATGTGTGTTAAACTTATGTTTAGCTTGATGTTACTATGCTATTATTAGTCCCCCAAAAGGAAGAAAAGACTTATATTTTTCTTCTTCAGTACCAGCATCTCAGTGCTTCCAGGCAAGGTTATATTGTACAATTATCTTGCCTTCTTTATAGAATTGGAGGGGTATCCAGAATAGGTCTCCTGCATTTACCCACTACTTCTGGTTTGTTTTGCCTTTTACTACCCCCCCCCCCAATCATGCATTAACAAAGGAAAGACAGAATAGCTGCCTAACATCTTTGGGTTGCTAACACAAGTAGCTGTTCATTTGGTAGCAGGACCCTTAATTTCAATTGGATTCCTTTTTAAACATAAGCCTATTAAGTGTAATTAGAATAATTACTGCACTATGAGTTTTATGAGTTTTTGCAGAATAGCAATGAGAAACCCATGGCCCCTAGCTGCATATATAAACCATGCTTGCTTTAATGTTGTTGTTTTCTGTATTCTGTTGTTGAACAATGAGTTTTAATGGCAAACTAATGAAAATGGCGGAGTTAATGCTCTGATGGAATCCAAACAGCTGCTTCCAAATGTCCCTGCTATATAAGCCTGACAAAGATAATGAAAAGAATGAAACTATCCATCTTACTATGCTTCAGGTTACAAAGTTACTATACTATCAAAAGCTGGCTAGAAAGAAGAGAATTAATGGTGGTGTACTCTTATTGTAAGACACTCATAAGGATGAAGTAATAATAGTAACCTCAAAGCTGACATGAAAAAATGTAAAGAGCCTGGAGTTTTATGTCTCTAACTATTCAAGTGATTTTACAAACATGTATACCCACATACAACTTTGAAATAGCTAATATTTAAAACTATTAATAATATTAAATATAGTTATCATTATCAATATATTATTCTTGCAGGAGCAGTTATATGATCATCTCTTCAAGGAGCCCAGGATGGTTTTTGCTCATAAGAGGACAATGGTGATCTCTGGGACTGAGCCAATCAATCCATTTGTGCTACAGTGCACCAATCAAGAAGAACAAAATCTGATCCACGGGTGGCAAGCTGCATAACTACAGGAATGTTGCTTGAACTGAAAATTATTATTTTTTATTTTCATCTAAAAATGCTTCCTGCATCTTCTACTCTTGATTGGTAAAATACAATATAATTTGATCCTTTATTTCTGCAGTGTTGTATTTACAATATTATCAAGAAATTAACTTCTGTGCTATGGAATTCACTTCCCCGCTATCTTAAAGAACCTGGGTTTAACTACTACATATATTGAGAAAGATGTCTAACTAAACCAATGATCACTCATTAGTTCCAGGATAGACATAAGAAATTCCTTCCAGCAATAATCAACCACTGTATTCCCCCTTTAAGGAGAACTTTCATTAATTTGCACAATTTGTGACATCTAGTACTAGATGCTTGTAAATTGTAAATTCAATACTGATCACAAAAATGAAAAAGAAATGGAAGAGATTTTCACACATGTCTGGTAAAATATGTTTGGCTCAACAGATCACACTTTTGTGACAAGCAGAAGGGAAGAAGATCTAAGATAGTGTTTTTTTTAACCATTTGGAATGTAACTTAAGTTGTACGCTGGTTCCACTGAAACTGAAGTTTCAACAATGGTAGCTATAGCAATTCAAAATTTACAGTGTTAAGATTATACATGCAATAATTCCATTGGCCACACAATGGTTTTATTCATTAGGCAAATACTTTTCACCATTTCAATGAGATTTGAAAGGGGAGGGACCAAATGAAATTGATCTCCTTTCTCTGTTGCTTATTAATGAAAGTGTCTGAAAAATCATTATGGGAAATTAGCTTTCTTAAAGCTAATATTTGATAGTCTAAATTAGGTGCACTAGAAACATATTCTACTGACTAGTTTTATGTTGCTAAGAAACAAAGGTCAGGCAACATTCAAAGGCCAAATTATTCCCATCTCCATGGCAAACTCACAGAACCTCTTTCATTTCAAACTTTGGCCCTGTAACTTGGGACAAAAAAGATCTACTAGTTTTGTTATCTTTCCAAATAATCGTGTATTATATTGGGTCCATAGCTGGTCTTCCATCATGTCAATACCTACCTACCTTTCATCCTACAGCCAGGTACTTGTAAAGATTTTTTGATGGTGAGGGACTCTATTGGCATCATTTCAAAAAAGTAAGAGGCTTCTCAAAAGAGATTTATAATTGCCTTGATATGTTTATATTAACCAGACTCAACAGACTCTCTAGTGTAGATCCCAGTGAAGAACCCACAATGTGTGTGTGTGTGTGTGTGTGCGCGCGCGTGCGTGTATGTATATTAATGTACTAGAATTGTTTTTTCAGTCAGCTGCCTAGTAAAAAATTTAAGGCTGCTTCTTTTTGTAATGTTAAAAGCTGAAATAACCTATCAGATCATCTGAAAATGCACAGTACCTTCTTTCCCAAGTGAACCACTCCCTCTTTTCTTTCTTTGTATGGTTTAAGCATTACAACTGCATCGATGCCAACTATGTTTAACATTAACCAGCTCTTCCTCAATTAATATTTGCAACCTCCCATCAAAGGCTGATTTAAAATTCTAGATAAACCTGGATTTATCTATGCAATTAAAAGACTAGCTAAGGAAAATCAATAAAAATGAGAATTTATTTCAATAAAAACACCTTCCTAAAGCTAGCCTCTTGATTTGCAACCGGGTCTGATGAATAAGAGACTTATGTCTGAATTTGACCACGAGGTCAAGTTATGTGCAATGTGGAAACATCAAAGGATTGCTTTGCATGTTCTTTTTTTGGCTGACTCAATAGCATTTGACTAAAACCAAAAAGAGGTAGGAAGGCCCTGTATTGTTAATCTTTGCCAACAGTAAGTGGTAAGAGATGAGCGTAGCTTCATTATACAGGTTTCTGCTGCTAGTAAATAGAATTCAGGAAAGCTGGTATCTCTTTATTGATAAAAGGACTAAAGATTTGGTTCTCTGACAAATTAGGAAAAGAACCTCTAAGTAGATAATAATGTATGTTTTTGCCAAAATTCCAATGTCCCTTGTTTTGTATCTGTAACCTGTAAAATTTAGAACAGCATGAACTAGACTCACAAGCTATTCTAAACCCTAAAACCAAGTTAACAAAAGCTAATTGATATGTTTATATATAAATATGCATGTCATAATTTACTATACAAATAAGCATGTTATTATTTACTGTGGTGACCTAGATTACCCAACATGTTAAGACAATATCTAAAACCACAAGGAATCAAATCACATTTTAGTGCAGCAAACTGAGGATAAAAGTTACCACAGTTAAGCAAGTTTCAGTCCTAGGAATTTTAACAGAGGACATTTAAGTACTTTAGTTCTTTATACTTAATGTTGTAAAACACTGTAGTCTTTCAAGACTAAATCCCGCTAAACTCCTTGGGATTTATTTTGTGCAGATATGTATTGGATTGAGGTTTTAGGTTTATTTATGAAATATACTTTCAATAAGTTCAAAACAATACACATGACAATCCTTACTCTTACTTTTCTCCAAAACAAACCTGTGAGTTAGCTTGGCCCTAGACAGAATATCTGGCCTTAGAATCACCCAGTGAATTTCCATGGCTGTAAAAGTATCTAGCAGTTTTACCCTGATATTTTAATATCTTCTGATGAATTTGGGGCAGCCTTTCATGTGTGAAGGTTGATACCAAACAAGAATTGACATTTAATAATATCTTTCTTTAAAGGAGCAAATCTTTTCAACCATTTGTTTTATCTTTCTATTAGATTATCTAGTCCTGAAGATTAGATGCTGACAATGTAATGCATTAACATAGAACTGCTATATATATTTACATTGTGGTAAAATGTACTATATAAAACTGTGACACTTAAGACATACAGAACATTAAGGATGTTGATCTTTCTAAGAATCTTTTATCTGTAATTAAGCTAAATTATCAGTATAATCTGAGATGAGTTATAGTTGCATATTTTCTCATAACAATTATACAAACAATTATACCAACATATTATTGTTATTGACACATATCTATAAATGGAAATCACAAATAATTAATCTCTATTAAGGTAAATCTCTATTAAGGTAAATTTTTATTAATTAGAATTGACTTATGGCACAGATACACCTTAAATGAATTCCCATTTTCCCAGTTATGAAACCAACTGCAAACTAGTCCCCAGGGAAAATCCACTTTAAGAACCGAGTAAACCAGCATTTATGTTACTTTATGCCTCCTCTGGGAGAGTTTCCTGCAGTTAAGTATTTAAAAATTACATGACCAGCAGAAATACAACTGATCTCACTTCACCCATCATTACAATATCATGCTGGGTAAAGCTTTAGCTGTTTAAATTCAGTGACTTGCACATAAATATAAAGACTGCATCATTTCTCAGCATGGAAATTCAATCTTGAAAAATACTGCTCTAGTTGCAAGTTACCTAATCATGCTGCTTTTGAATGTCACTGTAATCCTTCAAATATAAAAGTTGAAATTCTACATGTATTTGTATATTACAATAATGTTTTAAGAGGATTCTATATTTATAATTTTATGGGGATATTTGAAATATAATACATAAAGCAACCTTAAAACCTCCATTTATTCAGCCAAAATACCACTACATCACCCTTTAAGAAAGAGCAATGTTGTCTAATAAAGATTTTAGGTTTTCAGGTCTTGCCAGGGATTTTAAAAGTTAATTTTTGTTGCAAGATTTTTTTAGAGAAAATTAGTGTTTATATTATGCAGGGTAGCTAGAAATGGTGAGGAAAAGGAAGGAGACCAACTGTAATTTATTAACACTCTGGATTGCTTAACACAATGCAACTTTGTCAAAAGTTTTGTGAGATAACAGTGTTTGTCTTAATTTAGTACTAACTCGCAATGTATTTTGGGATACCTAAGGAAAAAAAAATCTTTGCTAATAATCTACCACGAGGCAAGGTTGAATTATTACCATGACCTGACACATATGGTTTAGCAAAAGATAATCCTGTGAAATTATGTGGGCAAAATTGACTTTAGGCATAATTGGGAAATTAGCACTAAGGCAAGAGGCAAGCTGGTGCTGGACCTGCCATTTATACTATATTCTTCGGGGGGGGGGGGGAAACAAACCCCTCTCTGTTACCCATGACTCATCCATCAATTCTCAGGTTTTGGCTTTTGTCCCTCAACTTACTCTGTGCTTCAGAGTGTAGAGCCAAAGCCTAATTTCATAGATAGATGCAATTACTTCAGGCATCTTCTGGAACAAGGTTCCTTTGGTGATATGGATGGACCCTGTTGCTGTTTAGAAAAGCTGGCCTTTGATAAAGGAGAGTGAGATCCCTTTCATTGCTATCTTTTATCTTTAACTTTTATGCTTTATTGATTTTTATTGAAATTTCTTTGCTTATTATAAAATGCCCAGAGTTGCTGAGAGTTGAATAGCATACAAATATAATTATTAATAATTTTGATAGGCAGTAAGCACGGTTGCTCCTTTTTGCTAATAAGCTGCCAGAATCCCTTGAATCTTAAAAAGTTATTTTGCCCATAATCTCAGCTGTGACAGCCAGAACCTAAAAAAACAGTCCATATTTTTTATAATTTTTAAAAACTTCTGTATTATTTTTATAAATAACTAAAAGCAGTGAACCTAATGCTCCTTCCTCCTATTTTCCCCTACAACAAAAATAATCCTATGAGATGGATTGGGGAGAGAAAGGAGGGGGGGGGCTGGCCCAGGGTCACCCAGTCCAGTTTTCATTCTTAAGGCAGGATTGGAACTCACAGTCTCCAGTTTCAAGCCAGGTCCCTTAAACAGTAGATCAAATTGGATCTTTCTATACTGAACTATAGATCATTGGATAAAATGAAGTAAAAATTCCTCAGCTTTCCTATTTCTTGAAAGCAAAGGTATCTTTACCAACATCTGCCTTGCTCTATCATTTTCTTATATGACTATTCTATGTAACATTTTTTCTCTTGCTGGCAGAGCTTGCTATGCAATACAGGATCTTCCAAATTCTACATAAATTGTGGTCAAAAAGATCAGAACAAGCACCAAACAAGTATTTGATTATCACTTTCTGCAGTTCCTAGCAGCCAAAACCAACATATTTTTTCAAGTTCATGGTAGACCATCATTCTTGGCTGGTGAAATGCACTTAACTTGGAAGCTTGAACACTGTTAGACCGTACCTATTTTGTGCAGCAGGATTGGTTAATTACAGCTCTGAAGATGACTTTTTAAGATTTTTTGGTCAGTGGGCTGTGACTGGTTTATTCTGAGCAGTGTTGGGTAGTAAAGTCTAGTTACCCATTACTTTTCTGTAATACCACAGACTGATGCTAACTCAGGAGAACTGTAAGAAATTATACACTAGCTCAATCTAGCTTCTGGCATTCCCTAGAATGCTGGCCTAGAAAAAATGTAACTGGGGTCATGGAAGGTAAGAGGCCCTTGCCAACCCCGTAAAGATACAACGTACTGAAAACTGTCCTATATTGCAACTTAGACTGAAAACTTCATATCTGCTTTGTCTGCTTCCACCTTGTTCTTCAAGCTTAACCACCTCAATGCTGTTCCCTGTACCAAGAGAACCATTACTTCTTGGAACTGACCTCACCTATAATCTTATCTAAATGTCTATTGCTTCTCTTGGTCTGACTCACTCAAATAACAAGTTCCCCCACTGTTTGCCTTGCAAACATCATTCTCATCTCAACAACAGCAACAGACGACAAATGCCATCTCTGCAATGAATCTGAAGAAACAGTGGACCATCTAGTTAGCTGGTGCAAAATTGCTCAGAGTGATTACAAACAATGGCATGACAAAGTAGCAACAATATCTGTAAGAAATACCATTTACCTGCAAGTAAGAACTGGTGGGACCAAAACATAGAAAAGTAATAGAAAATAAATAAGTTAAAGTGCTCTGGGACTTTAGAATGCAAAGATCTGAAACACAACAATCCAGACTTAACAATTGTTAAGAAGAGCTGAGGTGGCGCAGCAGTTAGAGTGCAATACTGCAGGCCACTTTAGCTGACTGTGTTCAGCAGGTCAGCGGTTCAAATCTCACCGGCTCAAGGTTGACTCAGCCTTCCATCCTTCCGAGGTAGGTAAAATGAGGACCCAGATTGTTGGGGGCAATGTAAATATATATATACATTGCTTACTGGTGTACACCGCTTAGAGAGTGCTTGCACTTAAAGCGGTATATAAGTCTCATAAATAAATAAATAAATAAATTGTTGATAAGACAAAAAAAAACCCTAGATAGTGAGCATTGCAATATTTGGAGACAGCAAAATAGAACAGAAAAAACTGGATAAATCACAAATAAAAAGACTTGCAAATTGAAGTAGTACAACTGTGATAAAAGAAAGCAAAGATAGCACCAACAATACTTGTCTTTGATGCAATCTCAAAACATCTGAAGCACCTACTTCAGCAATATTGACAAAATTATCACCAGTCAATTGCAAAAGGCAGTTTTACCTGGAACAGTTTGAATCCTGCGATGATAGCTTTGACGTTAATGTAAAATAATACTAAATAATATTAAGCAACAACATCTGCCTATCCCAGATCCTTGAGAAGGACTTGATAGATTGATAAAAATGCCACATCCAGTCTAAACATCTGGCTGATTGTGCAACCAACCATAATAAAAAATTAAACTTGCATGCTATCTAACTTTCAATGACTCTGGGCAGCTCACAACAATAAAAAAATATATAATAAAATCAATAAAAGATAAAGATAAAAGATATGGCAAGCACCATAAACCAGATGGAATGAAGCTAGCGGTCTCATTCTCCTTTTCTAAAGACCAGAGTGAACAAACAATAGCAGAGTGGGGATCATGTAGAATTTGAGCACAACCTTATTCCAAAGGGAAGGCACTGGTATAAAAAAAAGTACACTTCCTGGGTCTGATAGATTATTTAATCAAAGGAACCTGGAATACACTAATCCTACAGGATCAGATTGGTTGGGCAGATGCTATAGGAAACCACGTAAAGAATTAACTATGCTATTTGGGCCTTTATAACAACCAGCACATTAGAGTTGCACACAGAAGCAAACTGGCAACCAATGTGGTTTGTATAGCACAGACATTACATAGGAATACCGAGGCATGCACATTACTGCTTTCACTGATGAATTGTGGACCACATGAAGCTTTTGTGTAGTCTTTAAGAACAGCCCCATGTACAGCACATTGTCAAGTCACAAACTAACCAGGGAATGACTGACTATCTGAAGGACTTCCTGATCTAGGACATATGCTATAAGAGAAGTGGATGGTCTGCCTATGATATGATACAAGTTTTATTCATTATACTGGTGTCACTAGGTCTTTCTCTCTATTTAATACTTAGGACTGGAATTCATTTTTATATCAGATAGGAGTTTAATTTCACAACTGTAATGAGACTAGTTATTTCCACTTAATAAGAATCTATTAAATGAACACAATTAAGATAAAAAATCTTGCATTTGTTCTGGGAGGAGCCAAATAGAATTTTAATAAATCTTTCATGTATTTCCATTTTATCTGCATAAATTGTTCCTTTAATTATAAATGTCTTTCTCATCTATAATTTAATAAATTTAAAACACTGCTGCTAGCTAGAATCTAATGGAAATGGAAGTAGAACAAGTAACAAATAATATATTGGACAAAATGTTTTCTTTTCTTTTTTTTTTTCTTTTGCAATCACCATTGTTTAGCATCAAGAATTTCAAGAGGGTAAGTCCAAATTCTTCCTGAACAGTTCCAATATTCAAAATAGTTTTCTTTCAAAAGACAGACTTTAACTGACAGACTTTATTTTCTACTTTACATATTTAAAATATTCCAATCTTGTTAAACACTCACATAAGTAATATGAAGAAAATAAAAAAAATCCAGATACCTAAATAAACAACCAACCTCCATCTTTTTGCAAGTTCAGGTAAGATTACAATTTCCTTCTTGTTTGTTTTGACTTGTAAAAACTGGCATAAAATGAGCTTATTTAGAATATATATTTATATGTTTTTCAATTCTGTGCCCTTGTGTGTTACCTTCCTTTCTTCCTGTGAAAACTTTTATACTGTTCTGAAAACTAAATATGATACATACTCACATGGGATTAATATAAAGATATATCTTAACTGCCTGACACATTATGATAATTTTCTCACTTTCTAAACTGTGCACAAAAAGTATACTTTAATGCTTTCATTTTTCTACTTCTGCTGGTGAACAATTTAAGAACTTTGCTTAAATAGCTGGACTCTGTAGTTTTAAAAAATATTAGTAATTAAGTAATTTTGTTTTGAAAGCAGGAATGGTCCTGCTACAACCTAATTCTATTTGCCTCAAAATGAATTTTTGAAAAGTTGTATCTGTAGGAGATGACCTTGACAATATCCATATATTAGAGATTTCTCTTACTTTCTTTAAACAATTCCCTCTTTTAGTTTCTTAATCAATGGCAAAAATCTGCAATTCCAACTGCAGCAGCTGCACATGCTAAGCACGCGTTCATACAGAGGCACTGAAACTTGCACACAAAACAGGGCTTTCTTCAGATTGCTGGTATTTTGAGAGTTTCATGTGATGTATTTGGCTACAGTTTCTTTTAATTCATTCTTGCTGCTGCCCAGAGGAAGCCATGCCTGGCCAATGTTGGCTCAAGAGCAGACACTACTCTAATCAAGACTCCAGGGGAGGGTGGGCACTAATCTTCCTTTATGATTGCTGAAAATGTGAACAATGTTGAAAACAAATATATTCTTTAGAGGCCTTCAGTGATAAGACATGAACAATATGCTTGCAAACAAAACCTAGCATAGGGGATAGGAACTCTAAATAATTGCCCTCCAATTGTGCTTCATTTCTAACTTCTCATCATCGGCCTTCGTATCTCCCTGAATTGTTACCATGTCTACGTAGAGAATCGACCTAGGATTTAAGCCATCTTTATATAAATCCTTCACAAGGATTTACTTTTTGTTTGCCTGAGTATTCAGAAGAAGAAAAACACTAATACTTGCACAGCTTGAAAATATAAAGATCTGCAAATACAAGTCTACCTCTCTTTCTTTCAAGTTTCAATAGTAGCCTGTCCTCTTTCTCACAACATGATGTGATAGGAGGCAGTGATAGTCTTTCTATCCCCCTTTGCTTGAATTTTTCAGTAGTAATTTTGCCAATTATGGCTTTGCCCCACTGCACAAACTCAGAGTGAATAGTATCTATAACAATCCATCAATTTTAGTTAATTAAGTGAACCTGAAAAATCACGAGTGAGAATTTACTCAGTTTGTTCAACTATTCTGTTCATTTTGGAGGGTTTCTGGAGGAAGAAACAGTGGGCAGAAGACAACTCTGCAAATAACAGAGCTGACAACTTCAATGAAGAGCTGATGGGTAGATCAGCTCTTCAATAATTCGTCTTCAGAATAAGAAAGAACTTGATATCATCCACAACTGTTCTAGACAGCTGCTCTTAACTAAGAGATCTGGTCTCTAGCAGGCTTAGAGTTCTGGGAGATGGAATAACCATCTTGCTCAAACCATGGTCAGCACCTTTGCATAATTCCTTTTCAAATCACTTTCAGGAATTACTTGTTAACTGTTTTTTAGATATTAGAAACCGTTTGGACAAATTTGAGGTGAGCTTTGTTCAATTCTTAGCCAAAGAAAGTTTTAACTACAAGTTTAAGAACTTAATTTGTTTTTTGAATAAACAACAAAAGGGCGATTAAAATTTTTACAAGATATAAATGGACTAAGGGTCCAGATAAAATCAAATTAAGATTTTGGAATTAATGATGAAGAAACCTTCCCATGGGAAAATGCTTTTGTTTTTAATTTTTTATTTTTTTTAAAAAAACATAAATAAGACTAAAAATTGAACTGGTTAAAGGTCACCCAACTGGCTTTGTGTCTAAGTAGGACTAGAACTCATGGTCTCCCATAAGTCTTGATGCCTTAACTGCTACACCAAATTGAATATATATTGTGTAAAAAGTAGAGAAATCCCACCCCCTCCCACAAAGGGGAAGTGGTAGAAAAAATGCAAAACCTCATAAATGTTATTTTCTAACAAAATTTATGGGAACAATTTGGGGTCCAGAAACATTAGTGAAAATGGATGGTATTAGAGGACATTTGTTTTGCAAGTTCCTGTAAGCAGTAAATCAGGACTTTTACTCTACACAACAGATACTGTATATTCCAAACCCACAAAGTGTTTTCATGTAAGTTGTCCATGATGGAGATAGTAGCAATTAAAAAAATCTATTATGAGTCATACTATACCTTTGGATTAGCATAATACGCATCTTTCTAATATAGAATTTTTTTTAAATACACAGTTCTAATAAAATTACCTTAAATTAAATGACCCAAAGTGACTGCATATTGTAAGGATTATAGACTTCAGGTTCAGTTAAGGTCAAAATACTTAAATTGCTCACTATGCCTGGAATTTCTCAAATAGATCCTTATCAAGTTAAAAAATGTTGCTCAATCTTCTTGTTTTCCTTAGCCCCTTAGAGCTTTCATAATTTAATTCTGAAGTCAACCCTGTACCAGCAACTGACTGGCAGCTGAAAATATTTCTCCAAGATCTTGGTGGCTACTAAAATGTCCTTTTTTTCTCAGTCTGCATGTTCGGCACAAGCAAGAAGGACATACCCAACAATCTTAAAATGGGGGGGGGGGGTTAGGGCATTACTATTTCCCTTTTCAGAAAATATTTTATTCAAAGTTTTTTTGTCCATTGACATTTTTCTGCCTCTCTTAATAGTAAAATACTGTATCTGCCTATCAGTTTCAGTAAACTTGAATGTTGCCATTCACACAATTTCAGACTTGCAGAACCTCATATAGCTTGCAGAGATTCATTAATAAATGCTTCTTGGTAACTTATCAGTATCAGCAAGCCTTTTTCTCAAGGAAGACACTATAGTTACATTACAATACTACATTATATGTACAAATGATATCTGAGCATTGTGTACATCAAACACAATATATGTAAAATTATCTATTCACTTTTACATTGTCATACTGTATATTTCCCTTTCCTGGTAAATATTACTGACTGCTTTTGGAAGATGCACATCATGAATTCACAACACAGAATAACACAGATGAAATGTAGGATATCATATAGTACAGAAGAACCTATCAGCCTGCAATGTAAATTGTTATTGGGGAGGTGGGGCTTCAAATCACTGTTAATTCCTGGCAATTGCCTGGATAAGTCCCAGCCATTTTCTTGTCAAGATTTCAGAAGTGGTTTGCCATTGCTTGCTTCCTAGGGCTGAGAGACAGTGTCTGGCTCAAAGTTACCCAGTTGCCATCGTACCTTAAGGTGGGTCTAGAACAGGGTCTTCAAACTTGGCCCTGGCTGAGGGATTCTGGGAGTTGAAGTCCACAAGTCATAAAAGGGCCAAGTTTGAAGACCCCTGGTCTAGAATTTATGGTCCCCTGGTTTCTTGTCTGGTACCTTAACTACTACACCAAACTGGCTTTCATCCTTCCCATTACTAAGCCTCATGTTCTTGTGCTTCCTCATATCTAGCAACAGGGAAGGGAAAGTTTACAATTTTTTTTAGTTCAGATTATAACTATTCAAACTCCACAAGTTATGATTAATCTTAATCAAGGCTCATTGATTAAATAAAACAATTGATTTACCGTAAATGCCGGCGTACAAGGCGACCTGGCGTATAAGACGACCCCCGTCTTTGGCGCCGATTTCAGCGCTCGCGGAAGTCGCCTTATACGCCGGCATTTACGGTAATATCTATAATTTCACTATGGTTTTAAGAGCTGTGGTGGTACAATGCTTAGAATGCAGTATTGCAGGCTAATTCTGCCCACAGCCTAGAGTTCAATCCTGACAAAGTTAAAGGTTGACTCAGCTTTTCATCCTTCCAAGGTTGGTAAAATAAGAACCCAGATTATTGAAGACAATATGCTGACATTTGGAAACCATTTAAAGAGTGCTGTAAAGCACTATGGAGCAGTATATAAGTCTAAGTACTATCGTTATTGCCGTAATTAAAGCATAATTCAGTAAAAATATTCATATGTAGCCATAACTGGAATGTTTAGGGGAGGGTTTTTTGGGCAAATCTTTATAACAAAAGATTATACTCTTATTTCCAAGAAAGAATATTGATACTAACCTAAGGAAGAATATTGATGTTGCCTATACAATAGTGGGAACAGAATGACTATTTTAAAAAAGTATTTTAAAACATGCTGATAGTAGAAAACTTTGAGTCATTTAAAATTCTGGTCAGTAAAATGACGTACATAACAATAGCACCAACAACTAAGCATTCATCACAATCTCTCTTGTGCATTTGAGGAAAGGGAAGCAGGATTCTTGTCTTGTGTCTTTTTCTGTCCATAAATGATCTCTAATATGTTTAAGAATGTGATTCTTCATAAAAACTTTGACCTTATACATGAGTCTTCTTGAAAGATAAATGTCAAACGTTAAACTTGATATACTGGTAATACATGACAATGGTACCAGTATAGCTGTTTAGATCCTGTCTAGACAATTAGTCAAGTACAGCCTTTCCATTATTCTTTTTTGCCTTAACACACAGTATTTTTCCATTTTTTAAAAAATGAGAGCCAAATTCAGCAAACTGGAGCCCCTGGAATCCAATCTGTTCCTACTCCTGCTATATAGATTAGGTAATAACAACAACAACAACAACAACAACTTTATTACGGTCATAGACCAGCAATAGACATCACTTTTTACAATATATTAAGAAAAAAATAAAATAAAAATAGTACTGACATTAATAGTAAATAACATCTCTGTTAAGAAAATACATGTTCTCAAAATGTTAGGGTCACTCCCTAGTTTACATGAGAAGAAAGCTGATTAATGTGTGAGTAAATATAATGTTCCAGACACTATTAGAGATATCTCCAAAAAACTGGCACAAGTTGATGGCTATAAATCTGTAACCAATTTTTTTCTTGTGGACATTGCAGCAACACAGTATTTTGCCACTGCATGCCTGATAAAAGGGTTTGAGTCCTGGAGGAGAAAGCCTACATAAAAATTGTCTTCCCTCCCTGCAATCTCTCTAATAAGGGAAGAATATATGCTGACCTATAAACTCGGTATAACTCACAGTACAATAAAACCTAGATTAGGTAAACAGTTATCATCAATGACCTCTCCCACCATGGCCTCCTTCCTATTAAGCCTTGCACCTGTCATCAATTCTAAGCCAAGAGGAAGAGTTTTTCTTATCATTTCCTGTAGTGATTTTTCTTTTCAGGGAAAAAAAATGACAGCAGAAAACGACGTTACTTTCCTCAAGAAATTCATAGTGTTCATCTGATTAATTCATTTATTAGAATAAATGAAACGTTATTTGCAATGCTCTGATTCGTTATTCTGACTGTAGTCATTGGGCAAATGCTTCTGTGCTGGAAGAAAAGAAGTTGGAAACAACTGAACTTAGAAATGAAGCATGTAAAACTAAGGAGAGTCCAGTAAAGTAATACTAATCAAAATCAAGATTCAATAGCTGACAATTAAGCTCAAGGTAAATAAGAATAATTTGTACCAAGTTCTAAAACCATCTCTGCTATCTTCTCAAAAACTGATCTTCCCTCCAGAGTTCCTATGATCTTTAGGGAAATGCAACTGTTTATTCCACGAGAAATAAGTTTAAATTAAGAAATCACAAACTTGGAGAAATGAAAATATGCTATGTTTTGCTCTTCTACTTCTCCCATGCCTTTTAAATTCCCATATTTGGAAAACATTGGCCTGAATGTAATAAACAACATCTAACAATTATAATCAATAATATTAAATAGGGCAATTTAGCAAAAAGATTTTAAAAAGTATTTCCTAGAAAAGCCACACTGGCATTTTCCTGAAAAATCACAAAAGTATTTCATTTGTTCTAGGATGATCTCTGAATCATTTAGGTATATAGGATATATACATTTAGGTCTTTGGTTATTCGGGTTCTCTCCCACGTAAAATTGGAAGTGTCTTGGCGACGTTTCGACGAAGTCTCATTTGTCATCTTCAGGCTGGTGCTTTCGGCTTCGTGCTTCTAGGAGCAATGTGTGATTGTAGCTGTTTCTTTCTTTTAACTGCCAGTGGGGGTATGAACTGATTGGGTGGGAGCTTGGCTGTGTTCTGATTGGGTGGAGGTGTGTTCTGAATGGTTAGGGGCTTGGCTGTGCTCTGATTGGCTGGGGGAGTGTTCTGTTTGGTTGTGCTCAGGTTAGTCTGAGTTGCAGAGGGGTTTGAGATTTTGGGCTGCCTTCTTATTTTTTGGCTTCGCGTTCGTGGTCGTGCTTCTTCTTCATGGAGGGTGTCAGTTTGCTTCATGTATGGATTGGAGGGGTTTAAAGTGGCTAATGATGCAGCTGTGGTCTGGCTTCTGGTTTGTGGTCGTGCCTCGTCATCGGTGTGGCTTTGGGTTTGATTGAGGAACGTAGTCTCCTGGGTGTATACATATTCAAAAGATAAAAACGAGCACCAGGAGGTAAAACAATTAAATGTTTAATAAATAGATAAACATTTATTTATTAAACATTTAATTGTTTTACCTCCTGGTGCTCGTTTTTATCTTTTGTATACATACATACATACATACATACATACATACATACATACATATTTCTAAAATTTGGATTGCTAGCAAAGAATTAAGGGAGAACTGGAATAGCTATTTCGAACTGGGTATGTCTGGTTGAAAAGAGCTAAAGAGTTCGAAATAGCTATTCCAGTTCTCCCTTAATTCTTTGCTAGCAATCCAAATTTTAGAAATGTATATGATGTCACAGTTGTGAGTGCTGCCTGTGGATGGCTCTAGTTTGAGCTGATACAAGGCAAAAGATTTCTCTTTCCCATATTTGGGCAACAGAGTGTAACATACAGCATCATATATATATATATATATGTGTGTGTGTGTGTGTGTGTGTGTGTGTATGTTTTCTGAGGTTTTCAGCCTGAAGATGACGAATGGGACTTTGTCGAAACGTTGCCAAGACACTTCCAATTTTATGCGGGAGAAAACCCGAACAACCAAAGACCTACATACACACACACACACACACACACACACACACACTGGTAGATGGTGTGTCCTAGGGAGCCACTGGATTTCTTGTACACTAAGACATCTAGGAAGGGAAGTTGGTTATTAGCTTCTGTTTCCATGGTGAACTGTATTTTGGGGTGTAGGCTGTTGAGGTGTATGAGGAAGTTGTCCAGTTTTTCTTTCCCATGTGGCCAGATTATGAAGGTGTTGTCTACGTATCTGAGCCAGAGTTTGGGTTTGTGTTCAGATTTTTCTAGAGCTTGGGATTCTAAGTGTTCCATGTAGAGGTTTGCAATGACAGGTGAGAGGAGTGATCCCATGGGTGCTCCTTCTACAAAACGTACAGCCCAGCGACTTACTCATGAGCTTCGATGTCATATCCCTGTTCACCCAAGTGCCAATCAAAGAAGCCTTGACAGCTATCCAAAACAAATATAACCCCCCAAAACACATCCTAGATCTGACCAACCATTGTCTATCCAACACATACTTCATCTATAACAGACAAAAATACAAACAAATAGAAGGAGCACCCATGGGAGGTTGCCAATGATGGTCACGTGATCATAGGATACTATGACTGTCATAAGTGCACGCTGGTTGCCAAGAGACTGAAGCACAATCATGTGATCACGAGAATGTTGCGATGGCTGCAAGTTGAGGATCAGTTGCAAATTTTCTTTCTCATTGATGTTGCAACTTTGAATGGTCACTGTATAAACAGTGAGTAATCAAAGCCTACCTGTATACACTTAAGTTGAAATAATGTGTATTGAGCTTACTTCTGAGTTAAACATTTCTGGAAGTGTTTTTTAACATCTGTCTTACTAGATCACCTAATATAAACTACAAGATTCTATTAAGGTATATAACCTTTAGAGTGAACACAGCTTTGAAACATGCCAGTAAGGAACTTGCCAGCTTGTTTAACCATATGTAACATTATTTAGAATATAGTCCTACCTTTCTAATTGCAAAAACAGTCCCAAAAGATATGTTAGATTTGTATCTATGATATCAATCTATAGATACACGGTGAATGATCCAAGAAAAATGCAATCTTAAGCTTACCTTTTGCATATTTGGCTTGATACAGCGAACAAAGAAAGGGTTAGATGTGCTTAATGTTGCCATTAAGGAATGCAGCGAATCCTAAAAAAAAAGAGAAAGAAAGGAAGGAAGGAAGGAAGGAAGGAAGGAAGGAAGGAAGGAAGGAAGGAAGGAAGGAAGGAAGGAAGGAAGGAAGGAAGGAAGGAAGGAAGGAGGGTAGTGTTAAATTTCCAACCCATCTCAGAAAAGCTTTCTTAATAATCACAATAGCGTCACCTGGTGGCACAGTATACAAACCGAACTATGATTTCCTTATACTTTTTTTTTTTAAAATAAGCTCTATGAAACAGTAAAATTAATCATCAGACAGATAAAATAAATTTTGCTACACTATGCGTAATGTGCTCATCTTTATCCGATGAGGGGTGTCAATGGCTTCAAAACTGACAGAGTTGAATAAGTTAAATATTTAAATCAATTTTCACTTATAAATTTTACACTGCAAAACAATGTTCAATTGCTCCTGAACTACAAGGACAGAGATTCTTTTTATGCAGAGTATAGAACTGCAGAGTAAAATATCAAATTTTACTTTATCAAGAGATAAACCTAAAAAAAAAGTCTGCTTTATCTATAGGGCAGGCTTACACCTAGAAGAAAGGCTATTGATGATTATGCATGGCATAAAACCAACTAGGAAAACAAAGAGTGAACAACTGGTTTCAGCCAAGAAATAAATATTTTGTTTTAAATGATCAGGAAAATGTTCTGGAAAAAAAACATATTCATAGTTGGAGACAACAGTCATTTTTTTCTTAGTTGAAAGTGATTTGATAGAAGATTTAGGCAACAATAATCTACAAAACACAATGTCTGGAAAAGCTGGATGATTCAAAAACAACCTTAAATTGTAAGCTGACTGTGGGCTTCCGATGCTTGCTCCCAGACTTCAAAGTATCTTGACTGCTGCGGCTTGAAACATGCTCAAATAGGTCATATATGAAATCAAGGCTGAAACAGGAATTTACATAATATTTAAATAAGTAAGAAAAACAAAGACCAAAAGTAAAGTCTATTATACAAGGACTATTCTTTCCTTTAAAACTACGGCTGCTTTTTTACTGATACAAAAGCCAACAGAATAAAAGGGAGTAGCACAGCTAAGTAAAAGGGGGGAGAAAATGGCGGACTGCGTTGTTTGGCGACCCTTGTGAAATGGTCGTTCGACCCCAAATGGGGTCCCGACCCACAGGTTGAGAACCACTGCATTAAATCCTATCTCTCACATTTTGTGTATCCCAAGGATATTCTTCTCGTACCTATAAAGAACACCTTCTTACGTTTGCTGAACAGGCATATAGTGTTGAAAGCATATGTCATAATATTTTTGTTAGCTTTTAAGAAGCTACAACTCTCTGCTGTTTTTACCATAATGGATTAATAAACTTAACTAAACCTCTTTCCCCTGTTGATGGGATGACCAAATACTTTTATTTATTTATCAAATTTATTTGCCACCCAACTTACAGTTCAGGTAACTCTGATTTAGCAGAAATACATCAGAATCCGAAGTTTTCTAGGCGTTCCTGAACTGTCCCTAACACCTAATGTCCAGGTCAATAGTGACAGCTTCTAAGAGTTGGTTAGTCAGCAAAATCTGGAGAACATGGCTTACTTATCTCTGAAATACAATAATCTCTTGAATATGGTACTGAGCTTCTGAGGGAAAGGGCATAAACAAAACTAATTGTACATCTATTTATTTTAGAAAACAGTTGTGCTATCATTCCATATTAGAACTACTGCTCAAGGTACTGTACATTATTTGTGTAAAGAATGTTGTGTAATAGTCTGTTAAAGAGGGATTAAAAATTATTATAATTATAAAAATTCATCTAGATTCTGGATGTTTATAATAAAGATTTGGTTTATTCTAATAACCATGAATTTATTAACATCAAACTCTAATAATAAAATAACTTCCATTTGGAATACGTCTATAGTATAGATATTAAGATCCTTTGCAAGAAATTATTTTTTGGCAAGCACATAGTTTTGTGTGTTTGCCATTATATTAGTCTCTTCGCATACTGTAATTTCACATATTATGCTATAATTATGTGCTTATCTTGTTTGACATTTGTCTATCCTGGAAAACCCACCACACTCAGATGAGTGTTTAAACAATAAATATGAGACGCATATCAATCAGAGACTTCTTTCCTCTCCAATTTAGGATTATATCTTTATGAATTAACTCAACGGAATTTACAGCTTTTATCTTTATTGCATTTTTCTCTAATTTATATATCTATACACATATAGACATCTATTCCATTTGCCTATGTTTGCCAAATATTTTTTTTAGGTGGTTCCACTTTTTATAAACAGAACAATTTTTTTTACACATCCCCCCAAAATACTCACTATCCAAGAATTTGTATGAAAAGGCTCATGAATCACTGCTAGAATGACATTCAAACTTTACATTAAATACCTTTTATGAAATACTCTGAAAAACTATATCCATGTCAAATATATACACCCCCAATGAAATGTAGTACAGATATTGTTTATAGCTGGATTCTTCAAACGTGATCACGTCTTAAATCAAGAAACATTTGGTTGTTTTTTTTTCTGAATATCACTAAATCAAAATTACGGCTGGTATTTCTCATGCTTCAGGATACCTTTTAAAATGCCATTTTATTACAGAGAATTGGGAGAAAGGTAAAATTGCTTAATGTAGAATTTGAATGTCATTCTAGTAAAAAGCCCACTCCCTTGACCTGCAACATTGCATAATATTGGCAAACCATTCATAAAATTAATTCCATCCCATCATTTAGGGAAGACAAAGGTCTGGCATCTCTCTGACTAATTAAGTATATTCAGAAACGTAAACTCCATAAGATGGCAGATCTATTATCTTTGTTCTTCTCTTTAGAAATACAGTACTTTCCAATGTACAAAGTATATTCTAAAAGATAATAGACAGATAAATAGTTTAAGACTGATTTCTATATTTTTCCCATACTCCCTTCTTTCTGAACCGACAGTTTTCAACATGTTAATGAGGCCAGGATCTGCGATTACGCTACTGATTACCTGCTTTCTCGCAATAAGTTCAGAAGATCATCCCTAAAAGTGTCCCTGTTTTTCTCCAAAATTCCTCTTACATCATACTGAACCTGTTTGAAAGAGTGAAAAAAAGTAACTTTTTAACCTGTCTTATTAACAATTTCTCACAAAGGCACTATTATAAGGAATAGAAAAATATTTATTTATTAATTTTTTATACCATTATTACTTTATAAGTAACTGAAGTTGGCACACATACCTAATACTCCTGCTCTTTCTATTTTCCTCACAACAACAACTGTAAAGTTGGTTGGTCTGAGAATGAGTCAGTGGTCCAAAGTCACTCAGCCAGCTTTCATGCCTAAGGCAGGACTCAAACTCAGTCTCCTAGTTTCTAGCCAGCACCTTAATCACTATACAAAACTGGCTCTCACATAACTCAAAACTTCATTTAATTTGTAAGTTGTTGCGAGACAAAACAAAGCTGCTCCTGAAACACTTTTTGGAAGAATTTCAATAAACATAGAAAGAAAGATTACCTCCCCAGCATAGTGTTTCACTCCAAAGTTGTGGATAGCAACTCTTGGTTTCACATAAAAAGGATTGTTCTATTGATAAGAAGAACAAAAATAAGTCAAATCTGTTTAGTTATAATGAAATATAGAAAAAGGGGGAATCTTCTCTCAAACTATGCTTCTCAAAACTTGCTGAAAGGTGATTTTTTTAAAAAAAAAATCCGCCATGTTTAATTATTAGGCTTTTTTTTAACATTGTGGCTATACTATGTAATGGCTATACAGGCACTGTGTAAAATTAATTCTCCTTCAAGAAAGATGTAAATTAAAGATGCATTGACAAAAATAACTTGATCTATTAATGTCAAGGATTAATAAATAAACATTTTAATTTAACAAATAGATTTGCTCAGTGAAAACCCAAAATTTTAACCATCAAAATTTAGATTACTGTATTTGAAATTCGGGGAATTTATAAACAAATAAAAAGAACATTACTTACTGCATGCTGAATGTGTAACTTTGCCAACAGGGTTTTATCCGTAGCTTGAGGAAAGTGGCTCTCCTCATTGATCAGAGCCAACAAACCAAGTTTCTAAGCAATTAAGACACAATAAGAAAATATGTTAAGTAGGCCCCATATTGTTCATGCTTCTCTCTCTCTCTCTCTTTCTCTCTCTCTCTTGTATAAATGGGAGATATATAAATATATATAGATATTATATAGTATTATAATTGAAGTACACACAAACACACGTATATACATACATCAAGGACAATCCTGTTTGGCAACCTTTTATCATATGACAATGAAACAGTAACAGAGAATATGACATAGTGTGACATAATTGGCACAGTATGTATTTTTCAATTTGGGCAAAGGAAAGGAAACATGGGATTGTTTTTTGTCCCCCAAAGTTCCATATATGTGTGATATACCAGGGGCCCCAACCTATGGGCTACCTGTCCTACTGGTCACCAGGCTGTGGGACAGGCTGGCCAGTGCATGCACACACACACCCCGCTCGCGCTAGTGCCTGCAGACCCATTGTGCATGTGCACAGGGCTAGTGGTGGTGGCTAGCACCTGCGCACCTGCACAAGGGGAGCTGCTAGTGAGCAGATTGCACGGCCTATATGCGCATGCATGCAGAGGCTAGCAGCCGCAGCTAGCGCCTTTGCACATGCACAAATGGAGGCTGCTAGAGCCGTGAGTTTTGCGGCCCATTTGCGCATACGTTAGGACCTAGTGGCAGTGGCTAGCTCCTGTGCGCATGTGCAAATGGGGCCGCTAGCCCTGTGTGGGTATGCATGGCCCTGTTTCTACACGCATGTACGTGCACAAATTTCCCAGCTGCTCCCATTCCCTCCGGGCCACCAGCATGAAAACATTGGTGACCTCTGTGATATGCCATAGTAGTTTTAAGACAACTGTTAAATTAGGCAGGACAGACTTGCTGTTGAACAACTAGAGAAAAATGTATCAGGAAACACCCTGGTATTCCTAATAATAAGTCATATTAGACATTATAATAAAGTACTTAATTCTCTTGATTAAAAAGACAAGGGAGTAAATAAATAAACATTTTTGTATCAAAAAGAGCTGGGAGGCCTAAACAAATAACGGAACAAATAACGAACCCCATTTATTAATAGACAAGAATTAAAAACATGATGAGGTGAAATCTGTAATTCAGCTGTGCAAAAGTAGTACACTTTTCAAACATTGTGACTGATCATATGACATACACAGTATGCTATAATTTGAGGTAAACAATTATTATTACTAAATCAGTATTTGCAAAATCCCCCTTAAATTTTAGACTACTTTATATATCTACCTTTTCAATAAGATCCAAGCATTCCCCATTATCTGTCCAGTCAATGTCTTCCCATTGGAGTCCTTCTCTAAGAAAACCCAAGAAAGAGATTTTATTAAATTGCACAAACTATTTTAGTTTTCCAAGAGAAAGTTGGATGAAAACATGCATCCTTGCAATAATGGTACAATTAATTTTATGGGGAATCAAATCTCTAGAAAAACTAAGCTGAGAATGAAAAACAAATGGATTAACACAAATTTTCAAGCTATGGCAGAGAAAATAATGACATTTTACAATTCTTACCTGCTATATTCTAATTGCTCTAATGAAAAAATGTGCTTGTTGAAATATTCCTGAAGTTTTTCATTTGCATAGTTAATATTGAACTGTTCAAAACGATTAACCTGGGAAAAGATAAATCATAAGGCAATACTTAGTAACTGGCATTCTTAATCTGCAAGAGGAAACGGAATGATGTTTAAACATAAAGTATCAGCTACATATAAAGTTTGGGAACATACCTCGAAATTTTCAAATCCAAAAATGTCTAAAATGCCAATGGACTTGAAGTCATCCTTGCCTTTGATTCTGCTGTTGATTTTTTTAATAACCCAGGCAAAACACTGGGAATAAAGTGCCATAGCTGCTGAATCTCGGCTATCTATAGCCTGGTGGTTGATAATAAAAAAACAGATTATTTTATGACCCAATGGCATTCCTCAAAGTAATGTTTCTAAGAGATATGACAAGCAATGAAATACATATCCCTATACCTTATTATTACTTTCAGAACTAAGTTTTCCCCTCTCATTTTGTTGCTGTTATGCATGAGAGTCAGTTTTGACTCTTGGTGACTGCCTGTAGAAGTCCCTGCATTTTTCTTGGCAAGATTTCAGAAGTGGTTTGTCATTGATTTCTCCCTAGGACTGAGAAAAAGTGACTGGCCAAAGGTCACCCAGATGGTTTTGTGTTAAGACAGGGTTAGAATTCATGCTCTCCTGTGTTCTAAACTTTGAACTACTGGTTCCCTTTTTCTATCCCCCAACTGCTGCCAAATAGATACACATTTTTCCTATCTTCCTATCCTTCACTTATGACCATAATGAATAGAATAGAATAGAATAGAACAGAATAGAGCTGGAGGGGACCCTGGAGGTCTTTTAGTCCAGCCCCCTGCTTGAGCAGGAGAACCCATACCATTTCAGACAAGTGACTTTCTAGTCTCTTCTTAGAAACTTCCAGTGATGGAGTGCCTATGATTTCTGAAGGCAAGCTGTTCCACTGGTTAATTGTCCTCACTGTTAGAAAGTTTCTCCTTAATTCCAGGTTGCTTCTCTCTTTGATCAGTTTCCAACCATTGTTTCTTGTCCTGCCCTCTGGTGCTTTGGAGAATAGTTTGACACCCTCTTCTTTGTGGCAGCCCCTCAAATATTGGAATACTGCTTAGGATTGGAATCTCAGTCATTGGGGGAAGCAGTCATTAAGCAAGATGTCCACATGACTACTTCAATCAATGACTGCAATCCTGGCACTCCTGGTTGCAGTCATTAAACATACTGAGTAAAAGAGCTGCCTGCTGGGAGGATTTCAGCTTTGCAAGGCAGATAACTCTTGCTCTCAAATTCTACAGCCCACCAAAAATGTTCAGCTCCCCTCTGAGGGGGAAATCCTGAGGTACTGCAGGAACAGAGCTGAAATCCTGAAGAAGTTATGTGACCACTGTGTGTGTGTGTGTGTGTGTGTGTGTGTGTGTGTGTGTGTGTGTGTGATGTTTGCAACGGTCGGAAGTGCTTTCCAGACTGTAAACCACTCTTTCTGTGACCACTGTAATTTTGAACAGTCATTAAACAACCAATCTTCCTTCCTGAACAGAGCTGATATTTCCACATGAAATTAAGTGCAATTTACCAGGAATGGACTGACCTGCCCTAGGCTTTAATGTAATGTTGCCTCTCTGTAAGAGTACCAGTGGCAGATTTTTTTCATATTAAACATAGTATCTTTTGGGCATGCATATTATTTAGACTTCTGGAAACTACACCATAGTAGAAATAAAAAAAAATGAGATTTTTTTTCAGAGATCCTAAATACTATATACAAAAACATTCTGTACCTGCTGTACATTAAGAGGTGTTAGAATTTCTTCTCCCCTGAGTATCATTGATCTCTGTGTCAATGCTTCAGTTAGCTGTGTTGAGTCCAGCCCAAGTAACTCTGCAGATCTATTCAGAGCTAAGAACAATAGAGCAACAAACTATAGTAACAGAAAGAGCTACTAAAAACACAGTAGTATTATTTGAGATGATTTTAAAAAGCCAAATAAGCAATTTACCATTCATAAGTATTATTTCCCCTCAACAGAATCTTTTTCCTATATAATGCCATTCTCCAGATTATTTAAATTACATTTCATGTAATTTAATCAAAGCCAATGAAAAAGTTCGAGAGGACTGAAGAGATAGAAAGTTAACTGAAACTAATTTTGAAATTTGTCCCAAGTTCTAATTTAAATTACCATATTTTCGGGCGTATAAGACGACTTTCTAAAGCATACAAATCGTCTCCGAAGTCGAGGGTCATCTTATACGCTGAGTCGTCTTATACGCCAGAAATTACGGTAGTTTCCGGCGTATAAGACGACTTTCTAAGCATGCAAATCGTCTCCGAAGTCGGGGGTCGTCTTATACGCCGAGTCATCTTATACTCCGGAAAATACGGTACTCAAAATTTGAACTAGAAAGACAGGAAATAGTTATTCAGGATTATACTTAGAAAATAGCCATTTTTCACCTGTTTTGAAGGACACCTGTGCTCCACCAGCAGTAATAAATTCTATATTGCCAAGATGCAAAATGCCAGCAAGGAGCCTAAGAACATCTCGTACCTCCTCAGTGGTGAACTGCATCACTTCCATTGCCGTCTAGAAAAGACACACAATATGACTGAGCCTTTGAGCTCATTTGTATCACATAATACCATCCAAGTATCTGCCATATATGAAGAGTGCCAAAAAAAAGTCTCCTCAGAAGGTTGTGGTTCTCAGAAAGGAGCATGGTTTTAACCACATGAAGCCTTTCCTTATTTCTTGCCACTTCAATGTTGGGTTGCAGGGAGAAGAGATTCAGATCACAATGAAAACCCATCATTTCCACTTGTTTCTCAGTTTGCTGTATATGCTGCATGACCACTCTTGCTTGGCTCTTCTGGCTAATGGGCACTTCTAAATAAATCCAGATATCATTAAGCAAATTATAACACAGCAATGCTTCAGAAACAGTCATGTTTTTTTCTTAAAAATAGATCCAGAATCCACAATTTGTAATTAATATGCAATAGAAACTTTTTGCTGGCAGGAGGAACATAATTATATTTGTTTGTAAAGAAATCAAACATGTGCTGTTCAGTCTTTCATGTAATGCTTGAAAATTTGAAATATAAGCACTGGAGGTAATGGTGGGGGATGCTTGGTTGTTTGCTTGCAGAAGTTTTGTTTCCCAATTAAGTATCATCAGGCACCCCCTTCAAGCAAACAACCAAACTAAGAGAGTACCAAGAACTCTGCAACTCAACAATAAGCTACACATATTTTATTCCTAATTGGAACTACTAGGGTTTTCTTCCCCAGACTTTGATAGGAAGGATGAAAAAAACCTGGTCAAACTCACAATGACTTCTTTGAATGCTTCTGCGTCATTGATTGTCTTATCTGCTACACATCCAGACTGGTTCAGGTAGTGATAGTTCTCAGGTGCAGATAGGTAAAATGCATCTGAATAGAGGAAAAACATTTATATCATGCTAAATCTAATATTCAAATCTGCTTAAAATCTACAAGAGAAGTAACAATCAGAATTTTTATTGATTTCTTGGAATGAAGAACTCAGACTTGTTCTACACACTGATGATTTTCTAGATATTAGTACCAAAGTACTGATAGAGTTTTCTACAGATGTCTCCCCCCCCCCGACGTCTCAGCAAGACTTCCTCAGTGAAATAGTTCAGAAGTAGGGATTGTAACCGTAATCTCTGTAAGATTGAAACTCAGGGAGATGCCAATTAAATGATTGCTGGAAACGGTGTTGTTTCTGTTTTGATTGGTGTGTCTTGCTTGCCTGCTAAGCTGGATATGATCCGCCACCCAGATAGACAACTGATCCAGGCTATATATAGCAACTCCTACAGAGACTACCAATATTGTTGGAACTATTGCATTGAAGAAGCCATGCTGGGTCAAGTGGTAAAATATCTGCATAAAATCTGATCAATACCTTGGCATTAATCTCCCAAAGCCTGGAGAACCTGACTACAATGTGTGCATGTACATCAAAGTTCGTTTCAATTATTTTAACACTGCTTTATAACTTCACTTAAAGTATGGAAATAGATTAAAATAGGATCCCCCCCAAATAACAATGTGCTTATGGACCTGTTATACAATATGTGTTATATACGTTATGGACAGCGATATAGGGACTTTGCACTCAATGTCTTGGTAGCAAGTGGACACCATAAGTACACTAGCATATTCTCCTGATTCCCATTTTACAAAAAAAACCCTACTTCCTATACCAGTGGTGGCGAACCTATGGCATGTGTGCCAGAGGCAGCACGCAGAGCTCTCTCTGTGGGCACACATGCCATTGCCCCATCCTCTCTTCCCCCACGACCCCCTCCTCACCAGCAGCTCCCCTGGAGGAGAGTCGCCCCTGAGCGTGGCCCACACGGAGCAGTGCAGCCAAGGACATGGCAGCCAGGCAGTGTAGACAAGACTCTGGCCTCACGGCCCATTGCACACAGTTGATGCTGTGGGGTGCAGGCAGAGGGCGTGGCTGCCAAGGTGCTGCTGGGCTGCCTGGGCAATCTGAGGCGGGCCCTGGAGGTGATGAGTGGCCCTAGGGCAGGCAGGGTGGGGGACGAGGCGGGGCAGGGGGTGCAGCGGGAGTGGGCCCAGTTTTTGGGCACTCGGTCTCTAAAAGGTTCGCCATCACTGTCCTATACTGTTTCTACTCTATTCAAGAAATTCTGTCCTGTTGCTATTCCCTCATGATTCAGCTACTCATGTTTAACAAGATGAATAGCATGAGCAGGAAAGAATTCAAATTTTCATGATTGTTATTGTGATACGAAGAAAGTATGTTTTCTGGTGAAACAATAATTTCTTTTGGAAAGAGCCATTGTTTAAATACAAAACTGAGTCCCACCTTTCTTTTCTCCCTCAATCCCTGCCAGCAGGGCATAGAATATGTGATAATTTCTCTCTCCTGGATTTTGCCTTACTACTCGATTCTATGAGACAAAACATTTAGAAATATATTCAGCAAAATCCTTTACATTTTTAAACAATTCAAAATGTTAGGAAAAAAACACAAAAAGTTACCTTTTCTAATAAATCTTTAGGAGGCATCAAGTGAATAAGTCAAGGAACAAAATGGTTCAGTTGAACTTGTAAAAAGTGTAATGTATGTATTATTTTTGCTAGAATGTTTATTCAGAAGAATGTTCATTTATATTAGTTTTCTTTCATTTTAAAAGTTCATTCATTATACATAAGTATTGATTACTATCTTTTTATTGGCAGCTGATCTCAGTGTCTGGTGATGAAATATATTGGTAAAAGAATTAAATAAACCACACAGGAAACAGATCCAGACATAACATGTAAAACTCTCTTTTTCTTTCCCCCTCTTTCTCTCACATGCATCTTTTGTTTGCTATGAAGAATTAATACAGTACTCTCAATCTTTCTGACAAGGTTTTAAAAAATCAGAAAAATATGTTCAATTGAAAAGGATTAGTTACTTCTACATTAAGGAGTACTAACAGAAAATAACAACCACCTTAATAGAAATTTTTCCTATTGAGCCAGGCAGCAAGACCAACACAGACTGAAAAAGAGAAACATATCTAGGATTAATTAGAGCAGACCTGGCTCAGTTTAATCACTCACTGGCTGATACACTGCACAAAAGAATCAAGTGCATTATCTTCTTGATTTTATAAAGCTGAATATAGAATTTAAGCTATATTTTAGCTTTCTCTAGGCAAAGGTTGCCATCTAATTGTTAAGTTTGAACAGTTTTACTCTGAAGATTAAACAAATGAGTGATAAAAAAATTAAAAATGTACATTTTCTAATTTTTTCAAGAAAGCTTCCTACATTAAACCATGAGAGAAAGAGGATTTTTCAGAGTTTTTAATATTCTAATCTGCAATTTTGGAATAAAGTAAAATAGACAAGCTGCCTTTTTTCACCAGATAAATAAATTTAACACCAGATAAATAAATGATATATATGATATAGAGATACACACACACACACACACACACACACAGAGAGAGAGAGAGAGAGAGAGAGAGAGAGAGAGAGAGAGAGAGAGAGAGAGAGAGAGCTCATATAATAATTACAAGGCACAGAAAATGCAGGATACAGTCTACAATTTTTCCTCCCTGAATATTGCCTTTCTGACAGAAGTTTAGCTGAACAAATTTCCCAAAGCGACTAGAGTTGTTGTTGTAAACAGTCTTTGCATTGCCAAATGCTTCCATAATTGGGCTGAGGTAAAAAAAAAAGAGAGAGAAAGAGACAAAATTATTAAATGTTTATGAGTCCCATAAAAATGATAATAAGTCTTACTGATAGAAATCTTGTAATGCTAACAAGCATGTTTTAAAAAGTCTATTCAAAGTATAAAATATATCAAGTCATCTCAAACAAGTCATGAGCTCCTAGTATGTTTTTAAATATTCCTTGAAGGAATAATATACCAGAAGGTGGGGGGGGGCAGAAGGAGGGGAGAACCTATTGAGGTGTCAGCGCAGCAAAATAGTCTAGACAAGAAGTCGCTCTGTGAGATATTCTCTAAATGTGATTTATAAACAAATAAATATAGGTAAGAAGCTTGCTCAGAAGGACTAGCTCTACTTTATTGTCTGGTTACATTACATTAACAGACTCTTGCACATCTGAAAGTTTCTTCACATGGCCTTTACAGCCCAAAAAACTAGGGAAGGTCCCTTCTGAGACATTTACCATGTCCACATTCCTGCTGAGGGCTAAGCTGCCTCTTGTCTGACACTTTAATTCAGATAATTATGTTCATTTTTCATCATCCAATCATTCATAATTGAAATATGTTCAAGACTTGAGACCATATGAAGAAATGGGGTGGCAATCATATTAAAAAGGACATAGGTAAATACCGAACTGTAACCCGAAACAGTGGATATAGTGTAAACATCAATCACTTTACTATCACCTTAGTAAGACATAAGGATAAAAGATACTCGAGGCTTCCATGTCAAATTGGACAAGATAATAAATGCAATATCAAGAAAGGAAGACTTCTAAAGGGTGGCGGGAATGCTGAATTTGGAAAAATAAAGAAAAACGGACTATGTTAAGATGATAAGGTTTTGTGAAGCAAATTATTTATTCACAAATACTGCTTCAAGCAATATGGAGATACTGAATATTTGGACATCACCAGATGAGCAATACTGGAATCAAACAAACTATATAAAAGGAAACAGATAAAGAGAAATGCAATCCAGTCGGCCAAAACATTTCCTAGTACAAATTGAGAAGACAGTAAATTATTGGTATAAAATGAATGGGTTAAAGTTAGAATATTAAAGATAGAGAGCCAGCAAGGAATGGCCTAGAGAACTTAAGAGCCAGAATGTAATATAATAAATGTAATAAACATAAGATAACATGGCCTAGATTCAGTACAACTCTGTGATGCAAAGAGAAAAATGGTATTAAATCATGGCATAAGCAACATTTTGCTTTCTATATGAGGAAGTATAAGGATATATATTGTGCTATAGAAATAGATAAAAGATTAGTCCTAAGTAATGATCAGCTTAGATAAAATTATTCAAGATGGCATCTCGGTGACCAAAAAAGATCAGAATTGCTAAAGCAGTGGTTTGGCAGTGATAATTTATAGCTGTGAAAGTTGGGTACTGATTTAAAAAAATCAGTATCCATTTAAATGGGACATGGAGACCGTTATTAAAGATACCAAGAGTAAGTAGTAAGAACTAAAGCTCCTGGAAAAAATAAAGATTGGCAAGATGTACAAGATTAACAAGTAGATGTACATTTTGGATACGTGATGTCAATGGATGACAGCCTAGAAAAAAATAACTACATTTGTTATGGTTGAGAGAATTAGATGAAGGAGAAGACAATGGATAACAGAAATACAAGAAGAGGAGCATCACTGGGATGTCCCTGAAAAATTGTATGTTATGCCACAGATCACATAGTTTGCAACTATAATAGGTGATATTGGTTCCACTTTCCCAAATCAGGACCAAACATATATAAAAAAATGTTTTATCACTTTTTCTCATGCTGGAACCATGCTTAAGGAAAAGTAACTGGAAACAGCTGTAACACAGCGTGTCCCCAAAGCACAATTATAAACACTGTTGTTGTTGTTGAATGATGCTATGCATCTAGCAATGTTAACCTGACTCAAACCCTTGGTGGAGTGGTTGGGGAGGATCTCCACAGCATATTCAAGAAGAGGTTGACAACTGTGAATTAATAGTGCAAACCAATTCAAGCTTGAGCAGAAAGGATGTCTTTTCTTGTCTTGATAAATTGCATGAAAGATAGCTTGACCAATGATAGTAGCTGGCTGCTGCTAAGAAATCACCTTATTGAATGCTTTATGATATTACATCATTTTTTTAAAGATATATTTCAAGAAAATAGAAAAATGTATAGTATTGTGTCAACATATTGCTTTTACCTAATTTAAAAATACTTGTACTGAGACAGAAAATAAACTTAAAAAAACACACTTTCTAATCCATTAAACTATCAACAACTTGACCAACTATATATAAAAATGTAAGAGAGGCTCAGTTAATTTTCTAGTTTGCCTACTGCCTAGGAAATCACTTTCTAGGATATTATATGGAATTAGATGACATCAGTTTAGCTGCTCATCCCTGATACTGCTAATAGTTTTGTATTCTATCAGCAAGCAGGCAAGCTTCTGCTTAAATAATTTCCTCCCGTAAGTCTTCTTTATTGTTTTCCTTAAGAAAATGCTATGGCACACATATATACCTGCTCTCCAAAATTGCTTGTTCAACGCTAGCTATTTTCTCCATACAAGAGAGTTCCAGAGAATGTTGGCTTACAGCAGACAAAAACTTGAGAATCAACTTAGTGCTCTCCGTTTTACCAGCACCACTTTCACCACTGGAAGACAAAAAGAAAAAGAAAGCAAGTCTACAGTTAGTCAGATTACCTTACGAAAAGATGGACATTTGATGTAGATAAATATCTTATGAAAAAAGGCTTTTGACCTGGGAGCAGTGAACCTCTCTGCCATTTTTATTAGCTTTTATATGGTTTTTCACATTGTTTATGCTAAAGAAATGGTCGTCAGTCAAGGATAACCTGCATTATAAGTTCACATCAGGTCTTACTAACTGCCCTTGTCCTAAACAATGGTTCTAAATTATCAATGAGAGATGCCTGGAATGTCTACACAAAAGGAAGCAAGAAAAACTATATACAACAGCAAATATTCCTAAGGTAAGCAATCCGACAATGCACTGTACTGGTCCTAATTCTGGCTGCAGATATAAGGAGCAATGGTATATCACATGCTAATGTTAATATGTTGTTCTCTTACCACCCTTTGGATAAATTATTATACTCACCATGGGAACCTCTAACTCCAATATGTTAAAAAGCTGATTTCTAAATAGAAGCGTGCTTCACAACCAACAGAAAAATAGCAGTGTATTTCAAATAAACTTCATACATAAATCCTTGGGTTTTACTTTTCTGTAAAGTTCTGATCTTCAATGAGGTCACCATATTAACATTTTATATTTTGTTTTGACATACTAAATCTCCCCATGAACAGTTGATTCTTGTTATTCAGAATTTATTTATTTATTTATTTATGAGACTTATATACCGCTTTAAGTGCAAGCACTCTCTAAGCGGTGTACACCAATAAGCAATGTATATATATATTTACATTGCCCCCAACAATCTGGGTCCTCATTTTACCTACCCCGGAAGGATGGAAGGCTGAGTCAACCTTGAGCCGGTGAGATTTGAACCGCTGATCTGCTGAACACAGTCAGCTAAAGTGGCCTGCAGTACTGCACTCTAACTGCTACGCCACCTTTATGCTTTTGTTGGAAAACAAGAGTGTTTGAAGGTTTTCAAAGGATAACTGGAGACAAAAATCCAATACCAGATATATGCTAAACCCTCGGTATAATCACTTCATCAGTTAAGTTTTTTCTTCCTGCTAAAACATTCCCCTAAATCTTAGTTGCTTAGGAATAGAAAAAAAATCTGAACTCTTTTACTTATATCATCTGCCTTCTTCAATAACAACAATCATTATGAGCAGCTGCAAGGGGCCCTAACTATGTACAAGGACAAGGCAAAACCTATCAAAAATGGCACCAGGATAGCAGGAATATTATCGTCACACATACGTACAAAGATGCCTTTATCCCCTCCAGAAGGTCACCTTCTCTACCTCCACCCAGTGAATTAACTGAAGCTTGAAGCATTTCAAATATCATTGGTCAACCACCTTTATGTTGTAAACCAGTAGTTCTCAACCTTTGGGTCGGGACCCCATTTGGGGTCGAACGACCATTTCACGGGGGTCGCCAAACAATGCAGTCCGTCATTTTCCCCCCCTTTTCCTTAGCTGTGCTACTCCCTTTTATTCTATTGGCTATAGGAACTATAGGAACAGTTAGGAAAAGAAAAAATATTCCTCCTCACCTCCTCACCTAGTCCAGACAAAAGTACAGTTTATATCTCTCTCTCCCCCGGTCTGTGGCTGTGGTAGCAGACCACGCTCAGAACTGATAGAGGTTCTAATCTTTTATTCCTCTTCCTTCCTCTTGCCCAAGTGTCTTAACGTAAAGGAAAAAAGCGGCGGCTAAACTGCTTGTTTAAAATGGCGAATGGGAGGAAGCCCCGCCTCCCAATAGTAGCCGGATGAGCCACGAGGCTCCAACAATGGCGGGTCTTTAATAGCCAGCAATAGGGTAATTAACCGGCTTGAATGGCTCTTTTGTCCTTAAGGGGGCTGTGCCTCTCCGCTGGGGGAGAAAAAACGGCGCTGAGGCTCTGCCGGTCGGTTTGGGCGCGCTGCGCTTCTCGCGCCGCTCAGCTGATCAGCGCTCTGTTTTCCCGCGCCGCTCAGCTGTTTGGCGCTGAACGGCGCCTCAGCTCCTCCGCCGGACCGAGTGGCCTCCGTGCCACTCAGCTGCCCGGCGGGTGGTCCGGGAAATGTCCCCGCGCCAAACAGCTGTTTGGCGGGATCCGCGGAAGATCCACTGACCGGCCCGAGCCCCCCTGGCTAACCGCCCTGGCGATCCTCTCACCACTCCGACGATCCTGGCTGGGAGGCGTCGGTGTTCTATTCCTCTGCCCGGGATCCCTGCCTGCTGCAAAAAGGGGAGGAAAAAAAAAAAAAAACTGGAAGAGGATATTCTTTTCTTTGTGAAAACTCTTCTTTCCTAAGAGCTGCTTCTCGCACTTCTACCAGGCTTCGAGACTGAGTCAAAACTGGGGTCACGCCCAAAGGAAGGGGTGTGGCCGAAGTTTTTACCCAGTCTGCCAGGCAGGAAGGCCGTCATAGAACCCATCCATTTGGACTCTACAGCCATCCTGCTGGAGAATCTCCCAACTTTGGAGTTGTCTCCTCACCCTCCCCTCAGGGAGGCACATTGAGCAACTGTATTGCCTTTTCAGAACCAGTTGAAATTCTTTTCATTTCCCTACACACAGGCATTTGAGTATAGTTATTATAAGATGCCCTGAAAAAAATAGTGAAAAGTGCTATAGCAGTGATGGCGAACCTTTTAGAGACCAAGTGCCCAAACTGCAACCCAAAACCCACTTATGCACCGACGGGTGCCGGGTGGGTGTGGCCCATTGGGTGGGCGTGACTGCGGTGGTAATGGCAGACTGGGTGGGATTAAAAAGTTCAATCAATCAATTCCAACTTTGCAAGATCTCCCCCCCCCTCGCAAGAAGTTGAAATTGACTGATTGAGGCCTAAAGTGAAAAGGTTTTATAAAACCCAGCTGAAGGCCTAGGACTAGGGCAACGGTGTGTGCCCACAGAGAGGGCTCTGAGTGCTGCCTCTGGCACCCGTGCCATAGGTTCGCCACCACTGTGCTATAGCATTTTAAACATACAAATATTTAAACATCCAATTTAACTCATTTGAAACACGAATACTATTAATGATACAAATGACATCTCAGAGCTACCATTGCCTCCCAAATAATCCTATCAGAGAAGATATGTTAAGACTTTGAGGTAAGGTCTCTATAGAAGGATCTCAAAAAACACAACGATGGACACAAACACGCAATCAAAGCCCCAGTCCTTTATATGTATATATGTTCATGGTGCATGCACATACAGAGAAGTGGGAGATTCACATCTCTTGGCTTTTTGTTTTCCCCAGATATCCCAGCTTTAAAAGCCAATATTCATTCAATGTTAGTTACCAAGACCGTCTTCCTGCATCCTATGCAATTCTCTACTGATTTTTGTTTACTGAAATCTAAGGTGTATATTGATGGAGACCCAGAACACTGAAATAATTATTGCAACTATAATTGGTTAATCTTCTTTTAGATGAGACCCTTTCAAAGCATGGAATCCAAGACAACTGTCCCCATCAATCTGCTCTTCTAAAGCCCTTCCCTTGACATACTACTAGTTTGAGTGATTGTACATGAACATCTTTCATATGTCCTAACACACGTAAGGAACTGAAGTGCAACATTTCATTAATACAATAACTGAAATATTGTTTGTCAGAAAACCACTGAACATTGGGATCTAGTGAAAAACTATTTTATCCTCATTAAATGAAAGGGTAAGTTAGGTTAAACAGTAGAGAAAATAAGCAAGCTCAGTTAAGGGGATTAAATCAACTAGTACATTCAAGAATTTTCATTATTATTGCTGCTGTTATTTATGGGTTTTCTAAGGTCTTTCTTTGATCAATGTACTTATTCACAACTAGTGGTGACAAATTAATCTTCTGCACAGCATGACATAACTCAGTGAGAAAATCACAGTGTTCAAAGTGAAATGAAGTCTACATTAATTGACCAGAGTAAACTATGTAAAACTAGAAACATAACTTTTATTGAATGACCACAAGACATATATTAGATATAAAGATATTTGTCTTCAAGAAGAGATTGGGATCATGTAATGAAGCTATACCTCCATGTATTTCATTTTTAATGAGATCTTATAGAAAAGAATTAGAGTATTCCTTCACCACCATATTCGACAATGGAAAATTTCATATATAATCACAATTCAGCAACAAAAGCTGGAGTAATTAATACATTATTCAAAATACCTGATCAGAACACATTGGTTGTCATGACGTTTCCATAGGCAGCGGTAGCATTCATTAGCAATAGCAAAAATATGAGGTGAAATCTCTCCCAGGTGATGACGGCTGTAGTGCTCTACAGTGGTCTGATCATACAGACCTGGGATAGTCTTATAGGGGTTAACTGAGGCAACAATAGAACCAATGTAAGTCTGAAAGAAAAAAAAATAAGGCATATTTGGGTGATTTGATTAGATATACTGCTATAATCATTATATTCCTGAATTTATATTTATACACACACACACACACACACACATATTTGACAAGGCCTAGTACATACAAGCAGAGTAAAACCCCAATTCTGAAGGGGAGAAAAATCCCAAAAGGCTGGGGATAATTTGATCAACTAAAAAAACCAAGCAAATAACATTGTTTGGGAAAAGCAATTTTATGCAGAACTTGTTTTCACTGGCTCACTCTTAAATTAAATAAGAGTGGTAAAAATTGCAGTCTAGGATTGTAAAATACAATAGAAGATATAAGGCACAACCTAGAACCTATTCTGAGACATTTTCCAGCAAAAGCCTAAGGGCAGAGAAAGGCAACATGTGGGCACTGATATGCCTATGAACATCTTCATTGATTCTTCTCAGGTTTCCTGCCCCATTTTTTTTTTTTAAAAAAAAAAAAACTTAAATATTTGAATTAAAAATAAATGGGAAAAATGCCAGCATCTAGAATACAGGCAGCCCTTGTTATCTGTGGTCCCATTATCTTTTGTCTTGTATATCTGTGATATGAAAATGCACACCAAATCTTGGTACCATAATAAATGATTTCATGCATCTGCAGCAAATTTGTTTGTATCTAGTACTTTTCAATATTATCCCTTATCCACGGTCTTATTCGCTATTCAGCTAGAACGGAATACCACAAAAAGCAAGAGTCATCTTTGTATTTTTGACAAAGCTTTACGGTATATTATGGGTAAATGAAATCTATTTTGTCAATTTATATTGCCACAGGTGACATGACTTATGGCAGCATACACAATTAAGCAAGGAATTTGAACAGCACACACAATATGGCATAAAGCAATTTTAACCAAACTTGGTTTACACACACTCCAAGTCAGTCAACCCAGACATGTTCACAAGATCTACCGACCCAAAGCTATACAAAGGCAAGAAAGGGCCATTGAGATGTCAAAGGAAATGCTATTCTATATGATAAGCACAGCAACAAAGCAGGCACATCTCTTGACTTCCAACATATGGCATTATTTCACTGACAGGATCCAGAACATGCTAATCAAAGAAAAGAAACAGGTGGGCCCATGTTTATGAAGGGTTTTATAGTTCATAACCAGCACCTTGAATTGCACCAGAAAGTACCAATGTTACTTGGAAATAATAGGATGTACCCATAACTACCAGTGCTACTTGTTTTCTGGACCAACTATAGTTTCATCTTTTCAAGGCAACCCAATGTAGACTGTATAAGGAAGGTCTCCTTTTCCAGGAATGGGCACAATTGGCAATAAGGTACATTTGTGCAAAATCCCTCCAAGCCATAGCTGCATTGTCCTTCAAGCAGGAATTGTAAGAATAGTCCCAAATTGTATATCTGCACTCTCTGGGAGAGTACAACCTAATTCAGAACTAAATATGGAAACTTTCCAGATCCAGGAAGCCTCAAAAATCACTTAATCTTTTTTCAAGTGAAGCAGAATCTTAGACATAATGTGGGCAATCAAGAGTTGAGATGTAAAACTGGGTAGCATTTGCATGTAGATGTTCAACAAGAGCGAGGAGAGAACTGGTACTTCACAAAGAAACAATCAGGGATTTGGTCTTTCCTCCATCAGCACTGACTGAAAGAATCCCTGAAGGAAGGAGACCCACAATAAAATGATGCCTCCTACTCCAAATCTATGAGCCAGTCCTAATGGATACTGTAATTGATTATATTACAGACTGCATTTAAATTCAGATTATTCTTTTTTAAATATACAAAGTAAAGAGCAAAGGAAGATGGATGTTTTATTTCATGACCCTTGACAGTCCTGAACAAAGGAGGAACCCAGTGGAGAACTCTTCCAAGAAATATACAAGACAAAATGAAGGAAGATCTCAATTCAACAGGCCATCTGGATTGAAACAGTCTTTGGTAACAGCAAATGTCCTTTAAATCCAATATTATATTATCTCTGTGTTTTTGTAGTTACATAATTGCTGTTTTTGCATTTGCACAAAAGACATAAATTATATCAAATATTCATGCACGGATGCCAAACCAAAAGTTTATTCATTTGCATGTGAGGATAAATGAATGGAAATCCAAAGAATCAAGGTTGTACTGTAATAAATAAAATAATTAGCTACATGATTTCCACTTAGCCCACTGAATTAAACATTTTCACAATTATACTAACATTATGAATGGTTATCAGGGATGTAACAGACCCTTCATGTAACTTAACAGTTGCCTCACTTTTCACATTCTTTAGAACTTTTGTTTTAGACAAACTCTCAAAAAACCTATTAAATGCCAAACACATTCAAAAGGTAGCGAGGCTTTAACTTGGAATCACTAAAAAGTTTATTTTAATGTTGGCAAGGAAACATATCATTAAAAAACATTTTTCAAAAATACCGTGGATGTAAAGAAAGATCCATCTGGTTCATGATTTTGGCTGCAACCCAAAGTACCATCCAACAAATTCTGCATACCCAAGGCTAGTTTGTGTTTTGGAAAAGTATATGCCTAGACACACACATGCAAACACATAGAAGGAACATGCCAAATGTGGAATTTCAAAGGCAGTGTATTATATGGTGTTGTAGAAAAGTGTGCTTCCTAATGTAAAAATAAATCAGTAGTGGTCTACCAGATTCCTTTAGGAAGCCCACAGGACAGCACGGGAATTCAAAGTAATGACTTGTTTCTGACTTCCTGCAATCTTTGTCTGAATACAGAGAACAGAAGGTCCATCTTTAGCAATTTGACCCATATTTATTGATAAAACAAATTACATTGTAATTTGAGACACAGTATATTTGACTTTGTCTCACTCTGTTGCTTCCCATTTTTCAAGCTCATTTTTCTGTGAGCCAAGTAGGTCAGCCACTGAACACAAATTAGTACAAAAAATATATAAGGCAGCCCAGCACTTGATAGGCTGTTTCTTCATTTGTATCCTAAGGTGAGATATAATTTATAGTTGCATGCATGCAAGTACCCTTGATTTACTAACACTTCAGTTTGCCTTATGCTTCATTTGTTTACCTAATTTGTAAGGGACAGTGTCCAATTCTCTCCCTAAATTATAAGTTAAGTGTTTGAGGTCAAACATTTTTCTTAAAAGCAATAGTTTAACATATGATTATATGTTTATAGAAGTTTCTACCTAGTCCCATCATTTGTTACAGATAGCTCCAATCATTTAATTATGTGTTGTGTTCTCATAACAAGATGCTATCCAATATGACAGGTGCAACATATTGAAATATTCCTCTATAAACAAATTAAATTAATACTATTCAAGAAAAATGTCCTTCTCAGTAAAGTGTAAGAAGCTTACCTTCTCCCTTCTACAGCTGGAACAAATAAATGCTACAAAACAGACTCAAACAGAAGTGTCGAGAGGAAAGTTTGAAACAAGACTGTAAAGAACCTTTATTTTTATATCAGCTTTAACATTTGATTCACCCAGAAGAATTGCCAAAAGGGAATTTGGTATGTACAGGTGTTTATTTCAGAGGAAACACTGAATGTATTTTTTTTAAAAAAAATCTTTATAATTTATTTGAACATTTTGGTGAAAAGCCGCACATACACACATGCAAATATATGACAGTCAACTAAATAGCAAATATTGTTGCATTCCTGCATATTCCATTTCAAGAGATAGGGCACTGCTGCACAATATGGCCTAGACAGGGGTCCCCAACCCCCAGGCCACGGCCCATTCAGAATGTGAGCATGCACACAGCAGGCAGGTGCACGCACAAAGCTCCATTTATGCGAGTGGCGGGCGTGTGTGACTACTGCTTGTGCAAATGGAGCTGCATGCATGCACACGTGCCTGCCACTCGCACCTAACCCTCCCCTCACCCCCCCTGCTGGTCCGCAAAGCTGGAAATGTTGGGGAACGCCGGCCTAGACTCATCTTGCTTATTTTCTGCTCTGCATGTGCTTTACTAAGTTATTCCCATTTTTTGTTTGTGATACTTTCAGATCTAAAAATTGAGAAATGAAAGAATGGGCACCTCTTGCAGCCAGAGGATGCATTATTCCTCAGGCCTGTGTTTTCTTATGGCAAAAACCAAAACAAACAAAACACACATAGGAAATAAGGATACGGGTCATATATTTAAACCCCTTGATCATTTATATCTGCAAAATTACCTCAATCTAAAGAAAAAGCTGAAACATCAACTGGAAAAAAACCCACACAGAAATTTCTAATGACTATAGACCAGTGATGGCGAACCTTTTAGAGACTGAGTGCCCAAACCTCAACCCCAAACCCACTTATGTATCGCCGGGTGGGTGTGGCTGGGTGGGTGTGGCTACAGTGGTCATGGCAGACAGGTGGGCGTGGCCAGCTCGATGTTGCTCCTGGGGAGGGACACCTGTGGGGCCTGGGCAGGGTTGGGGGAGATCCAGGGGATGGGGCGGTGGGCAGGAGGCTGGTCCTATGGGGTGAGATGAGGCAAGGCGAGGCAGGGTGGGGGTGCCATTGTCGCAGGGTGAGGCAGGGTCCGGGGCAGCTGCTGCCTGGCATCATCGGCCCCCACACACAGAGGCCAGCAAGCGCATGGGTGCTGGGATGCATCCGGCCACGCGGGACCTCGGTGAGTTAGCGGGCGGCTGGTTGAAGAGGATGATTGCCATCTCCGGGGCATGGCACGTGTGCCCACAGAGAGGGCTCTGAGTGCCACCTCTAGCACGCGTGCCATAGGTTCGCCACCACTGCTATAGACTATCTAAAATCACTATATAAGCCTGATGGTTTATCATTCCTTGGAAGATCAGACAATCCAAGAACTTTCTAGCCTCTCACTTTTGTCATAGGTAATCATTTACCATCCACATTTAATTATGGCTTCCAAAATATTAAATGGATTCAAGCTCACTTGTAAATCAGAATTAGTATGCCAAAGCCAGTATCTAGAATATAGATGCTTCTAAACAATATTTATCAGATTAGGAGAACAAAGATTGGAATGTTTAAAATGTTGTTTTGCATTTGGCGAGAAGCCAAGAGAGAATAAAACAATTCATTGTTTCATTTATCATTAATATGTAGTCATTAGCTCCCTGAAAGATCTCTCTTGGGAATAAAGCTACATTGAAAAGCATTCCATAATTAGATGGATCAAGTGTTATTAGAAGAGTTTATGGAACCAAAACGAAGATATAAAACAAATGGAGATCCAATTAAAGTTGATGATAACTGTTCAATATATTATGCTAAAGATGCTATGCTAAAACAAGTTTCATTAGTTCTGGGATATAAAACAATTCATCCAAATACAGAACCTACCTAGAATGTTTAAATAAAATTACTGCAATGGACAAAACAGCCATAAAAAGTAGGAATGTATAGAGAAATAGAATGGGCATTGTTTACCATTTGTTCTTCCTTTGATCTAGGTCACCTTCTTTTTCTCTCTCTTCTGCTCTTAACTAACCCTTTACTATCACACTTAGGCCTTGATAGCTCTTAAAATCTTTTCTTAGGTTCTCTGCCTTTTTCCTGAATTTTCCTTCAAGAATATTCACTAGACAAATCAAGGAGTGTACAGGAAAAAGAGGGTCTCATTCAAAATGCAGACTTTGGCAGGATTTGGTTTATTGTCTGCTTATGTTTTAAATGCTCTATTCTTATTTTTCTTTTAGGCACTGAGAACTATGCACACATTAAAAACAAAGCTATCTTAAAATTATTGAGAGGAAATCAATATCACAAATAGGAGGAACTCTTTCATCACAACAGTACTGAGATAAAATTCATCATTGATAAAACTGCTTGTCCCATGTGATAAAACCGTCACTAATCTTGGTTATGCCTAAAAGAATATATGTGCTAAAAGGCAATGCTTTTAGCTTGAATCACAGAGGATTCATTTCCAAAATTTATTAATCATTCTATTTTTAGCTTTAACATAAACTTGTTTCAATCACTTTCTTTCATGCTGTTTTGACCTCATTTCAGCCTGTATTTACCAAACCAGCTGACAGCCTGCAATCTGTGGGAAACAAATGCATTCAGAGCCAATTCTTAACACCATAATTAGACTGCCCTTGCCTTTAACTATATCGCATATGTACTTATGTGGTTTTCAGTTCTCTTCCCCTCAAAATTTTCTGTGTAAGTGCAACTATCCCATGAAAGAATAACCTTTACAGTACTTTTCAGACATGCTGTCTTTGATAAAGCAAGCCAAGTAACCACCGTACCGCTGGCACATCTAATTTTGGAACCAAGCTTTTGAACACTCTCTCTCTCTGTCTCTCTTCAGTCTTTACCTTATGAAATACAGTTTTTATTTTAGATGAAGTATAAGTCTTAGCTAATTATATTTTCAAGCCTAAGGACTACATATCTGTGAGGCATCCAAATGTTGTCTATGGAAATCTAACCATCAAATAACAAGATCAGTACTGATCTAATACCTGAACATAAGATGCCACTCTACCATCATGTACAAATGGGCTTGAAAGAAATATCTAGAATGAGGAGAAGTGCTCTTCAAAATTAATGGAATTTTAACTTGAACTATCTGAGAATTACAGTCATATCTTTGAATAAAGAATTACCCTCTATCTCCTTGAAGTGGGAATGTCAGGGTGGAGGCTAACTGAAAAAAAAAAAATCTATTGCATTTCACTGTATGATATAACAATCCTAGTTTCAGCATTAATATGGACTGATTTTTAAGCATAATACAATTGATTATTACTGAAAAAATTAAAAGGAAACTCACCATTCTAGACTGAATGCCCTAAAAATGGCTGTTCGTCTATTGGGATCAGCAACAATATTAAGGAATCATTTCCACCCAATTGCCATACACCTTATACCGTATTTACACCATATACTCTCTAAGGGAAAATTTTTTTAATGCTAGATAACATGATCATTCATGAAAAATATTCATGTCTTATTCTGCCCTTCTAGACACTTACATAAATTTTGTCTTGCTGATATCGCTGGAATAAATTGTACATGATAGCACCCTCGTGGAGATCTATCAGTGCTGCCATATCTTCCAGACCATCTGTGCTTGTAGGCTGCATGGGTGTAACTTTTTGGTGTGTAAGTGATCTCTGTTTGTACGTATATACCTGAAAAAAAAAATAACAACAGGTCATTAAAATGGGCAATTTTAAAAATATGAATTTTATTTTTGCTTTTGAAAAACACACACAAGATGCTCATTAAAAGATAAACTGTACCAACTGCCACCTTAATTTTATAGGGATAGTACCCAACAAATTAGTGCAAGCTAAAGTCACCCTATCTATATATGACTTAATCCTGTATCTACTCTGAAATAAAAATATACATTTGAAAATAAAAAAATCTATCAACATGCCCATAATTGTGATTCTAATTTAACTCTACTATTCCCAGTTAAGTACGAAATACATTTATTTAAAAAGAAACCAAAACGTTTTTACTCAGAAATGTTCTCTGAGTATAGCAACAACAAAAAGCAGTATTTTATCCTGAGAATTATCAGGTTGAGAAATTATTTACAGTAGAGAATCTAGTTCTTCAACACCTTCTGTGAGTTCACACAGGGATTTATAGTTTTTTCAATCATGAAATTTATTAGTTAAAAAAAAAACCAAAACTGGAAACCCTAATCAAAAAGTACATATTTATTATTCAATTTTGAGACTGCCTAACTCTTCAATGACTCTGGATGGCTTACAAATAAAAAAAGGAAAAAAATATATTAAAAAATACAGTTGACCAGAAGGCTAACTCAATATCAAAACAACAAAAACCATCAAACAAAAAACCAGATACAACAATAACAAGCCAGAGCTGCACAATGATTTTATCCCAATGTTTAGGAAAACAAGCTGATTTTTAATATTTTTGGGAAAGTCATTAAGGGTGAGAATAATATGGATCTCTGTGGGAATGTCATTCCAGATAGCAGGCGCTGCCATCAAGAAGAGCCGCTTCTGGGATCCTGCAATACTACAGTCTAAGGCAGAGGTGGGCAATTATGCCCCCTTTATGACCGTAGACTTTAGGTCAGAATTACTGAGCCAGCATAGAGAGTTGAAATCCACAGGTCATAAAGGGGTCATAGTTGCCCACCCCTGATCAAAGGTCTCTGTTGCTCACTTATCCTAGACTGCAGCCAGACTGCCCATCCTAACCTGATGGGACAGGTAAAAGTGGTCCCACATGGAAAATCCCAAGCTCCCTCTGAAACCCAACTTCTTATACATTGTTCTTCAACTCCAGTGTTTGTTGGTTGGTTGATTATTTCAATTTGTACAGCCTCCTATCTCAAATATGTGACTTCCAGCAATTCCCAATTTAAAAAAACAATATAAAAACATCAAAACAACACAGCAATTTAAGAAAAATAAAAATAATTCAAAAACCACACTACAACATTCATAGCTGAAGCAGTCCAACATCCATCAATATAGCCATAGCACAAGCAGTATCATGCTCCCAGGTCCTCGTGCCTGTTGCAAAATGACATTTTTAGGGCCATACAGAAAGCTGGAAGAGTTGGGAGTCAATCTAATCTCCAAGAGGTGATGCTTGAAAGAGCAAGGACGATGACAGACAAGGCCCTCTTTGGGGGACCTAATAAGACCCGAGCATGGCAGGACCCCTCCTCCCAGACCTGACTGGACAAGTGTATGTGATTGAACAGAGATGGTCCCCGAAGAGTCTGTACAGCTCTCTGCTTTTGGAAATACAATCTTATACATCTTTTAAAATCTTTCCATGTCTGTGGTGTAAGTGTGAACTCTCATTATCTGCCTTACAAAGCAGATGTTAGAACTGCCAGAGCTCAAAGGCAGCATCACATCTCATGTATGCACAGCTGAGTATTTCATTTCTTTGAAGAATGATAAAAAAAACCTTCTGAGAAACAGCTTAAAAGTAACTTGGATTACATTCAGAAGGCTTTACTATAAGTAAAAAGATTCGGAGTAAACATTCAGAGAATCAAGCAGTTCTTATCCAAGGCCGCACTAATGACTGTCAATCAAGTAACTGAAATTAATATGCGTGCTTTTAGTGTATAAGTCAGGGGTGTCAAACTCAATTTCATTGAGGGACGTATCAGCACTGCGGTTATCCTCAGGGGGCCGGGTGGGTGTGGCCAGGGTGGGTGAGACCTACTGGGTGGCCGTGGATAGAGTGGGTGTGGCCTACTGAGTGGGCATGGCCAGCTGTACATCATTCACGTCAAGGGTGCCTGTGGGGGGCCTGGGCAGTAATGGGACAGATCTGAGGGTCTCTGGCAGAAGGGGGTGGGACCAGGGCAAGCGTCAAGGCATTGTCCACTGGAAGAGCCTGCTGAAACCCCTCCCCTGGAGCCCATCAAGCCGGATATGTGAAGTAGGTGAGGGCCATTTGCTGGCCACTTCCAGGCAATGGTGTATTTCTTCATTCCTCACAAAGAGTGACACCTCCCCAGTGCACGCCCAGGAGGCAGGGCCTACGCGGCAGGGGCCAGTCCCTTGCTGTTTCCAGACGATCTTGTGGAGCTGAATGCATTTCAGCATAGATGGCCACCACAATATTGTACATTGGCTCCTGGGCAGCCAGGGCCAGGACCAAGGCAGCAGGGGCCATTCCCTCACTGTTTCCAGGATGGCTTCGTGGGCCACATGAAACCATGTCGCAGGCTGCATCCAGCCCCAGGGCCTTGTGTTTGACATGTCTGGTATAAGTGTTAGTTTGATTAGAGCAGGAGTAGGCAACCCAAAACACTCAAAGAGCCACTTGGACCCATTTCCCACTGAAAACAAAACACTGGTACCTGCAAAACCCTTTTGATATCTAAAATGAAGATAACACTGCATATATCTTTTTTTACCTTTTACAACACACACACACACACATATCATAAAGGTAAAACAGGATATATGCAGTGTTATCTTCATTTTAGATGTCAAAAGGGTCTCTCTCTCTCTCCCTCCCTCTTTCTGCCCTTGGTCTGCCAGTCCTCTTCCCCCACTCTCTTTCTTTCTCTCTCTCTCTTTCTCCCTCTCTTTTTCTCTCTCTCTCTTTCTCTCCCCCTCTCTCTCCCTCTCTCCGATCTTCTGCTCACCTGGCAAGCTGGCTTCAAGCTGTTCTCCAACAAGCTCAGAGGTAGGCAACCTCGTCTTTTTTATGACTCATGGACTTCAACTCCCAGAATTCCTGAGTCAGCATAGCTGGGCTAGCTAGCTCTCTCCTGCCCTTCCTGTTTCCTGCTTCCTGCAGAGACACAGCAAAGGGAGGAGCCCTGCCCAAAAAGCTTTTCAGCTGGTCGGAGAACACCATGAGTCTACTTTTTTACACACACACACACAAACAAAACCACAAACACAAACACAGAGAGAGACAGAGAGAGAAGCAAGGAAGCGCAAGTGCCTCTCTCTGTCTCTCTCTGCAAATGGCGGAGGAGGCTGGGAGCCACAGGGGAAGGCTCAAAGAGCCGCATGCGGCTCTGGAGCCACAGGTTACCGACCTGTGGATTAGAGGAATCCAAATCCTAAAATTAGCGGGGGGGGGGGTTGTAAAAAAATATTTGGAAGAATATGCCACATATTATTATAAACATATAATAAACATGGTCATGTATCAGAAAATTTTAGGTTTGATAGAAATCTTCGAAACTAATTTATAGATGTCTTATTTGAGTTTGTTGATATTCTACATATTATAAGGTTGGTGATATGAAAGCATTTCTATGTATCCACAATAAAAACTCTCTATTATCTTTCAGGGTGTGAATAGCCAGTTTACTGTATAGAGTGGCATTGGAACATGGAACTTCTGATTTTATTGGTGACAAACTTTATAGCTGACAGTTTGATGCTCCCTCTCTCTCCCTCTGTGTCCCAGGTTTCATTCCCTTTCTACAGGCATTATTCATGTAGCAGAAATAGCATCCCTTATGTATACAGTAGTAATGTCTTTGAAAAGTCTACTCAGGCTGGCTTGTTCAATGTGTGTCACCCAGATAGTAGCTGTAATTTCGTCATAATGATACACAGGAACTTCCTAATTAAATAAATAAAATTAAAAACTTTGTTCATAAAAAGGTGTGATGGAATGTGCACCTGCAGCAGCAGAGGGGGAAGATTTTGCCAACTCAGAGCTTTCTAGGAGATCCAAATCAAGAGTGCACTGGATAGGATTGAGGGGAAGAAGTTCAGGATAACCACACCCTAGAATCTTACAGCATATATTAAGATTATAGCTTTAGTTTGACAAGATTCTATCTATTAGATTTAAGCAAATACAGGACTGGATTGGATTGGATCTCATTTTCTCATCTTTGGGCTTTGGCCTGACAGTAAGTGGATAACTTGCCATGAAACTTTGGGGCTTCTTAAACAGAAATAAACTATTATTTACATTAATTAAATATGAACCTCAACCTCCTGTGAGCTTGAAGCATTCACATTCCAGCTCTCTTAAATATACTGTTCAAAGCTACGGATTTCTTGTACAAGTTTGCCAAACAGCATAGCCTCTAAATGGGATTCTCCTTAGGTTTGTTTTCTTCCCAACTCTTCTTTGGCTCCTACTTCCAGTTCTTTATGATGTCTGTTCTTTTAGCATTTTCTCAGCTTTTTGCAATTAGACAAGCAATGGGTAGCAAGAATTGAAGGCACAACCAACAGAACAGAAGACATTGCATTTGACTCAAGAAAACTGACCAAGGAACTGAACTTTTTCTCTAAAGAAGAGGAGGAATGTTTAGAAGGTCTTGCTCCTAAAGTAAACTCTCCATTTAACAGACTTTGATTTAGTAGACTTCAGATGCAATGGACAACATTTGTCTATGCTTGTGTAAAATCTCACCCACCGTTTATGCATGCATGAAATCTTATTCCTATTTTATTCATGGGTAAAATATTTTGAATTCCATTCAAATTTAACAAACATTCTCTTTTAATAGGTACCCATTCCCCTATTAGTCCATTAAATCAAGGTTTTACTTCTGTACTACTGTAGTTCTCACTGATCCTTACCCTTTCCCTCTTTTGTTCTAGTTGTCACCTAATTTATTTATTTTTATTTATTTATTACATTTCTGAACTGCCCAACTCCTTCAAAGAGTGACTCTAGGCCATGTGCAATAAAATATGTACCAATAAATCTGGACATTATGCATGAGCAGTAAAAATCTTAAATTCTTGTATTCTAAATGCAGATTAAGAGTTTACAGGTATTCTTACTGAATAGGAAAGCTACATACACACATGCAACTTCATTTTGTCCAATTTTTTCAAATGTAAATCTTTCTTAACTTCATTGTTTGACTTTATTTTGATTAATGAAACATCGGATATTCCATAGTACCTTTATACGTAAATGTCATACTCACATCTTGATTTTTTTTTTTTAACAACCTCTTTGGCTATTTGCCTCTGCAGTCATTTTCTGTTTTACTTTCTCACCCTATAAACTGCAATTTGCTTGTGGCTTTCTAAAAAGAGTACAAGAAAAATCTCAGGCAGTCGTCAGTACTCCTAGAGACAAAAGTTTCTCTGTGTTGAAAAAGTGTGATCAAGCAATTAAATTATACTGCCGTGATTCAATGAGGGTAATGTCAGCCATGGCCAATAGGGGATTTTACAACGGGTAATGTGAGCCTGGGACTAAACCTGTAAAATTCCAAGGAAACACAAGATCTCTTGTTAGAAATTTATACAAATTAAGGTCTAATTTTCATTCTAATGGTTAATCTGCATTGGAATTCTTTCACTTTTATTTGGAAGCAGGGACTCAATCAAGTCAAGGTTCTACCATATAAAAAATAAAAAATATCTGCACTGAGAGGAGAATTGGCACATCAAGAATGTGAGATTCAGACTAGCCTTTTACTTCAGATATTAATATCTTACATAGAGCAGAATATTCTGTTGTTTGAGTACTCAATTTTCAGGCTAAAGGAATAACATTCAAGTATCAGTTTACTAACTCAATTACTTTCCTGCCTTTATAAGTATTTTTGCTCTGAAAAAAAAAAGTTTGGGAAATTAGTTAACTATTACTCTAGATTGATCAATGTACTTTTTTCCAAGCCAAAGTGGGAGATGAAGACTTTAAAAAAAAAAAAACCAAGAATGATTTCAATTGAATTGTGCCAGTCACACTTAATAGTTGATTTTATACATTAATTGGATTATGTGTAATTAAGTTGGTGTTAACTCAGCAATCACATTAATTTTTCCTTGATTTTATACATTCTGCATTTTAATTATGTTCCCTATCAATCAATACCATTACCAATGTACATTTGAAAGAAATCATTCAGAGATTTCTCTACTGGAATTAGAGCTGAAACAAGTCTACCTGTACTGTACAACAGAAATAATGGAAGCTTTCCCGCTTAAAGATACATAGAATTGTTTGCTTCCACTAATTCAGTTGTTGACTGTCCACTTCTTGTATTCTTCCATCCTATACTGTGCTACATATAAAAAAAAGAAGGAAAAGTGCGAACTAAGGCAAAATAATACCTGACACCAAACCATTTCTCAGAAATACTCTCAGACATATATGACTGGAGGCAGAGTGGAAGATCAAGAAGATAACACATGAGCACTCCTGTGGCATGTATTAGCTGGTGTAGTCAAGAATACATATTATTTTCTTTTTCTTTGTACGATTATTTGTATTTTTTGTATTTGGTTTGTATTATATGCCATAGTCAGAGCATATCTGGTGGAAAGCAATAACTAAACACATCGTACTGAGAATGTCATTGCACAAAGAGCGAAATTATAATTTTCCAAAATATTTTACAGTTTTTCTTAGATACACATATCCTGTAGATCCAAAATAGGTTACTATTATAGACAGCAAGTAAAGGAATTAGCTGCCCTTGCAGGATCCAACCTGGGTCGGTTACCAGAACCAGGAGTTTAGTCTTCCAAGTTTTCAGATTCATGCTGGAGCCCATTCTCAGGGAATTCTTCTCTCACAAGAATGTGTGGTGCCGTTCTCCAAGGAGATGACCCCTGGCATTTCTGCACAAGTCGCACAATAAAATGAGCCCCCAACAATAACATGTGTAGAAATGCAACTACATTTTCACTTCAGGGAACAGCATAGTTACACTCACGTAAGAGAAATGGCTTTAATCTATTTTTTTCATGGAAATGGAAGAGAGCATATAACATAGGAAACAGCTCTATGATTTTTTCCTCCTTCTCAACTCCTCCCAAAATATGCTAGTGCCTGAATTGAGCTAGCAGATGAAAGTTAATGATAACAATTACCTAAGAATAGAATAATAGAATAGAATAGAATGGAATGGAATGGAATGGAATGGAATGGAATGGAATGGAATGGAATAGAATAGAATAGAATAGAATAGAATAGAATAGAATAGAATAGAATAGAATAGAATAGAATAGAATAGAATAGAATAGAATAGAATAGAATAGAATAGAATAATAAAATATTCTTTGTTAACTAAGTGTGATTGGACACACAAAGAATTTGTCTCTGGTGCATAAGCTCTAAGGCAGTGGTTCTCAACCTATGGGTCGTGACCCCATTTGGGATCGATCGACCATTTCACGGGGGTCGCCAAGCAAGGCTGTCCGCCATTTTTTCCCCCTTTTCTGGCGGGTGCCTTATCTCCCTTGGGCTGGGCCAGCTGGTGGCCTGTTCCGTCTCTGCCGCTTGCCAGCTACGCCTCGGCCGGCGCAGGGGGCGGCATCACGCATGCGCGGCACTCCCGGGCAGGGAAAGTCCTCAACTTACAACCGGTCCTTGACTTACGACCGGTTTAGTCCTCAACTTACGACCGGTTTAGTCCTTGACTTACAACCGGTTGGGGGTTGCGGCATTAAAAAAATTGAGAACCACTGCTCTAAGGTATATAAAATGAGAAAGAAAAAATGAAAGGTTCAAAAACAATGCTCAAAACTAGGAACATGAAAACTCTGTCTGAATGTAGTCAAATGTTGGGGGGAAAACTAAAAATTGCAGTTTGCATTCCACCCAACAGTAATCAAGCAGGACATCAGGAAATAGATAGAGGGGTAGTAATGGATAATTCAATGCCACACTGAAAGAGAAACACTCCAATTGAAGGATCACTAACAATGAAATAAAATTAATGCAATATGAAAATATTTTTTTAGAAACTTCTGGTGCAAACACAATTGGAGTACTGTGTATACTTCTGATAACTGTGGCTCAAAAAAGATGTTATAAAAACTCTAGAAAAATTACTCATGGAGAAACTCTTCTAAAAAAATTAAAGTAAAAAAATCATGGTATTAAAAATGATGGTGGGTGTGGAAAAAGTAGAGAGGAAAAAATCCTCCCTTTCCAAATAACCCAAGGCCATCCAATGGAGCTGAATAGTCAATAATCCAAGGTAATCTAAAAGTAAATGCTTCTTCACACAGTACACTTTTCTCCCATGAATTGCACTATAATAAGATATAGTGATGATCAATAATCTGGAGAACATTAATATTAATATTTGGAGCTGACCTTAGGGTTGCAAGGGAAGCAAGAAAGAAACCTGATGAAGAAGCAAATGTACAGCAAGGTATGAAAAACTATGAAATGTAATTTTGAAGGTTGGAGTCAAATGGAAATAAATTAATGAGGAATTATAAGTGCCATTCTGAAGGGAGGGGGGAGGTTTCACTCTGTTGGGAGGAAGGCTCACAGATGTATTTCCTTTACTTTGTGTTCTCCATCTTTGATGTAGCTCTTTGGGTGTGAAAAGGGAGAGGAATGTTTTGCGCGGGAATTCTTTAGATCAGTGATTCTCAACCCTTCTAATGCCGTGACCCCATAATACAGTTCCCCATGTTGTGGTGACCCCCAAGTGGGTGTGGCCACCAATAAGAGGGAGTAGGACAGCTAGGGAAAAGGGAAAAAAATGGCGGACAGCATGGTTTGGTGACCCCCGTGAAATGGTCATTCGACCCCAAATGGGGTCCCGACCCACAGGTTGAGAATCACTGCTTTAGATCTTGCCTTGCTTTTCTGCTTTCACTGTCTCTCAATAAAAGTTCCTGTTGAAACAATGCCAGTTTCAAGAGTTCTGCTTTCTTGGGAGTACTAGCTGAGGCAGGACATTACAAGATCTAAAGAATTTCCATGCAAAACGTTACATTACAATTTCCCTTCTCAAACCCCTCCACCATACCCAACTGTCCACTTTGTTTCCAGCCAATCCACAGATGCAAAGTTGTTATGAGAAATGGAGTGATAAGGGATGGTTACCAGACGTTGCATGTCTTTACAATGCAGATGGCCCCTGGCACATTTCTCCCCAACAGTTGGGCTGAGAGAAAATGACTGGCCCTAATTCACCTAGCTGGCTTTCCTGGCTGAGGCAGGACTAGAACCCACTGTTTCCTACTATCCAACCTGGAGCCTTAAGTCCTATATCAGTGGTGACAAACCTATGGCACGGGTGCCAGAGGCAGCACTCAGAGCCCTCTCTGTGGGCACACATGCCATCGCCCCAGTCCTAGGCCTTCAGCTGGGTTTTATAAAACCTTTTCGCTTTAGGCCTCCGCCACCGTGTGCAAAAAAAAAAGGTTCAATCAATCAGTCAATTTCAACTTCTCGCGGGGAAAAAAAGATCTCGCAAAGTTGGAATTGATTGATTGAACTTTTTAATCCCACCCTGTCTGCCGTTACCACCGCAGCCATGCCCACCCAATGGAGAACACCCACCCAATGGGCCACACCCACCCAATGGGTCACATCCACCAAGCACCCAACGATGCATAAGTGGGGTTTGGGTTGCAGTTTGGGCACTCAGACTCTAAAAGGTTCGCCATCACTGCCCTATATTAAAATTGGTTTTCAGTTGCTTCTTTTCTGTGCAAAAATTGATTTGATTCTAAACCAGCTAAGAAAATCCTGTTTGGATCAAGACACTTTGACAGCAGCACACAAGGTATTTAGTGCAAAGATCAAGCTATTATGTCCTCCTATTGGACATGTGCCCTCCCACTCGTCAGTTCTTGCTTTTTACTATGGATAGGTCTTTCTGGATAAATTTTATGTATTCACAGTTCCAGCCACTTTTGCCAAAATAACAAATCTAGTATTGTGTTATATTTCTGTGATGTCCAAATGGGGTTGAGCTTGAGTTACAACATTGCAATATTGCTTTTGTCAGACGGATATGTTGGCAATGCCATATATGTGTATTTTCCTATATATTTATATAGACACACAAACAATACACATACAAAGTTATACTGAATTTACACAGCCAAAGTTAAAGCATCAAAATGCACAGTCCTTTTTTTGAAATCATAAGCAGTTTTTTTAAACATCAAATTATCTGTCCATGCAGGTTTTTAAAGTTGATAACCTGCACCTTGAATTGCACTTGGAAATCTAATGGGAACCAATACAGCTCATTATGTAAGCATACCATAATATACCTAAAATTGCATGGGCTGCTGTTTCTGAACCAGTTACATCCTTTTTTGCTTTTCAAGGATAGTCCCATATAGAGGGTATTGCAATAGCCCAGTTGAAAAGTAACTAAGTGTAAGGACTGTGAACAAGGACTCCCAACCAAGGACCAACCACAACTGGCATACAAATGAATTTATACAAAGGCCCTCTTGGACTTGGTTGCCTCTTGCTTAGCCCCTCTTCATTTCCCAAAGTAATTAGGGTTAATTTAATTTCAACTCTAAATACAATTACATTACCAAGCATTATACTAAGAATATTTTAAAGATAAAATGATGGATTAAAATCAAGCCAGCACTTCTGACTGATTAACCAATAAACAAAAGTTGTGAGATACTCCCTGAGACACCTTTTAAAATAGTATCACTTGACACATACTCACTCACATGTATGTTTTCAGTGGCCCAAAAGTGGGTTTACAACAGGAAATGAGAAAAATACTTCTTTGAAGACTGTGCCAAAATATTCCACATCATTCTTGATCAAGCATCTTTCCAATGTTTATGGTTATATAGTTCTGCAGACTAAACCTAACCTACAACAAAATAAATCTACTAGTGACTTATATTATCCATTCTTTATCCAAATCTCATTTCCTACAAGCACTCAGAAAAAAAAAACTGTTTTTCACTCAATATATTACATTCTCAAACCTTTTTATTAAAGGCAATATATTACATTCTCAAACCTTTTTATTAAAGGCAAATTGATGGAGCTTATTTTTTATGAGAAACCTGACTGCTGATTTGACACTCTACACAGCAATGTTTCTCAGTTAAGTTAAGATTGCTGGGCTTCAACTTCCACAATTCCCCCAGCAGTTGAAGTCCATGTATCTTAAGCTTGCCAAGGTTGAGAAACACACTCTATGAAATTAAAATACTCTAATTAACATAACTTTACTGCCATTATTATATAGTTTCCAAAATTTTACAAAACCTATTTTATTATTGGCTTATGCAGTGGCTGAAGACTTTGTCATCCCTTACACTTCATGCCAGGGCAATATTTTTTATTTTTTTTAAAAAAAACCTGTATCTATGAAGTCATTAAAATACACAACTGAGCCAATAAAATTGGAAAACCTCTCATACTCACATTTCTTGTCAAACTTGCAGTACCACTTTCAAGGCATATCTGATTTATTATTATTACAACATTAATTTATTCTGATTCTTTTACAAACAACCCCCATAATACATTTATTAAAAGAGAATGCTATTAATGAACATGGAGGAGACAATTCTTTAAGATTAAAATCAAGGCTTCTTTAGATCTTTAATCTGGCATTTTACCAAGGGTGTGGAATCTTTTTGTAGCCAATTAGATTACTTTTTAATCTCATACCATTATTGAAAGCTACAGAGACAATGGAAGCAATCAGATAGTATCAATAGAAAGAGCAAGCTGAGAATTTTCAGGTTATGTTTCTTGTTTTTCTTTCATTGATAATTGGTGGGTTAAGCAAACTGGATGCTTACCACATCAATTTATTTTTCTCATCTTAAATTAGTTGGAATTGCATTACTATTAATAGATAGCTTTTCATCAAATATCCCTGGTACAATTTTGAGAATTTGGGGGGGTTGCAAAAAAAAAAAAAAGTTACATGATCCTGAATTATACTAATAAATCCTCAAGAGGCACAATTTCAAACACTGCTCCTTACCTCATTCACAAGCACAACATTTGGTTTCTGGTTTATACAAAACAAAATGAAAACTTTGGTTAACACCTAAGTGTAAGTCAGGTAGAGTCCTTGTTTGTGCTTCTCATCTGTGGTCAAATTCCAACTACACTCTACTCGCTAGGAATAAACAATAAGTTGTAGCTAATAGCAAAAATGGATTGAAATGTAGATTCCAAAAATGTCATGTGAATCACAGGCTTCCTGGGGTTTAATTAAAAAACATTAGATTACAGTTTGAAGTTATATCAGAATAGGCCCCAAGAGAACATTACTGTATATTTTTTTCTCACAAGTATCACCAAGCTTTACACATAAATGAAATCTTTCTCTTAATGTACAAATATTCCTTAACTTTCCAGCAATTTAAGTTTTCTTTAAAGATTCAGCGCTGTAGGTATTTTCACAGAAACTCACAGACACACAATGTTTAGAGCAGCCAACCAACCAAATACTAGTGCTAACAAAAACCGGAGAAAAACATTGTGAGAGGATTTTAACATAACAGACGTCCAAGGTTTATTTAACCTTGAGAAATCCTTTTAGTCCAGCTGTGATAACAGGTTCCAGTGAGAAGAAAAAAAATATCGAGACATTATTTGTTCATTTTAAGATTCTAGGTCAGAGTGTTTTTTTTTTACAAAATCAGAAGGATTAATCTTAGGCTTTTAACCAGAACAGCTTCTTTCTTTCAACCTTATTTTTCCCATGCTTTTTATTTTAGCCTATGGTGGTGGTGGGGAGGAAGTTGTCTTCAGTTTCCTTGTGTGATCAGCTTCAATTTCTATAATACTTATGTTCCATTTTATATTCCTCTATTCTGTATTATTTACAGCATTCTTTAATTTATACTAGTGTTATCTGCTATAAAATATATAGCTTCAGCAAGCCAAGACTTCAGAATGAAGTATTTTAAGCAAAGGGAATTTCATTCATCAGTAATAAACTTGGACAGTTCTTCTGCAGCTTAAATCTAGGGCTTTGTTCTTCATTTCAAACAATCAAATAATAGCATATAACACATGTGTTAATGTGTGATCCGTAAGGGTGTTTTTTGAGTAGACTACCATATGTTGAAGTTGCTGTCATTCCAGTTATGTATTTAGAGAACTTTATCCATTTGCAACACATTTATGCTAAACCAGGATGCCTATACTACTTAGAAATACTTAGCAGCTTTTATTCTTGACTGTATCACACATATGTGGGCAATAAAACAAAGGTGCCTTGCTGCCTGAACCCATTGTTTTCCTGATGACTCCTAATTCCTTATCAGTAAGAATTATGTATAATATGGTGCACTGGGAAACATTTCAAGCTTCCATTATATATTACACATGGCTGAGTTCCAAACTGATCAGAGGATACAGATCAGCTATGCAAAACAAAAGTGATCAAATCTGAGATGAGGGGACAACTCCAAGTCTGTCTCTGTCCTTCTTTTTCATGTTGAGAGAAAAAAAGTCTGAACAGTAGAGGGTAGAAAAACTATAGTACACTACACTAATCTCACATTTACATTGTGTTTTAGATTTTTGGAAAGGGCTACAATGAGTTTGCATGCAATTCATCAACAAAAACAGTTCATGTCACAATTTTTATGGGTCATTTAGTTTGCTTAAAATGTTTTGGGGGCCTTCGGTGTCTTTATGCATGACAGTGACACTAAATGGTTGTAGTGGATCCAGAATTAAAAACAGGAGTCATCTACAGTCAGAATACATGATGAAAAGTCCTTAATCTCACAACACATAGATAAACTCAACATCGTTTCAAATGGGAAACTATTATAATTCTAGCCATTCATATACACACATATGCAGACATAAGAAAATGCTTTTGTTGTTTAAATGTTCCTTATAACTGAATTTTTCCCTAAGTGCTGTTCATCTATCTTTAACATGATTATTGTGTTACTACAATATAGTTCAAGGCTGAAGACTGTTAGTTCAAAGCCAGACCAAAATGTTAAAACCATTTTTATTTATTAATTTTAAAAAGGGCAGGAAGAAGTGTAAGTCCCAAAGAAAAATTATCAATAAAAAAATTATGGGTTTCAAACCAACAACCTTTGCCTTACAAGGCAAGTTATTATGACTATGCTTTTACTGAAATCACAGTGAATGGACATCTAAAAAGGTAGAAAGATGGAAATGGTTTTTGAGTTGGCTTGTTTGTTTTTATTAAAGCCTGAATTACTGATTTCATATTAAACTAAAGAGTTCCTGTAATTCTAGAGAATTCATTTAGCTAGTTCTCAAAGGTAAATACAGTAGTGGCTAAAATTGTGGAAACCTTTTGGGAAAAGTGTATTTTTGAGGTTTGATGGCTAATAACACCACTTTTTTTCTGGAGTAGTACCATAAAATTATATATCAATGGAAAGATAATTTAATCAAGAGTGTAATGCAACAAAGTGTTCAATTATCTGTACTGTATTCTATGAAAAGTTATAGCCAAATAACCAGAAAAAGGAAGCACAACTTGCTTAAGTTGATATCAGGTAGCTTTCCTTCATCTGACTATAGCCAATGAGCATGTGTGTTGTAGCCAATGAGCATGTGACATCTTATTTTGGCAATGAGCCAATCAGATCATAGTAGGATTCAGTTATTGATGGCATGTATTGAAGCTGAGAGGACATTTGTCAGTGTGTTATGTAATCGGTATCAAATTGGTTGGGGTTTTTTGTGTTCTTTCATTTAGTGAGCTTGTAAAATGTAATAAAATTAAAGTAATGGTACAAAGAGTTGACTGGTTGCCCAGAAAGCGATGTAAAATAGTATTATAAAGTGAACAAGGCTGCAGTTATAAAGAAATTAGAAGAAAAACTGGTGGAAGCTTAACCGAAGGTGGCATTTCTACTGTACACTTTTCCCAAAAGATTTCCACAATTTTGGCCACTACTGCATATAACGTAACAGAGCAAAAGCAAATATTGATTATTATTTGTACATTGACCACAAATAGCAAATTTCACATTTCTTAAATTGGTATTATGAAACAGGATGCCAAATATAAATTAAAATTCACCTTAACAACTATCATTGTTAGATAGTATTTGCACCATACATCTACTTGTTCCTATTTCATTGTGAACTAGCTACTTTTCCATTATGTATAGACATTGGTGATTCACTAGAACAAATGTTTATGTCAAGAGAAAGGAAACTGGGACAAAGGTTCTCTGATATATTTTAGGTTTCACATACAACTAGATGAAAAATGTACACAATCAGCATGACAACTGTGTATGCACATCTATATCCCTCCCTCCCCCCCTCCCATATATCTATCCAATACTCCAATGCCAATAATGGAACAATAAATTACTTCTTATTTAATAATTACAAATTACTTCTAAACCCTAGTTTGGGTAATGAAACATTTGCAAAAATACAACCAAACTCAGAGAGCACCAAGGTTCCCTCATTTTAGCCCTGAGCTACAAATATTCTCCTCTATTGGTAAATTACTTCTTCCATAAACAAATGCTAGTGTCACAGAAATAACTTTTGCACAATCCCCAATCTCTACAGTAATAAGCTTGCTCATCTAATCAAGGTTAGTTTTTTTTTTCTACCTCATGTTTTAGGGTTTTGCCCCTTGCTCCTACCCTCTACCAACCCTCCTTTGAGTGTCTTGAAGTTTCAAAAGGCTCTTAAAAATGCCTCTTTTGGCAAGAACCTTATGAAGCTGGAAAACGTTTCTTATTTATTCTGACAATTATTGTAATATTAGGAAACATTTGTATTATTACATAAGAAATTACTTTCCACTGTTTACACTATTTGATTATGATATGTTTACACTGTGTATAATTTTTATTTACTTATGCTAGTGCAGTTACTTATGCTACATACCTACCTATGCCATGCATGCACTACATAAAAGTACTAAGGAATTTGTGAGTGATACACACAATATGCCTGGTAGTAACTGGCTGAATTGCCAATCTATGGGAATGGGGGGGAGGGGAATTGAGCAGAGAGAAGACCCTGCACAAATGAAGGAAAGCAAGGAAATAGACTGGACTTAAATAGACTAGTGAGGAAGAGGCCGGGGGAATAGTATCAGATGATGAGGAAAGAAGACTAATAGAGAAGAAAACAAAAAAATCCAAAACTTTAGAATGCATTAAGAGTTCTTGGCAGAAATGTTTTAGATCAAGTTTCTTGCCGGCCAATAATGTTCTCCTGCAGGATAATATTGTATACTATATGCAGCCAAGAGTTCAAGCAAGTCATTCCAAATCTAGTTTTCATGCCTTTCCCCCCTCAAGTAGCACTTGATTGAGTTTGTTGTTTTAGAATATTTATTTTGCGGTTCACAAAACAGATGAGTCTTCCAAACACAGATATGCATTCTGTTTTATTTCTCAGCACCTCCTTTGCCTTTATTTTTGTCTGGATTCTCCATAGGGAGCAATAGTGCTTCAGCAGCAAAATCAGACAAAGATCAAATAAAGCAACATTACCACCATTGCCAATTTTTCCACAGCAGGAAAGTTTTTGTGTTATAACTGTGACTAAAACTAACTTCTGACATCGCAATCTCAAACATTCTGTCTCAAAATTCTGTTCCACAGATTACAGACTTACTATCAACTTTGAGAACAAGTTATTAAATGTCTGCAATAGCATAATTAAAAAATATATAGGTAGTCCTCATTTAGTGACCATTCCAAGGTTACAACAGCACTGAAAAAGTGACTTGTGACCATTTTTCACACTTATGACCATTGCAACATCTCCATGGTCAAGTGATTTACATTTGGATGCTTGACAACTGACTCACATTTATGACAGTTTCCCAGGGTTATGTGATCCCCTTTTGTGACCTGACAAGCATAGTCAATGGAGAAACCAGATTTGCTTAACAACCATGTTACTAATTTAAGAACTGCAGTGATTCACTTAACAAATGTGTCGAGAAAAGTCATAAAATTGGGTAAAACTCACTTAACAGATTTCTCACTTCGCACCATAAATTTTGGGCTCAATTGTGGTCGCCAGTTGAGGACTACCTGTACTCAATATATTATACAAGTTATCAGTCTCATCTATTTTCTTTGAGCTGCATGCATTTCTCCTGGACAACACAGACACCCTTCCTCTTAAGCACATCAGAAACTGTATTTTTGCTATACCTAAGCAAAGCTTTATACTTCTGTGTCACTCAAAGCTTTGAACAATTAATCTAACTTCACACTGACAGAAGCTTTTTAACTGTGCTTCGCATCTGAACATACTGTATACCAACTATCAAGACATAAAAGTATGGCGGGTACACAGGGGGAGCAGATTGATTTATTTTGTGTAAACAATTTTTTTCTTCCTAGTTTTTTTTTTTTTTTCCTGGAAGTGCAGGGTCCACTTTTTTCAGATCAACCAAGTGTTGATCCACTGGTTGCAACAGGAATTGATCGACCAGCTTGACACCCGGATTCTGTGATGCAATTGTGACTGGCCCAAAGTCAATTACCTGACTTTCATGCCTAAGGGAAGCCTAGAATTCAGCATCTCCTGATTTCTAGCCTGATGCCTTCACCACTAGATCAAACTGCATGTCTGTGTAAATAACTAATATATGCCTTAAAATCCAAATTTAACCTTTCAAACTGTTTGTACGTCTGCATTAATCTCAACACAAAAATAATCCTCTTTCTTTAATGTAAGAAAAGCATAGGAAAGAACAGATGGGATTTGAACCTATATAGAGAATCAACATTTTAAGTATTTGCATAAATAAATTTTAGAGGCTTTTGTGAGATCCCAAAAATTTATAAAGATTTATATTGATAAAAAAAAATTATAAAGCTAGTCCAGTTTAATGTAAATCAGCAAACATTCAAGCTACTCCCCTCTTTGTTCTTTGAAGTAATCATCATTAAGCTGAAAAATTATTTCTGAGCATATTTGATCATAGGATTGCACTATTGAATACCATTTTTATCTATATAGCACTATCAATTATCTGGTTTAACATATACTTCAGTTTCAATAGCCATAGGACTAGTACTATAAAGAACTATTCAGTAATCCCCATAGACAATAACATACATTAACTGATATTTCTTTAGCTATTATTCCATTATAGATCATCCAAGTACTTTTACCAGAGCCAGAAATAGTCCATTAAGAAAGATATCATCATTGCTTACTCCCAGATGTTTATGTTTAAATTGGCCAAGCCCTGAATTAACCTAAGTATAATAGACTTGCATCACTAAGAGCAAGATTGTTTTAATCATTTCAAGAATCACTTTTTAAGAAGAATGGGATACTGCTGTATCTTCTCACTAATAACAAAGCCAAATATACAGAATGGAAATGAAATAAAGAAGAATGGCAGATGGTGAGTTTTAATAATCTCTGCATATTCCAGCCTCCATTTTGATGTTCCTGGGTATAAATTTAGATTTCAAAAACACAGGTCTGCTTATGTTAATTTGATCTCATTTGCTGTGGAACAGACATGTCAAACTTGCGACGTCGTGCAATGTATCGGGACGGTTTTGCCATTGCCAGCAATGGGGTGGGCACGGCTTCTAGATGACACGTCCGGCCCATGGGCTGGCAGTTTGAAACCCCTGCTATAGAAGGACAAAAGAATCCCAATTTTTTTTAAAAAAAAAAACTTGTATAAAGGCATAAAAAACTTAGAAATAAGTAGGAAATGTATTTCATTTCTAGATGTTATCAGTTAACAAGGTGCATGTAACATCTGACAAGATGTTAATATAACAATCAACAGGATACAACAGGGAATCCATTTAGTAAATACAAGCACAGTGACATCCACAGTAGTACTTCAACCTTTAAAAAATGACCAAATTTAGTTCAAAGAAAGTGACTTTCAAAGAATGAGGGCAGTCTCATCAGAAAGGCTTTACAGTTCCAATTCCTTTGTCCTCTTTAATACCCAATGACCCCTTAAGAGGTCATGACCCCTAACATTTGGAAAGTAATAAATGCTTCTTTTCATATCCTTTAAAACCTATTTTGAAGATCCATACAAAGTCTGGAAGATAATGCTAGTTATAAAAAGCTGGTCAGTTTGACAATGAGTAACATATGTTTTTAGCCATTGTTTTGTGAATATGTATCTCCAAGCAATGCTCAGTTAACATCTGCTAGTAACTCTCTTTTACCCTGGCACTAGACAGATGCTTGAACTTTGATAACTTGCCTGGAGGTGTATGTCATTTTTAAATAAAAAGCTAAACAACTCCTGTGTGTAAAAACAAAACAAATGAAGTATACAGATGAATCCACCCAATACTAACTTCTAACACCGTGTTCACATTTTAACATTTCAGCTATAATAAGATTAATTCTTGCTAAACTAAACACCATGCAACTCTTGTCATGTTTTATATAGGAATTTATTACATTTCTACTGCTCCAAGAAGCTGAATGTGTTATTCATGGTTCTGTTTTCTTCCTTTCTTTTTGTATTTAAAAGAGGCCCAAAGTTTGTACCTATACTCCTTAGTTGTTTTATTAATGCAATTTTTACAATTTGATTGTAGCTATCTTTATGAAATATGTTAATAGTTGAATGGACTGATAATTCTATTACATCACAATCCTTAACAATGTATATATAGCACATTTTATTATTTTTATTATTGTTATTTCATTGTTTTTATATGTGCCACAACTATTTTGGATACAACTTCTTGTATCCAAAATAAACCCCAGACACGGTGAAATAATTTGTAGACCAGAAGAATGAATGTGTTAAATTAAAATTTAGCAACTGAAAAACATTTTCCTCCTTTGGAGAAGTAACCATCTTAGTAAAGACCTAGCATTTTAAACTTAGATCTGCAATTTTGAGATGAGGTTCAAATCTTATAGCCAGTTCTATTTTCAGCCATGGCTTCTTGTTGGCTCCTTCTATATTCATGCAGACATCCAAGCAAATTGGACTAACTCAGTGCTAAACTTTGCTGAATATTGTTTAGGTTCTCTTAGAACACTATATTCATGAGAAAGAAGAGGCCTTATTTTTAGTTGCTATGCAGACATTTTAAACCCAGAAAGAAGAAGATTATAAATGAAGGTGAAGTTTGGTAGCTAAAATGAGTTGAAGTGGATTTAGCAGTTCGCTATTAAGGTTGGGTTATTGGTTTTAGTAAAACCCAATATGGGCTGGTAAGCCTGAGTTGGATTAGTTCATAGGCAAGTGGAAACTCTATCACATTCAACACTCCATAGAATTTGTGATCTGTACTAAATCAGCGCTTAGTAAATAAGCACTCAAAAGTCTTGTCAGCAACTAGCTTTCTCAGTGAACAATCCTGAACTAATAGCCTGGAATAGTCAGGCAAATTATCAGCCCCAAATCCTTTCTGAAACAGTTTATCTAATCCTTGAACTGGCAAGCTGAAAAGGGAGCATAAACTGCAGAATTGGATTTAAACAGAAAAGCAAAAAGAGAGGTGAACCACAAACATTAGTTTGAAGGTGACCGCCCACACATTTCAACAAAGTAGCTTCAAATTCTCCTACTTCAAAAGAGTTCAAGGCCTCCTGGCTGTCTGTTGCTGCCATCTGCTTTAAAGATCCATTAAAAATGAATTCTTGAGGCATGCAGGCTGGATTCTTGAGACCCTATGATAGTCATAAACTTCCATTACTTCTCACTTGTCACCTCCCACATACTCTCCAAAGAGAATGAGAAAGCAATAATCTCTGGAGACAGGAATATAGTTGAAGCTAACCACATCATTCAGGTTCTGCTGAAGTATTTTTAAATAAAGTTCCCAAGGAGGAGAGGAAAAAGCCTCTTTCAAAAATCAGTAAAAGAAATGGGAGCTGGGCAGGGATGGGAGATGGATAAGAAATTTACAGGTGCTTATTATTTAAAGCAGGAGATACTGGTCCATGTTCTGTTTTTTAGCCTAAAGCCGTTCCATGAATGATTTCTTTGTTAAGTAAATTCAGGGAAGATTTTTGAATGCCAAGGCCTTTACCCATGATACTTACCATCTGTGGTTTTGACTGGGAAATGCACACATTTTACATTTTTTAGATATTAAATCTCAGCTGCTTCTATTTAGAGCATTTGGAACTGAAGCCAGCCAGCATGACCCCTTCCCCCACAGCCAAGCTCTCCTCTATTAGTGCTCTAATTAAACATTCTTTTGTTTGATGTTAGAGAGGCTAATCAGCTTGTGGTCATCCACTGGACCCCCATTCAAACTGTTGCTCATGTTTTCATTACACTTGTTTTCCTTTGTGTTTGGTTTTATTAGATTTAAAGGAAAAGGTTATTTTTATCCCCTTCTGTTAGTGTAAAAACTAACAGAAATGGAATTATATCATGTGACTCTTTTGTGTGTAGAGTGTTTAATCTTTTAAAGAGGAAAACTCTTTTAACAATCATAATCAGCCAAGAACAAAAATTGCTATTCTCTTATGACTGTATGCATATTTCAGAAAAAGAAAGATTACATTTTCAAGGCAATATTGTGAGACACAGAACAATGGTCTTAAGTTCCATGCAAGGAACTTGATCGCAAGTTAGGAAAAACTTCCAAATGGTTAGAATAGTTTGACAGTGGAACGAATTATGAAGGAGAGAGATCTGCTCCCATTAATTGGAAGAGTTCCAGTGGTAGCTAATCAGCCATCTGTTGGAGATGCTTAAATTTGGATTTCTCTACTGATGCAATGGTCCTTTCCAATTCTATGATCTTACTATCATTTTGGCTGCCATTTACAGTGAAAGTAATTAACTTTCACTTCTTTTTCTTGGAATAAGAATACACTCTTAAAATCATCATCATCATCATCATCATCATCACATTTAGTCATTTTAAAAGACGGGACATTCTCAGTGTAGTGATTGACATACATGGAGATGATTCAGGAGCGGTTGGTCATTTCTCTGCACTGAATGTAGCAAAAGCTGAAGAGATGGAGGGAAATCTAGAAAGATTATACAAACATAGAAGACTTTCCCATGATCTCTTAGGGTTCCCTTATGCCTTCAAATACATATTTTGTAAAGAATAGTAACAGTTACCTCATGGGAATTACTGTAAATTACTGCTCCCCAAACTGGCCTATGGCCTGAAAACCTATAATAACTCACTCACTTAGCAGGATATGGATAGTACACATAAAACATATTTGGAAGCAATGCATTTACCTGCCCATAATCAGTCCTGAATACAACAACTCCTTCTGCACAGGAAAGTACAGTGCTTGGATAATGTTGGCCATTTTCTCGCAGCCAAACTCGTACTCCCTAAAAATGGGGAAATAAAAGCAAAAAACAACATTAATTAACAAATAATTTTAAAAGTTTAATCTTCGTAATTTATCATATCTCCCACATCTAGCAGATATATGCAGATCCCATTTAGTAAACAGCAAAACAGGCAAGAAATCCCATCCAAGAATGCATGTGCCTGCTTCTATTAATAACAGATTTATGGGGTAGATTTTTACCTTTAAAAAGATCAGAAAATCATGAACACGTGTGATTCCAATTAACTGAGACAATGAGTTACAGTTACATAAAATTACACATGATGTTCATACTTACAGCACATGAGATCTTCATAAAAACTATGTCCTACTTCAGGGATAGGCAACCTTGGCTCTTTTATGACTTGTGGACTTCAACTCCCAGAATTCCTGAGCCAGTCCACGAGTCATAAAAGAGCCAAGGTTGCCTACCCCTATCTTACTTCTTCAAGCTTATTTTACAGAACAAAGGAATCTGTAGCTTTTCCATCCCATGAAGCATTTGGTTCACTACCTTTTGTTGTTGTTCAGTTGCTAAGTCATCTCTGACTTTTTGCGACCTCATGGATCATAGCATGCCAAGCCCCCCTGCCCTCCACTGTCTCTGAGTCTGCCCAAAATCAAGCCCACTGCGTCAAAGAGACTATTTAACTATCTCATCCTTTGCCATCCCTTTCTCTTTTTGCCTTCAATCTTAACCAACATCAGGGTCTTTTCCAATGAGTTCTCTCTTCTCATTTGGTGGCCAAAGTATTGTCGGTTCACCTCTACTTACTTCATAAATAAATTTAGGTGGGTGGAAGGAGTTATAATACATCAAGGTGATAAGCTTTAGATCATAGTTTTTTTAAAGAAAGAAAGAAAGAAAGAAAGAAAGAAAGAAAGAAAGAAAGAAAGAAAGAAAGAAAGAAAGAAAGAAAGAAAGAAAGACATAAGTTGAATGATTTGCATGCTATGTCAGTGGATGCTTAGAATTGGAAAACTAAGAAATTATAATTATGCCTGGGAAAGATTACTTAAAAGTCATAAATAAATTTTTCCTATTCTTACACTTACATAAAATTTCTACAGGAATGTATTGTTAAAAGTGATTTTCTTTTCTCTACAGTACAAATATAATTCTTTCTATATAGTTTTAACTAGCAGCTTGAGTATTAATTTAAACACACTGTTCTTTTTGCAACAAAACTGCCTGTGGGCCTGCTATATATGACATACAAGTTCCACACTGTTAAGACAAAGTTTGTTTTATGCTTTGTTGTAAACTCTGCCTGAACTGGATCAACATTCTGATGCAAAGTGCTATACAAGTGAACCTCAACCCATCCTGGGCTCTTTATCATCATCTTCTGAACAAAACTCTCAACAAATACTTAGGATATTTTATACATATATCTTTTCTCCAGATTATTTCCAAAACTGGAGTGAAGTTTGATTTTTATTATATTTGTATTCCATATTTCATATAAAATTCCTCCAAAAATTTCCTCATAGGATATATAATTCAGTATATGCTAGCAATATTAAACAAAAGGATCAGGCATAAATAAAACCACTAGGATCTAATGCCAGGCTATTGATTTTACTATGTCTCCAAATCAGTAAGAGTAACTTGAAAAAGCCTTCTGTAGTCCCAGGAAAATTGCCCCACACCCCTCAAGAATAACATGGTACAAACCAACACTCTGCAGATATTCCTTTTCTAGTTAACACAGGGTGCTCTTTTTCAGGAGAGGGGACAACCCTCTAGCAGTCAGTGTTCTTTTAATCAATGAGAATAACCAGAATATCTTTGCAATGTAGCACATTAAATATGTGGTTCCATCAAATAACTACATTCAGCATGTTTCCTAATTGGCTAAAATCAGCTTTGCTTCAGAAATGTTCAAGAGGAAAAATATAGCTCAGGCAAATACGTATCTTAGGTAAGTAACTGAATATAATGATAGCCACTCAGGTTATAGAATAGCCTTATTTGATTTGAAATGTGAATGTGAAACAAGCCCACTCTTCCTAACTAAGACTTCATTTAAAAACTAACCTGAATGGGATATATTTAGTCTGAGGATAAAATTCCCCCTCTACATTTTAATGGTGATGCTGTAAGCAGATTTCTTCATGCAGAAATTATTATTATATTTCAGGAATCTGAAAATTAGTTTGATTTCAGATCAAAGTAGGTCAAAGGAGAACAAGAAATGGATACCTATAGATTATTTATTTTATTTTATTTTAAAAGGTCTAGCTGACAGAAAACAGATCAAAAATAATGTGTGCAACAAAGAACAATATATAATACAGAAGGCCAAGATTAATCTATATTTACTTAATAGCCACACACAGAATCCAAAAGTACGAACAAATTGTGAAGTGTGAAAGGTCTGACAAAAAAAGAGGAGAGGGAACATTATCTGATTTTATTTATTGATCAAATTTATAAAGCCACCCAAGGAGGCTTTGTTGTCCATGTTATTTTCCACAAATTACTATCAATAATGATTGAAACTAAGATTTCTGTGCAGAGTTAGATTTTCTCAACAATTGCAAAAGAGTTGTCAGGCCAGGAAAAACACTAAAATTCTTGGGGTGCACATCAGTCTAGATTCTCTGGTGTTGTGATTTAGTAGAAATTATGGGCATATCTGGACGGATCATATGTTGGTTGTGTCGGATGAGAGAAAGTGCACCATGTATGCTTGGCCTGTGCAAGCAACTATAAGAAAAAGAATGTATGCATATATATAGAAATTGTGTGAATGCATGGGATATTACAGTTGTATGTATATATACAGAGAAGTACAGGAGCAGGAAAGAAACATGTATGTGGAGAGGAAGAGTAGAAAAAGGAAATCTCACTCCTCACTGCCAGTCTTCCATAAATTTTCACATACATTTATCATATCTTTCATAACAAGAACTCCGGCTACAATAGAAATCATGTTATTATAAATGGGTGCAATCATTATCTGCAAGCATTCTTGTTGCCAACATGTTCTCTGTTGCTTTGTACAGCCCATCAGGCCTAGCACACTGAGAATGACAAACACAGATCATGTTTACTTATAGACTGGGCTTATTGTTCCACCTATCAACGCTCTCTCTGTGAGTTCAAACAGCTTCAACTGCTGACAGGGCAATACGGAAGACGGCAGTAGCTACAGAGATAAAGCCAACTGACACTTGCAGCTGCCTGTCAAAGTCCAGCTAATTCAGTTATCAGAAGACAGCTGCTTTTTGTGGACCAAGTGCTTTTAAAAAGAATAATAATGCTTGTTGCCTGGAGATGAAAAGCAACATGGCTTAAGCAAGTCAGAAACACAAGCACCTGGACTACAGCTGGTTCTTGCTCTAAGGTGCATTCAGGAAAGCACACACATCTTTCTCATCCATTTGGGATTACTCTTTCATTCACCATCCAAAAGCATTTCCTGACTTGAAGGATCCCATGGGGGAACAGAATAAATTCAGAACACATTTCTGTACTACCCTCCCCCAGAAATGTGTGGAAAACTTGTCTGGAATGGGGGGGGGGGGAGAAGCAAAAGAACAAACAGCAACTGATAGTCTAGCAATGGTTCCCTAATCTTCTATGAGAGAGGAGGCCTCTTTGGACCACAGCCATTGCCATCCTATGTAATTAGCCAGCCGCCTAATCATTTGCAATGACTAACCATCTCCTTTAAACAGTCAATCAAGGAACTGATTTCAAAAACTGAAACTAAGCTCTGATTTTTCCCCTCTTTCTTTTGAAGTGTCAATATGTAAAAAAGAAGCAAGTTTCTTTCAACACTGATGCATTTCACACATTTTATCCATTTACCACAATCTTGCAAGAAAAATTGATTATGACAATGCTGTGTCTGTATGAAGTAGTATGCAATGTAAATCAAGACTTACTTACATTGTCCAGTGAGTAAACCTGAATGTAAATGAAACCTTTAAGCTCTCCACGACCTTCCCCCCAATCTAGCACCTTGCAACTTCTATAACCTCTAGGTATACTGGTTGAGGATGACAGAATTATAGGTTATTGTAGAGGCCCCAGACTTGTGCGGACAGAATTATTACAAGGGTATTAGCTATTTAGCAGATTTATGGAGATCTTGTCTGTGTCTATATCTGTGTAGGAAAACTAACAATTCTGTTAGCATAATGTAACAACATTCTATCAATTTTAGTTATATGAAACACACAAGAAAACAACAGTTTGGTTCATGCAACCCACTAAGACATAATATACTTTGAATTTGACATATTGTCAAAACAGTAATATATTCCTGTATGTAAACATAGTTTGCAACAGGATCTTTTTTTCCCCTGGAACAGTAGGACACCGCTGATATTTCACGAAGCCTGAATTTCTGTTTAGTGCCACATATGATATGTCACAGGTGTTATTTAGCATTAAAATCACTACTCATAGCATAGATTTCACAGAATTACTTCTATCAGGTCCCTCCCCATTACTGACACAGAATCTTTTATTTTCCATATCCTCCTTTATCCCTCCCAGCCAGTACTTTTTAGAAAGAGAAGAGGGATGTGGGAGCTTGTGGCTGAAGTGAGCAAACAAGAGAACAAATAACAATGGAGTTAGTTATTTGTTAGATGTATATTCCATCTTTCCTTCAGCCACTCAAGACTGCACATAGTCCTTCTTCCTCCCATTTTTTCCTCCACAGCAACAGTCCTCTCAGATTGCTGGGTGGAGAAAAAAGTGGTTCAAAGTCACATAGAGGGCTTCTGTGACTGACACTGGAATTGGACCCAGGTCTCCCTGCCAGTCAAAACCTAAATTATACCACTCACTTATTTCTGAAAAAGACTGTGAGTTCTAACAGCTGATCAGCTGCTTTAAGGAGTGTTTGAATATGGCTGTAATGTTTGGTTCTGGCTAGAGGGTAGAAATGTTTGCTTTATTTGTGAAACACATGGTCTGACAGGAGGAGTTTATATCAGAATATATCTGATTCACTTTTTAAATGAATTAGCTGATGCGTGGAGTCATGTTCCTCAGTTAAGAAGTCAATCCCAGAAAGTACATGTTAGAAACAGAAAAACAGTCTGCAACCAGGATAAGCAAGAAGAGGCTTACAGAGAAAGAGAACCAGGAGAGGAGGCCACTGACATCTCTCCAGAGACTGTCAAGGTGAGTTCAGTGAGTGTGATAAAGACAGGCCCCAAACTTTATAAAAGTGTAACAGAGGGGCTATCTTTTGTGGTCAAATGATTCCCAACAAGGAAAATATTATAACAATAACTAGTAAAAGAAGAAGCAAGCAAGAAATCGCTCCACAGTGTTAAATGTAGGATTATCCGCCTCTTAGGAGCAACGTATAGGTATTACTGTGGGTTTGTGCTTGGTGCAACAAGCTTTTGGCCATCAGAAAAACAAATATGCTGGGTCCTTGGATTATGAACACACATCATTTTGTACTAGGGATATTTGGGAAATGGAAAATTGGGTTATCCCACAGAATCACTATAAATAGCAATATTGGACACAAAGGTAAATTAAATCTAGAAATATGTTGTTGCTCACTTGATCAAAACACTGAGGGTAATCTTGAGATGGTAAAAGAAATCAGGGATATGTATGTAAAGCAGACATTCTTGTAAGTACGCTGCACCCACAGTAAAATTTCTCTCATATAGATAAGGTACATTCATGTTCAGGCCGTGATAAAGAAACCAAATGTTAATATACTCCAAATGCCTGTGCTTCAGAAAACGTAACGCTGGAACTGTTGGAACTGTTGAAAAGGAAATCAACCTAGAATTCATCCTAGAAATGATCCTGACCAGTTATGTATTGTGTTGTGCAAACACTGATTTTGCGTATACGAACATGCCAAACTGCCAGGATTGCCCAATACGTGTGAAGAAATTCATGTATACAGCAAAAATCATTAAGGGAAACAGTTAGAACTCTAAATGTATTTAAAGCAAAAAAAAAAAAAACTTGTTGGCCATTAGATAATAAAAGAAATGAAAAAAAAATGTTTGGCTTGAAGATTGCATATTGCTAAAATTGCAGATTTACAGAAAAAGTAGTAACAAATCATTAATGGCATTAATATTTTAATGGCATCCACCCAAGAGTTCTTAAAATACTCAGATGTAAAATTGCTAACTTCCTACCAAAAAAGGTAGAATGAGCCGAGGTGGTGCAGCAGTTAAGAGTGCAGTACTGCAGGCCACTTTAGCTGACTGTGTTCAGCAGGTCAGCGGTTCAAATCTCACCGGCTCAAGGTTGACTCAGCCTTCCATCCTTCCGAGGTAGGTAAAATGAGGACCCAGATTGTTGGGGGCAGTGTAAATATATATACATTGCTTACTGGTGTACACTGCTTAGAGAGTGCTTGCACTTAAAGCTGTATATAAGTCTCATAAATAAATAAAATAAAATAAAATAAAATAAAATAAAATAAAATAAATAAATAAATAAATAAATAAATAGAAGATAACCAAGGTGAAATCTCTTTTTAAAAAGAGACTGAAGGAAGTTTAGAAAATTATAGCCCAATCAGTTTAATATCTGTTTAGGATAACTTGATAGAAAGTGTTTAAAAGAACATATAAAGCACATAAAGGAACAGTCTTGATGAAATAAAATCAGCATAATTTTTGCAGTATAAATCTTGTTTCACTACAGTAGTCACCAGACTCCTACTGTTATTTTGAGGATGCCAGTAGACAAGTGAAAGAAAATGAACCTATCTAGTATATACTTAGTTTTTTCAAAAGGACAGGGGGAATTCCTCAACAAAGGTTCCTTAGAGAAAATAGTGATCCTGGGCTAAAACCATCTGCCTCTTTGTCAGTTACAATATCTTTCTGAAAGGAGTTTGGTGGATCTGAAAGGTATTGAAGAACAGCTGAGACCTGGTATCAATGATTAAAGAAGGGGCTGCTTGTTGTGACAGCATCTCAGTAGCAATTTGGAGATGCTTGAAAGAAAAGAAAAAAGAAAGAAAAGAAAAAAACAATCAGAAAAAAGGAGCGGGCCAGAAGGTACAAAGTCCATAAAAAGTAAACATGATTCAAAAAAATGTTCTAAGGAGAACAAGAATGAGGTAGTGAATGGTGGAAGGAAGAGTACTGATGGAGATCTGGAAAAGAGAATGGAGTGAGAATATTTGAAAGTTCTCACAGAAGTCATTGGGAGAAAAATAAAGGCGAGGAGACGAGCAACTGCCATTTTAACAACCAACTTCAAAACCAGATACTTGTACAAGGAAGTTGGAAGCAAACAAGAACAAGTGAGTCTGAAGAAAGAAGTGTGGGGAGAGAGATAAGAGATAGTCAAAACAACTAAAGCAGAATGCAGCCGCGAGAGCAATTGTGGGTGCACCAAGGTACACCCACGTGTCACCTATCCTCCGTGAGCTGCACTGGCTTCCTGTGGGCCTCCGGACACAATTCAAGGTGTTGGTTATCACCTTTAAAGCCCTTCATGGCTTAGGACCAGGTTACTTACAGGACCGCATACTGCCGCATAGTTCCCAGAGACCGGTGAGGTCCCACAGATTGGGCCTCCTTCAGGTCCCGTCGGCCAAACAATGTCGGCTGGTGGGCCCCTCGGGGAAGGGCCTTTTGTGTGATGGCTCCGACATGGTGGAATCAACTTCCCCCCGAGATTCGAACTACTCCCACCTTGCCGGCCCTTCAAGAAAGCCATTAAAACTCTCCTGTTCCGGCAGGCCTGGGGTTGATGTCCCCGGGGGGGCCGGGATACGATTGGGACATGCTGTATGAATGTACTCATTTTTATTGTTATATTTATTGTTTTAATTTTGTACGCCGCCCTGAGTCCCTAGGGATTGGGCGGCATATAAATTTTATTAATAAATAAATAAATAATAGTCTAGGACAATGTTTCTCAACCTTGACAATTTTAAAACATGTGGACTTCAACTCCCAGAATTCCACAGCCAGCATTGAGAAACACTGGTGTAGGAGCTGAGCTGTAGAAGAGCCAAGAAAGTGTGAACAGAGTAATAACCATGGAGGACTGAGAACATAAGTGAAGTGAACAAGTTGCAGAGAAAGATATTTAATATAGAAAAAACTTTCATGGTGAATGAATGAAATGAAGTCTAACTAAAAGAAACCATGTTAAAATTATATAGAAAAGAGCAAAGGATTTTCTCATAAAACCTGATCTGTGTCTGTCATCACTCCTTCTAAAAAAGATCTATGATACCAAGTTTTTAGATAATACCAAGCTATTTAGAGTGATGAAAGCTAAAATTGGTTATGAAGAGCTCTTTAAACAAAGCAAATGGCCACTCCAACAGCAAACATGGTGTAATTTAAGTAAGCATGATGTATCCTGGGTATTTTAAAAATACAAAAAAGAAAAAATCCCTAACTTCACATATACATAAGATCTGAACTGTGTGTAATTAACAAAGAAAATATTTTGGGTTAGTGAAGATGTCACCTTTTTGTACAGCAGCTGCAAAAATTCCATGATAAAGATCATTAAGAAAGGGACTGAAAATAAAACTGCCAATGTCCTTATACAAATCTATGGTAAATTTGTACCAGGGACAGGATGTACAATATTGGTGGCCAGATTTGAAAAATATTATTCCAGAACTGGAAAAATACTCATCAATTAAAATGTTCATACGGCTTTGAACACCTTTCTTGTAAGAGAAGGCTAGAATACTGGAATCTCTTTTGCTCATAAAAACATATATAAGACGGGTTATATTTATACACGGATTTAGTTTCCAATGGCTTTCATATGTACTATTAAGAGAAAAACTTAAAGTAGATAAAAGACATTTGGAATTCAACAACATAAGCAGAATTTGAAATTGAATTATGTACAAATAATGAACATTTAATTGCTAAAATGTATAAGCTCTTTGTGAAATTTTAAACAGAAGAACAAGTTAAAGCTAAGAACTTTAGTTATAACACACAGATGGATCAATAGGAAAATATGTGAAGGACTGAAATTTACATAATGTTACAATTTCAAAGAGAATGTTCATTGGTATATGACACCAAAAAAAACCTTTTTAGAATGTATAAAAGTACTTCAAATCTCTGTCGGAAATGTAGAAAAATATGAAGGATCAATTTATCATGCTTGTCAGACTTATGAAAAAGCTAGAAATATTTGGGTTCAAATGCACATAGTGATACAAAGCATTAATATTCAATTGAAACCATAAATTTTCTTGCTGGGTCCAATAGATAGATAACTAGAAGAAGCTTTAGAAAACTGTTTTTGTTCATGGTAACTACAACATTATTATATATACAAAGATTGAAAGACACTAAAATATCCACAATGAAGAAATGATTGAAGATGACAGAATTTGAAAAGATTGCAAAACTGTCTTGCTTGATCAGGGAAAAGCCACAATTACATTTGTCAGTGACTAGGAAACATTTATGGACCTTTTCTTCCAAACCTGGAGGTTTTTAAGAAGAAATTGGACAGCCATTTGTCTGAAATTGTATAGGCTTCCTGCTTGAGGAGGGATTTGAACTAGAAACCAACAATTCCCTTCATGCCCTGTTAGTTATGGTGGGTACCAAGTTTAGGAAGGTTGGCTTAGCTGATTAGCTTTTTTTTTTTTAAGGGAATCAAATGAAAGGTAAAATGACATAAAACGAAATTTTATTTCAAAATGAATTATTTCTTTCACAAAGAAGTAGACCGTTAGAAACCAAACAAGAGGGTCTTGCTGAAGGTCTTGCAAGTGAAAGCAGAAGGATACCAGTAACAAGCCATACTGCTTTTTGACATATCTCTTAGTAAACTCCAGTTGTTTTCATAACCAAAAAGTAACTCCTAAAATGTATCTGATTTTTCATGATGAAAGAAGCATTCCTTAACCATCTGCAACATACCTGAGAGCACACCATGGCTAACAAATTGAGCCAACTTCATGAAGATATGTTTCCTTTTTCAGAACTTCTTCCTTTTTCTTCCCATGCCTAATATTAACCATTATTTCCAGTATGGTTGCATAGAAGAAAATACAATTAATACAGGATATGATTCCCCTTGTAAACAGCCCTGGATTAAAAACATGGTTTGAAGTAGATTGACAAATTGTGGCTACTTAGTTCATGCTGACCACAGTTTGACACCAAGCAAATGCAACAGAAAGGTAATCGGGAAAATCAGAAGAAAGAATAAGTACAAAGTACCTGAATGGAGGATACTCCAGATATTCATCTGATTGCAGAAACAAGAAGTTGAAAGAAAGGAAAAAAGCACATGACTGGAAAAGACTACAGATCTTAAACATATTTACCCAGGAATAAAAGCCACTGAATTCAATGCAATTTATTTACACAATAAGCATACAAAGGCTTGCATGTTCAGGTTAGCCCAGAGCTCTACTAACTTTTTCTTTGTTGCAAACAAAAGGAAAAATAATTTAATATCCCCAAAGAATTCTTCTCTGGTATCTACTCTAGGTTGCATAGAATGAGTTGGGTTGAATAGATCAGAGGTCCCCAACCTTTTGGGCACCAGAGACTGGTTCTTTGGAGAGAGATTTTTCCATGGATCAGAGAGTGTGTGGTTTTGTGTGCTACCTGCATCCCACAGATAGGGCTTGCTGGCATGCTGCGGCCCAGTACCGGTCCACGTACTGGGGGTTGGGGACCCTTGGAATAAACCCATCCACAGAAGAACAGCAGCCTATGCATCATTGTGCAGAAGTTCCACTGAACATAATTAGTTTCCTATGGAACAGAGGTTCCCAACTGGGGGTGCTTGCACCCCCTGGGGGTGTTTGACAATATTCCAGGGGGTGCAAAATTTGGGTTTAGAAATTTCAAAATTATAGTATATATGCATAATTTATTATTTCAAACTTTTGTAAGGGGTGCAAGAATATATCAAAAGCGTTCTAGGGGTGCAGGAAAGGTTGGGAGCTACTGCTACAGAAGAAGCATCTATGCAGTTTACTAGAAACAATTTTTTTAATTTATATGACCCCACCCATCATGAGGTTGAAGACAACTGAGCAAAATAATTTCCAGAGTTTAACAGTCGTATGATGCAACACGGAACATGCATCTGAAAATTAATGTACCAAAGATTAAGATAATTGGGTTTGACAAGAAATTCTAACATAATCAACTGTTATAGTACTCCCCAATAAAAGAATGCCAATTTCTAAGAATAAAGCAACAGCAGCAGTTTATTAGCCTGGAACTCAATTAAGCATTCTGTTTCAGTAATGCACAGCATCTACTATTCATTATTAATACAATTTGAAATATAATGCACTTTTCATAGTGAAATACTCAGAACTATATTTTAGTGCCTCAACATTTTCATGTACAAGCATATACGGTCATTTTATTTGGAGGTGAGGCAATTCTGATTAAAAACTTTAAAACTTGCATAAGCACAAAAAACCCTCTTAGTTTTTAGGTAATCTCACTTTGTTTCCATATTAATAGGCACTTTATACCAAATGGTATTAAAAATAATTATGATTTTCTGTTGGTACAGTTTCTCTGACTGTTGAGTGGTATCACCCAGAACAACCCTACCCAATCTGGTGTCCTCCTGACCTATTTAGAGCAGGGGTCTCCAACTTTTCTGGATTGGCAGCCCAGTGTGAAAGGGAGGGGCAGGCACCTTACACACGCATGTGCAAACGTGAATGTGGCCACATGTGCACGTGTCCGCACAAACACCATGCAAAAGGGCTGCGAGCATGTGTGCGAGGTCTCAGTGACACTGGTGCCTGTGTGAGGCTTGTGGTGCCACCCCCACAAGGCTCACAGCCATGCTACCACCAGCACAATGATTACACCACCACCCCTGCATGGCCCGCTTGTGGCGCTGCCGCTGCCCACGCAAAGTTCATGGCAACACCACCGCCCACGCAATACTAGCAGCACTATCACTGCCCGCACAACATTAGTAGCAATGGTGGCACAAGGGGGAGTGAGCACGCACCCACGTGCTCATGCATTGCTCAGCTACTCATGCAGCCCAGTGGCCACGGCCCAGTAGTAGGCTGCGACCCATAGGTTGGAGACCTGTGATTTAGAGTACAAATTCCAAATCCAAGCCAGTGGATGGATACCCAACTTAGAGAAAATTGTTTTAGTGCTGAACTAGGATAAATTTAAAAAAATGAGAGTCAGATCACACTCAACCATAAAACTCCAGAAATAATTCTGAGCCAGGATAATGTACAAGGCTTTTGTGTGGGTTATCTTATCTTATCTTGTACCAGAAATGGGAATAATGTGTGCTGTTTTTAGCTCCCAGGATGGAATGTTATTAAATATTAAACCCACATCTACAAGTTTAAAATTTGTAAAAACTATTTCACTGATACAGGACATGACATCATTGACCATATCATCTTATGAAAGCAATGGTATTTAATGAATTAGATTATCATTTTTGAGAGTGCTAAAAAGTTCAATGAATTCAGTTACACCAAATGGTTCATGATATGTTGTAGATCCCTATCAATGTTTTACTGAAAATGTTCCCCATTCTTCTGTGTTTCAAACAGAAAATGTTTATGTGCTGCATGAGTCTCAACATCTAGTGCAGTGGTTCTCAACCTGTGGGTCAGGACCCCATTTGGGGTCAAACGACCGTTTCACGGGGGTCGCCAAACAAGGCTGTCCGCCATTTTTTCCTCCTTTTCTTTGGCCACGCCCCTGGCATCCAGTGATGTATAAGTGGTTGGGGGTCACCACAACATGGGGAACTGTATTATGGGGTCGCGGCATTAGAAAGGTTGAGAACCGCTGGTCTAGTTTATACATCACAGCAAATTTATAAATTAGATGAATGTCTTGTTTTATTAATATCTACAACTTTTGCCTGAAAATTTATTATTATTGCAGGGGAGGTTACTATCCAATCCTATGCAGAATAATTATATAGTACTATATATTTTTGCTGAGTAATTTCAATTTCAACTGGTCACTGCTTGAGTATCAATTGCTCAGCATGACTGCTGGCTCATAAAGTATCCACAGGACTGCTTTATACAATTAGCTCAGCCTTTCCCATGTTGGTGGATAAATGATGAGGATATATTTAATACATCTGCATGGGAAAAAGTCCATCAAACTGTATAAAGCAACACAGAGACAATCTACAGTCATTTTAAAAGAATCTCCATAAATGTGAGAGTTCTACATCCATTTTCTTGGGTTTACAAGTAAAACAAAATAATTAAGTTATGCTGCCATCAGATGCATATTCATGCATATACTAAAGATAACAATGTTGTCTTCAATGGCAATTATCTCATTTCCTGACACCGGTCCATAGTAAATAGGTTTGTTGCTTTTACTTTTAAAAGATTAATCCAAATTGCGCAAGTTAAATTGTAATCTTGTAATTAAATTAACAATAAATTAAACTGTAGTCCAATAAATTAAATTGTAATCCAATCTCTTGCAATTAAAAAAAAATGTGCAGCAAGAAGGAGCAAGAATTGAAAGAAGGAAAAACATATAAACAAGAATAAAGGAAATATACGAAGTTTGGCGGTAATGGTTATTTGGCAGAATATCTTGGAAAACGTGGTGGTCTGGACCATTGATCTGTCTCCTCTGTTCAATATGCCAGGGCCAGACTTTACACCTTGGGATAGACAAATTCCCTATCTCACCAAAAGTCGAAGAAGCATCATCTACCCTCACCTGGTTTGGACCATCTGCCAAATTGATTTACTGCAAATGTGACCACTGTGTGTGTTACAGCTACTCTGAGCAACAAGTGACCGCTGAGGGCTAGGTAGGGACCAAAAGTGAATGAGCAGACCTAAAAAGGACAGACAGACCCTTCCACCAGAGGTGCTACCTCTCCCTAGATAGATAGATGGATGGATGGATGGATGGATGGATGGATGGATGGACAGATACTAAAACAAGTAGTAAATATTTACTCAGTTATAAAAAAATGGTTACAATTCCTCCCCCCTTTTGGGGGCGGAATCAGGTGCTTATACTGTATATCAATTATATAAGCATGATTCTGATGCTATAGCTGGTCACATAAAGACTTTATCTGATCAGTTTGTAGTAACATACCGTATTTAAATGTTTGGGAATCCACCATATGAGCAATATCTGAAAGCAAATTGAGAATGTTAAAAGCCTGTTTGTATTAAAAATCTATATGCAGAGTTATAGATACATAGAGATAATAATTCTTTGTCTTGGAGAAATATACAAGGATGTATACTCCTTGTGGAATTTAATATCGGACAACCTTGATTTTGTTTCCAGGGAAAGCGGGGGTGTTCCTTTAGATATTCCTAACAGAATGAAGTATGCATGAAAAAATACATGCTCTGAAAACATTAACCCTAATAAAAACTTGACAGGCATCTTTTATTTTTAAGGAGGTAGCAAAGAAATATTTTTGCAACTTCATTCCTTTGAGCTCCTCTATCCAATGGCAAACAACTATTTTCTTCTTCACAATTAATGAAGGAGACCTAACAATTTTCCAATTTAAAATGTTTTGCTCTGCTATTTAAACAATATATAAACTGTTATTGCACAGATGTAAAGATGTAGGAGACCCATTCCCAATCTTGCATTGTTTGAAATTATAATAAAAATCTAACTGATTTTTTTCACATATTAAAATTTGTTAGTAGACTGGCTTAAACCAGATGAAACAAAGACATCATTTCTTATTATATATTCTAATATAATAAGATCGTGTTTCGGCACATTAGAAAGGTAATCTGCTATAAAAATAAAGCTACTCTGCAGAATTTGCATTTATTAAGTGATGCAAATTTTAATTTAGTGATATGTATATGAGTATTAGCTTAAAGATCACTACTTTTAACCCATAAATGGGGTATAAGGAATGTGGGCATTAAGATGGCTCCTAGGGCGGTGCAATGCTTCAAATTCAATTCCAAAAATATTCTTTTGCAAGGTAGCTTCACAGGGAAAGATGCAGCTGCTTTAAACAGATACAATTATTGTTTGCACCCCTGCATATTCCAAAGCACCTTTTCAGAAATTAATCCATAACTCTCCACTACCTTAGTGGATACATTAAACTTGAAGTGGATGAGTAAACAATGTTCACAAAGAAAGGTTGTTCAAATTCTGCCCTCCAATAATATTGTAGCAGGAAAAAGTGACAAAGAAATATATTTACTATATATTTTCTGAGAGACACAAGTCTTATGAAACACAAATTCTCCAGCATGATTAAGAAGAATCCACCAATGGGTTATTTCAGTCCTCCTGCCCAATCAGACCAAGTTGTCAAGTTGTCACACCTCCTCATTATCTGGGGACGTCCCAGTTTTCTTCTTGGTCTTCGCCCATTACAGACGTGATTTCTTGACTCTCTCTACGTTGGAGCAGGTCTGATAGAAAATTTACTCATTGGTGGATTCTTTAAAAGAGTTTAGCAGCTTAGTTGAGAGTTTTGTTTTCCCCTCTGTAAGGATTTGCTGCCCCCTCCTCAGGGTTAGGTTAAAACTTTCTAAAGAAAGGGGGGGTGGGTTTCTCACTTCCCCAGATTCAGTATCCTGCTGAATCAGCAAACAAACCTCGCCCTACACAGTGAGGGGGGGAGGTTTAACCTATACGCATTTCAAAGGTGTTGTTAAAAAAAGATCTCAGTTTCACGTGCGCGGTTCCTTTCCTTGCCGCTTTCATTTTTGCAGCCTCGTGGCTTCTCCCTAGCCGGGCTCGGCTAGGGACTCTTAGCAGCAGCCATTTAATTTCAAAAGGCCTAATCTCACTTCTAAACACCTTTTTACTGCTGCAACAAGGGAAAGCTCAACAGTGGCCTTACAATCACCTAAAGCCACTGCGGAAGCATTAGGAGCCTCGTGGGGCAGCAGTAAAGCTTTTTGCACCTCGGCTGTTAGGCACAAACCCCTGCTTCACGCACTGGGGCCAAAGCAGATTCCAATTAGCCTCGTTTGTGGCAGTCACTGGCCCCTTGCACTGCAGCATTAATCCCTCACCCCCCCTTCTTTACTCCCCTCCCTCCTGTTATTCCCTCCAAGGAAACGTTCACAGAGCCCGCCATTTGGAGGCTCAATCCCCCTGGCAGTCGCCATTTTGAATTAAAATAAAATAAAATAAAATAAATAAAAAATAAATAAATCTAAATTGAATGCAATAACAGGGGTGAACTACAAATGTTAACTGTATTAAACTAGATTGATTAACAAAATTGCTGGCTCCTTCATCTGAGTCTCAGTTTCAGCCATCTCCTGATCCATGCACCTGTGAGCAAGACTGTGGTACCAACAGCAGCTCTGGTTCTTCAGCCTGGTCGCGATATTGCCTGTCTGCCCTTCTGCATCTGGTGGCTGTTCCAGCATCCTGACCATCGTCACTACTGTGGGACACGTGTGATCCTTTTCCACCCAATCCACATAGGTCAGTCCCCCGCAGGGGCCTCTGACGTCCCTTGCAGAACGAATCAGGCCAAAGGCAACTTTGGGTTGATTTCGATGGAAATGGCAGACCCTTCTGAGCCACGTTCCTTGGACATGGACGTCATTCCCGCCTCAACTGAGCCGACACCCGAGCCTCCATCAGGTAAGGCGAGATCCAAGTCTAAGCACGGCAGGAAAGCTGGCATGGCGAGCGACAAACTGGCTGAATGCACCCACAGAGCTCTGGAGAAGCAATTCTCCCGGGCCCAACGCTTGTCTGCTGAAGGAGGTCTCACATTGCCAACCTCTGTACCACCGAACAGGGGAGAGCCTCAACCATCCACATCCAGAGTATGGTCGCCGGAGACGGGGTATCAACAGGTTCCAACTTGGACTCTTGGTCAGGTAGGCCCACCTGTGTTTGGGGAGAACTTTGTCTTGCCAGGTTCATCTGCAGCACCCACTGCTGCCAGCACACCACCTGCTGCGGGATTAAGGCTTCCGCTAGAGCAGTTCGTCTCCGACCAGCTCCAAATGTGGATATCACAGGCAGTGTGCCAAGCCATGGCATCAGCGAGTCATCAACAAGCCCCTCCGTTCCAGGACTATCCTCTTCTTTGGCACCAACAACTACCGTGAGGCCTCCACAGGATCAGTCAGGTATGGTCTCTCCCTCCCAATCTCCTGATTCGGACCCGGATGTTTCAGATTACGGGGGAGGCAAGGATGGTTGGTCAGATTGCGAGGAACCATCTTACGAATCCCAACACATGGCGGAGCTTTTTAATGCTTCACTATTTCCGGCTTTGTTACGCAGAGCGTGCGAGGCAAGTAAGCTTTCCCCTCAGTCGGTACCAACCTCTCAGCTTTCCTCCAATCAGGAAACCAATCCTTTGTTTGCTGTGCCTGTAGACACGCACCTCCATATCCCTTGTCCACAGTTGTTCTTCCAAAATGTGCAGGATCAGTGGGAATCACCAGCAGCCCAGCTGTCACAAAGCGCATCTGAGCGCAAAATGGTAGACATGCCTAAGGCATTCGGAGGCCTACTAGAGATCCCAAAAGTGGATGAATCGCTGGCACCGCTTTTCTCCACTGCCAGCCTTCCAGCTGATGTATCCAACGCCCTTAAGGCAGAGGATAAAAAATCTGAAATGGCCTTACGCAAAGCGCACTTAGCATCTGCCTGGGCTGTGAAGGCAGTGCCACTTCCTTCTTTGCAAGAATCTCTATCACTTGGCTGCGTCAGCTGCAGGATAGAATCCCACTTCAGGAAACTAGAATGCATCAGGACCTAACAAAAATACTTGCCACATCCGAATACATGGCAGATGCCTCTCTTTATTCAGCCAAACATTCAGCCCGGGCTATGGCTTCCAACATGGTGGCTAGGAGACTCCTGTGGCTAAAAAATTGGAGAGCCAAAAGTAAGCATAAGTGGCCGTGCGGCCACAGCCCCTTTCAAAGGTGGCAAATTATTTGGGGATGCACTAACACCATACTTAGTTGAAAATAAACAGAAGCAAAAGGTGATCTCCCACGTGGCAAAGAGGTCCACAAGACGGTTCACCCCTTACAGTTGCCGGCAGCCCTTTCGGGCAGGGACAGCAACAGAGTCGGCACAACCGTACCGACCGGTCGCTCCCAAACAGGAGCGTTCACTGGACAAGACAGGTTATAGAGATAGGTCCAGGTACCAGCCACAACCCAAAAATTCCTTTCGTGGCCGAGGGGGTCGGTCCTTCCGCCGAGGCAAATGACTCGGAGGGAAATCCCCCCATTGGCGGCAGGCTCACTCACTTCACTCGCCAGTGGGAAAACACGACCACAGACTCCTGGGTGTTGCATACCATAAGGGAAGGCCTGTCCCTGGAGTTCAAATCCGTTCCATTCAATCACTTTGTCAATCACTTTGTGTCTTGCCCAGCCATGAGAAACCCAGTAAAGAGGGGACTCATGGAGGACGCTATACAGCATCTACTAGCCATCAAGGCGATAGAGGAGTTCCTCCAAGCCAGGCAGGGCAGGGATATTACTCAATCCTGTTTGTAGTCCCAAAGTCTTTGGGGGGGTGGAGGGCAATCCTTGATCTCAAGGGATTGAATCTTCACCTTCATTACAAACGGTTCAAAATGCAAACATTGCACTCCATCCTAACCAGGCAGGGAGATTTATTAATATCCATAGATCTGAAGGAGGCATACCTCCACATCCCTATTCTCCCAGCTCATCGCAGGTACTTAAGATTCTGCTATCTCAACCGCCATTTTCAGTACAAAGCCCTTCCTTTCGGCCTCTCTTCAGCCCCCAGGGTCTTCACCAAAATCCTGGCAGTGTTGGCGGCTAACTTGCGGCTGGTCCCAGTCAGGGTCCAGTGTTACCTGGACGATATCCTGATCCAGTCCCCGTCAGTCTCAGCCGCCCATTCGGATTTGACCCTCACTATACGGACTCTTCAGGTCCATGGCTTCCTGATCAACTTCAAAAAGAGCCAGATGAATCCATCTACCCGTCTGCTTCACCTGGGAGCAGTAATAGACACGGAATCATGTCATGTGTACCTGTCAGAGGAGAGACACAGGAGCATCAGGGACTTGGCTCGCAAGGTACACAGGGACAGAACCGTGGCATTAGCCACGCTTTCTCAGCTCCTGGGCAAACAGATCTCATGTACAGCAATCGTGCTGTGGGCTCGGCTACATACCCGGGAGCTTCAGTGGTTTCTTCTCCCATACCAAAGACAGCATACCAGTACGTCCAACAGACGGGTTCAGGTTCCCCATCAAGTATGGTTTTCCCTTGGCTGGTGGACTTCATCGGCCGTCAGCAAAGGGACCCTGTTCAAAGAACCCAACCGCCTTCAGGTGACCACGGACGCCAGTCTCTTCGGCTGGGGGGCTCACCTCCAATCCCGGATAGCTCAGGGTCGGTGGTCGCAAGCAGATCTCAAACACAACATAAATTGTGCTCAGAGTGATTTATCTAGCTCTTCAAAAATTCCACACAGAAGTCAGGGGCCAGCATGTACTGATTCAAACAGCAAACGTGGCTGCAAAGGCCCACATGAACCGGCAGGGAGGCACACGGTCGAAATCCCTCATGACAGAAGCCTGAGCATTGGGCACCTGGGCAGAGAAACACCTGCTCTCCATCAGAGCTGAACACATTTTGGGGGAGGCAAATCGACAGGCAGATTTCCTCAGCAGGTCGACAATAGATCATTCGGAGTGGATGCTTCATCCAGATATCTTCAGGGAGATATCAGCCAAATTCGGCAGTCCGATCATGGACCTGTTTGCCACCCCCGGAGAACGTTCAGCTTCCCAGATTCCTTTCCCGGTTTCCTTCTCGGGGAGCAGAGGGAACGGATGCGCTTCGCAGCAGGTGGCCACAAGGCCTATTGTATGCCTTCCCCCCATTGCCTCTACTTCCTGCAGCAATCAGGAAGCTCCTGGAGGAACAAGCGGAGGTGATCTTCATCGCCTCTTACTGGCCCAGGAGACCATGGTTTGCAGATCTGGTGAGTCTTTCATTTTCAGCTCCATGGAGGATTCCCGACAGCCAAATAAGGCTGATACAGGGAGATCTACAACATCCAGATCCACAATTGCTTCAACTGACCGCCTGGCACTTGAACGCCGCACCCTAACCAGGGAATCTTACTCAGCAGAGGTGATTGCTATGATACAGGCGGCCAGGAGACCGGCAACGAACCGGCTTTATGACCATACGTGGAAGCATTTCGGTCAATGGTGTGATAAGAAACACGTAAGTCTATCACAGGTGACGATTCCTAGGGTTCTGGAATATTTAATGGAGGGCGTCAACAAGGGGTTGGCACCCAACACTTGGCGCAGACAGTTAGCAGCCCTGTCCTCAATTTTGTCATGGGACTCCTCGAGCTCCTTATCAAGACATCCAGCCATTCGGGCTTTTCTTAAAGGGGTCTCGAACACCAGACCGCCTGTTATTCACAGGTATCCCTCCTGGGACCTACCCCAAGTGCTTCAAGCTCTAACATCTTCTCCTTTTGAACCACTCAAAATGTGCTCATTACGACATTTGTCATTCAAGGTCTCCTTTCTCATTGCCATTACCTCGGCCAGGTGCATTTCAGAGTTAGCGGCCTTGTCGGTTAGAAAAGACCTATGCACATTCCACGAGGATAGGGTAGTTCTCAGGCTTGACCCTTCATTTATTCCAAAGGTTAACACGGTTTTCCATAGGGCATAGGAGGTTATCCTCCCAAATTTTTGCCCTCACCCGTCACATGAATTGGAACAATGCTGGCACACTTTGGATGTAAGGAGGGCCTTGCGGTGTTATATCAAGCGCACTAAGCCCTTCTGTAAGTCAGAGACCCTATTTGTGTCCTTTCAGCCTTCGTCTACGGGGCAAAAGGTTTCAGCTTCCACCATAGGGAGGTGGATAAGGGCCAGTATTTCAAGCGCTTATGTCTCTCTGGCCTTACCATACCAGTTCCTCCTCCTGTGATGGCTCACTCTACCCGCAGTGCTGCTACAACTGCGGCGTGGGCAACACAGGCGTCCATTGAGGACATATGCAAGGCGGCGACCTGGTCGTTGCCATCTCCATTCATTAGAATTACCGTTTAGACAAGTTTGCTTCGGCTGAGGCCGCCTTTGGTAGACGTATCCTACAACAAGTAGTCACACCATCTGAGGACCCGGCCCCTACTGACTCCCACCCTTAGGGACTCGAGAAGCTTTGGTGGATTGGTGGATCCATCCCATTGGTGGATTCTTCTTAATCATGCTGGAGAAGGAGCGTTGGCTTACCTGAACTCCTTTTCTCAGCATGATGAAGAAGAATCCATGCCCTCCCTAAGTAGAAGTCAGTCAGGTCCGGGTGGGATGGTTGTTCTGTTAGTTGTCGTTACTACCTGCTTGAGAGTCATCATGTCGTACTATTGTCAATGGCTTCGCCCGTCGATGAAAACTGGGAGGTCCCCAGATAATGAGGAGGCGTGACAACTTGACAACTTGGTCTGATTGGGCAGAAGGACTGAAATAACCCATTGGTGGATTCTTCTTCATCATGCTGAGAAAAGACGTTCAGGTAAGCCAACGCTCCTTCTCTCACTTTTTTTAGTCTTTTTAGGTATGGTTCCATTTTGGGAGGGGGGGAAGCGCTAATCTAGTATGCTTTAGCACATTACATTTTATATTGGTGTAATTATGCCGCCGTAAAAGGAAAAACTTTTCACAAATTTCTCTACCCAACATCAAAGCAGATGGTAATGTAACCATGCTTAGAAGAACACAGCTGCTAAGATTTTATGCACCCTTACTGCAGCTGTCTAAAATACCATTTTTCCTTCTGTTCTTATCTAAAGCAAAGGTTTGGCATCATTTCTGTCTATAATTAAGGCTAACCAGTATTCCTGAGAAAGGCAAAAGGGGAAAAGACAAGTCATTTTGTGGGTTGTATTGTCTTCAGATTTTATCAGAGTTGATTCCATTCAGTAGCACCAGAAAGTTATGTGGAAACTTTAGACTTATTTCAGTGCTTGAGGTCTTCTCTGCATCATCTGTATCTATTTTTTTTATTATATTTATATTCATTGTTTCTTTTTTTTGATAACCTGTCCAATGTTAGCATTTTGCTGCTTTGGTGCTATTTTTTTTTACCACTAATGTTTCCATAACAGTAGAAAATATCAAAAATTGTCTGACCACTATAGCACAACCAATAGCTATGAAAAGGATTCATAACATTAAAATACATCAAAATAATTTCAGAAACAATCCAAAGAGTTTTACAACAAGTGTCATCATAGCAAACAAACCAACTAAAGCCCTCCAAAACATCAAAGTAAACCAAAACACTACATTCCAGTAAGAAAAAAAAAAGTCATTTACAAGACACAGTATAAGGACTATAACAATCACTATGCAGGCAGAGAAGCAGAAGATCAGCAGAGTGCATCTAAGAACGTCAACTAGAAAGAAGTCAGAAGACATGATGAAACCTCCTTAATTACACAACACATGACAGACACAACCATAATTTCAAATGGGGAACTCTTAAGCATCCTAGACCAATTCCTGGAAGCTTGGCATTCAGACAAATCAACCATCAATAGATACATAAAAATAAACCATGTTCACAGACCATTTAAAAGAAACAACAAAAAGCTAGGAAGCAAAAAGACCAGAACATATCCTCTCCAGTAGCCTATAAGCAGGAATCAACACCATACAATCAAACAGAAACAATACCCCAATCAAGGAACTACCAAAGAACAAGCCACACTCCCAACAATACTGGCATCGCAAGCTACTGTATATAAAAAGGGAACAACCTCCATTCCCCCCATTCACCAGCATTGATGATGTTACTTAGTTGGGTAATGAAATGTCTGTAAGCAAACAACCAAACTAGAGAGCATCAAAGACTCCACATTTAGTGAATGTATATTGTATAGCCTCTCATCTCACTTGGATGTGACTCTGGGCAGTGTGCACAATTAATACAAAAATGAAACAATCAACCTAATTTATCAATTAAAAACCAATTTAAACCAATTTAAAAAAGACAGGGAAGAATGCAATCTAAATTTATTTACTAGGTTCCTAATTTTATGGCAATGCTATAGCAGAGAGGAAAACCCATTATCAAGGTTTCTTTCTTCTTTCTTGTAACAAAGTATTAATGCTGCCAGCAAGTTTCCTGCTGAATTAACAAGTTTTTATAAGGAACTCCTTGAAGGAAGAACAGAATACATATATAGTAATAATATTCTGTTTATAAGAACAGCATTATTTCAATGCACTAACCCAACAGAAGAATGTTTGTGATACAGTACAATACACATTAGCATAATTAGGAATATTATTAAGATTGCCATGTAGACTGTGATATTCCAATTTAAATATAAACTAATTCAAGTAGTTAATTTCAGATAACTAATTCATACTATTATTGCTACACATCTAAGTAGACAACCTATCAGTAACTACAGACAACGAAGATCAGCATGTATTCACTTTGCCCTTAAGGTCGGTTTTCACATAAATATTTACTACCCACATCATAGTTAAGACAAACTCCAAGGAAATATTTCACAAGAGACCAGTTTGCTCTTCTACATGTTCATTCCTGAAGTATTATCAAATATTATTTTAAAATTATGAATTTTAATCTTGGAGGTCATCTAATCCAACCCCCTGCTCAGACAGGAAACCCTATAACATTTCAGACAAATGGCTGTCTAGTCTCTTCTTAAAAATTTCCAGTGTTGGCGTATTCACAGCTTCTGGAGGCAGGTTGCTCCACTGATTAACTGGTGTTAAATGACATACAATAGGTATGTGTTATGAGCAGTCTTTGGCATTAAACTACTTTTGGGGAACTCCCATTTCACCAAATATGTTCTACAAAAAATAGTTAACACCAAACCATTTATGTGCAATTGTTTCCACTGAACCTAGCCTGAATAAACCTAACTTTTATATCTTCCACATATAATTCTCATTTAGTAATTTCATTCATTTATATCTTTCCTAATATGTGCAAACATTTCCTCAAATTATTAGTTCAACTATACATTTAAAAGATTAGTTAGTACTTGAAGAATTACCAAACAAAACAGTAAGAGGAAAATCAAAAGTTACCATACATGCCTAAACATTGTTGCTCATTCAAATGTAGCCCATAAGTCAGGATACAAAAATGACATTTAGCGCTCCAGGGACATAGTAGTTCCACAAAAGATCATCTAATCTCAATATGATTTTTTTTAAAATCAAAAGACTTGATTAATGCCCCAAGAAGTTACAGAGAAATCAGAAGATCCACTTCATTGAAGTCTAGCCCTTATGTGATGAGAATAGAAAACCCATTGTAATCCAAATTGCTTTTTTATTTAAATAAGCATAATAACAAAATTATTTTTTTATGGTAACATGGAACAGGAGACTGCCTCTTCCAAAGTTACTGCCAAAGTTACTGTTTTGTGTGTGTGTGCGCACACACACCTCAAGGTCTTAATAAATATGCAGATGTCAGATAAGAATAGCATATGCTCAATGTTGGAAGAGTGAAAATATTCCCACAAATGATATGATTATGTACAAAATCTTGGAATGCGCAGAAATGAATAAACTTACGTTAGAATTAAAAGACAAGGAGGCGACAGAATTTTATGAAATTTAGAATAAATGTTATAATTGGCTAGAACAGAGAAAGGAAAAGATATAATTATTGATGTACATAAAATGTAAATAAGATGTAAAGAATGCTTAAAATGTATAGTACTGTTCTGTTAAAAGAAAAGATTTATGTTTATGTACGTATTTTAAGTTTGTTTGGGTGTATGGTGTATGGTGAAAAATAATAAAAAAAAATTTAAAAAAAAGAATGATTACTATTCATATATTATTCAATTTCCTGTCAGCCTTTTAGAAAAATGAGAGAACTGAATTATTTTAATATCTGCATAACAGTGGCAAAACTATAGGTAAAAAAACCTCCAGGATATTTGTGTAACTCTTAAGTTGACTAAGTAAAAAATGTGTGTCATTAACAAGCCTTGTCAAGTCTTGGCAAGAAACTGAGGAAGCCATGAGTTTGTTTGCAAATTGCTATGACCCAAGTCTTCCCAAAAAAGAGCTTTCAGGATCATTCAACTCCCCAGAAGAAGTTTCTTTTTTTTTAATGATAAAATATAATTCCCTCCACCATAACAGGAAAACATGAAGAAAGAAATCCTAGATATATTGTAGTGATTAAAATAAAAGACAAAAAAAAAGAAATTTTTAACAACAAAAAAAATATCTGTATAATTACTAACAACAATCATATAAAGTTAACTCCATTTTTGTTTACTGCATCTTCTTCACACTTTTAGAACACAAAAGCTTTTCAAAAATAAAGGAGAAACTCATAACCTGGATCTATTCCTTAAAATCAGGAAAATAAGCTTCTTTCTAATTAAGTAAAATTAATACCACTGCCATGCCTAGCCAGACATCTTTATGAAATGACATGTTTTAAGAATATAGTTCAACATCACATTAAAATCCTTAACTATAATATTACTTTCCAAAATTCTACTAACATACAGTATGTAGTGATTCAAAACCAAAACAAGACTATAGCTGGATATAACTAAATCATACAAATTAAAAAAAGCTTCAAATTTCTTACAATGTGATACTAAAAATATAATGTCTGTCCTTTTAAAAAAATACTTTGAGAGGTCTAATAAACAGATAATAGTGTCTTCTAATGAATTAATTTCAATTTTAAACCATAAGAAATATATTTCATATTTTTAAACATTAATTACTCAGAACCAGATATTCTAATTCTTGATTCTATAAAATATAGATCTATAAACCCTTTTGTAGCTCGAGCATTCCAAACAAATCCTTCCCTACATCGTTCTTCCTATCTGATGTTCAAAGCAATCAACAGCAATTACCTTTTTCAATTCTTGGGAAAAAAATACTACAGCACACTTCTCTTGGTTATTATTTTTTTTTTGGTATAAACCAGGACCTATCAAAAAAGATACTCAGTGGAACAGTGGTATTTTATATCATGAAATAATTCAATTATGCACTGAATTTCCAATCGCAGCTACCATTCTCCATTCATTTTGTTCTTTGACTATGATAGTATATGATTTTTGTTCATTCCTAAAAAATATCTACATACATAATATATGTAGGTATTTTTTTACGAACAAGTCATATATTTAGATGTTGAAGGAAAAGTCTTCAGTCCAAGCCGGGAATAAACAACATGGCGACTGCTTTAGAAAGAAGGTTGCAGTTTATTGAAGAGGAGAGCCAGACAGAAAGATGGCCCTGGAAGAAAAGAGAAAAGAGCATATGTAGGGAGTGGGTTTTTATACCCTCTGGTGCTCTTGAGGTTGTTTCTTGTTCCTGTTTGAGGCTTTGTATTTCCTGTGTCATGTATTTTGACCTGTGTCTGAGTGTGCCTTTCTGGTATTCTAATGGTGGTGGGTTAATCCTATTATGTCCCAAAGATCATATCCTGCTTCCCTGGGGCTGTGGCAGATGACTTAAATTTTTGGCGTGAGGGGTTGTTGATTCTAGGGATCTTTCTTCCTAATCCCAGTTTCCTGATTCCAGTCTTTCTGACAAGATTATCACATCTGCATTTCTGCAGTCTTGGTTTCTGTTTGGGATAGAGAGACTTGGGTGGGGGTTGGTTTGTGCCTTTAAATCCTTTAGGGAAATATATTCTGTCTTTTAAATATTTCCAAAAATATTTCTTTCTCTGGGGGAGGCTGACTTCCCACATAGGTATGTAGGTATTTTTAGGAAGGAACAAAAATCATATATTTTAGCAACTACCACAGTATATTTGTGCACCATAGGGCACACAATAACCAGAGTAAAAGTGTAACTCATACACTGAAATTGAAATAAAGTAATCTAGGGTTACCATCAGCAGTAGGTTTCTGTATTGTGAACAGTCCCAGTACAGCGCTGAATAAATGCCACCTTTACATTTTGAGAGTAATAACTGATGAGGTCACTTATGTTTAAGTCAGGAGTCTTCAAACTTGGCAACCTGGCTGAGGAATTCTGGGAGTTGAAGTCCATAAGTCTTAAAGTTGCCAAGTTTAAAGACCCCTGGTTTAAGTGATGAGCAAGATAAAGGTATAGCAACAGTCTTTCATTAGTTCTCCAAAATAATGGTACTATTTCATTTTGAATATATGAATTGATAATCTACCATGACTACTCCAAGCCAACCCTCCCAAAATTACAACTTGTAGTTTGAATAGACCTTTGTATTTGAGTGCTCAGTTTAATTAGCTTGCTCCACAAGTGACACACCCATTAGGCAAGAACATACTCATTCTCTATGATCACAAAACCATTACATGTATATCTACTGTATGTGCAAGCATATTCACAGTAGATTGATGTAGCCTGTTTTTTAAGCTGGTCAGTTCAAGGAATTTGTTCTAAGCATAGCTGGGATATAAAATTATCAGTCAGGGAGAAAAAGAGCTTTTAATAAAGAATAAAAAGAAAGGAGAAGCATCACAAAGATTAGGTTCAATACATGATCTCAGGAAGTATTTTCTGAGGTATTGGGATTGTCATTAGTAGTAAATATAGAAGGGGCATTGTCTTACCTGGACACCTTTTCTCAGCATGACGATGGAGAATCCACCAATGGGTTCTGCTTGTCTTCTGCCCGTAGACTAAGTCAGCCAAATGTTTGCTCCACCTCTCCTCCGGAGATGCCCCTTTCCCAGTCTTCACTGAGGCGAAGGCTGTTGGCCATGTAATCTTGTGTTGTCTCAATCCTCTCCCAGCACAGGACCTGATTGGCCCTAAGGGTGGGAGTGGATTCTCCATCATCATGCTGAGAAAAGGCGTTCAGGTAAGACAACGTCCCTTCTCCAGCATGATGAGTGGAGAATCCACCAATGGGACATACCAATGCCTCCTGTCCCTATGGGTGGGGGGGTCAGTCTGGGTCTGTGTCCCACTCTTTGAAACTACACTCTGGAAGACCCTCCTGCCAAAGGAGGCCTCCGCAGATGCGAACCTATCTAACTTGTAGTGTCTTATAAAGGGGGACGGTGATGCCCACGTTGCCGCCCTGCATATCTCCTCAATCATGCCTGAGTCGCCCAGGCTGCTGAGGTGGCAGCGCTGCAAGTGGAGTGTGCAGTGATTTGCCTGGGGACTGCTAACAACTGTCCCCTGTATGCCTCTGCTATGCACCTCCTAATCCATCTTCCGATTGTGGAAGCTGTGACCCTTTGACCTCTTGTGTGAGAGTAGAAGGAGGCGAACAGGGCTTCCGACTTGCGGAAGGGTGCCATCCGTTTAATGTATTGTCTTAAAGCCCTGCGAACATCTAAGGTATGCCACTTGCACTCCAATTCATGGGAGGGCTCGGGGCAAAGGTCTGGTAGCACTACTTCCTGTGTTCTGTGAAACAGAGAATTGTCCTTGGGGATGAAGGAAGGGTCCAAACATAGGACCACCCTGTCCGAGTGGAAGATACACAGATCCTCTCTAACTGATAGTGCTGCCAACTCTGAAATGTGTCTAGCTGGGGTAACAACGACCAGAAAGGCAACCTTAAGGGTCAAGTATTATAAGGCGCAAGTCCAAACTGGTTCAAATGGGGGTAAAGTAATTGCCTGTAGGACCTTAGACAGATCCCAGGAAGGATATCTGTGGACCGCAGATGGACTGTCGTTTGTTGTGCCCTTAATGAAGGATCGTACCACTGGATGCCTGGCCAGTGGTTCAGAGTTGCTATAGGTAAGAATGATAGATAAAGTGGCCACCTGTCTGCGAATTGTGTTGGGCACTAGTCCCCTATCCAGGCCCTCTGCTAGGTAGTCTAAGATCCTCAGAATCAAATACTAAAGGGGTCTAGCTGCTGTTTTGTGCATCAGTTGCAATAATTTCTCCATGTGGAATCATAGATTCTCTTAGTTGTAGGCCTTCTAGAGGCCTGGATTGTCCTGATGACTCTTTGTGAAAAGGTCTCCTCCTCTAGGATGCTCCGTTCAAGTGCCAGGTGGCTAATTGGAGCCATTGTGGCTCTGGATGAAGTAGAGCCCCCTGGTCGAGTGAGATTTGAGCATGTGGAATCCTTCACGGTGGGGATGTAGAGAGACTTACGACGTCTGCAAACCACGGCCGTCTTGGCCAATGTGGTGCAATGAAAATTACCTCTGCTTGTTCCTGCAATATCTTTCTGATGGTTGCTTGTATCAGAGGAAGTGGTGGGAATGCGTATAGCAGCCCCTCCGGCCAATGACCTCAAAGTGCATCTGCTCTCTCTGCCCCTGGTGACGGAAAGTGGGAGAAGAACCTCGGGAGCTGAGCATTCTTGGGGCTGGCAAATAGGTCCAGCACTGGGTGGCCGAATCTCTCTGATGCTTACCTAAAAAGAGCAGGGTGCAGACTCCACTCTGAGTGGTCTATCGTCGCCCTGCTTAGGAAGTCCGCCTGATGATTTGCTTCTCCTGATTTGTGCTCGGCCTTGAGGGAGGCTAGGTTGCTTTCTTCCCAGGTTCCCAGCGCCTGTGCTTTGGTCATGAGAGCCCTGGATTGTGTGCTCCCGTCGACTGACGTGGGCTTTGGCCGCCACGTTGTCTGTGAGAACCAGGACATGCTGATCAGCTACTGTATTGTGAAAATGGCAAAGGGCCAGGTGAATGGCTCTGAGCTCTAACCAGTTTATGTTGTGTTTTAGGTCCTCCTTTGACCACTGGCCCTGTGTCAGCTGTGATTGTAGGTGTGCTCCCCAGCCGAATAGACTGGCGTCTGTGGTCAGAGTGACCTGGTCAGTCTCCTTGTGTCCCTTTCTGAGTGCTGGAGAAGCCCACCACTGGAGGGACTTCAGGACCCCTGATGGTATCCTTACTCTTCGGTTGGATGCGCTTATTCTCCTCTTTTGGAATGGGAGTAGGAACCACTGCAGATCTCTGGAGTGTAGTCGTGCCCAGGGCACGATTGCAAGGCATGAAATCATGTTTCCTAGTAATTGGGAGAGTGTGGCCAGTGTTGTGGTTCGCTTCTTTTGAACCAATTTGACCATGGTTCGAATGCTGTCTTGGCGGTCTCGAAAGAGGTAGACCCTGCACTGTAGTGTGTCTATCACAGCTCCCAGATGTAAAAGATGGGTCAATGGGACCATCTGACTCTTTTGGAAATTTACTGAGAAACCGTGTTCCTGAAGAGTTGTTAGGGTCAGTGCTAGGTCTGACTGTGCTGTCTGAATTGATGAAGATTGAATGAGAATGTTATCCAGATAACATTGAATGCGCATAGGAATTGTTCACAGATGTGCCGTAAGTGTTGCCAGTACCTTTGTGAATACTCTGGGAGCTGAACAAAGTCCAAAAGGCAGAGCCCTGTATTGAAAATGCTGCCTTGTGTGGCAGAATGTGAGAAACCTCTGGTGTTCTGGAAGCATGGGAATGTGAAGGTAGGCCTCCATCAGATCTATGGACGTCAGGAGGTCTCCCTTTCTGATGCTTGCCAATATTGACTGCAGGGTTTGCATTTTGAATTTTCTGTAAGCCAAGTGTCTGTTGAGGCTTTTTAAGTCTATGATCGCTCTCCACCCCCCCTCCCCGAATTCTTTGGGACTATGAACAAGATGGAATAGAATCCCTATCCCCGCTGGTCCTTCTCTACCGGTTCTATGGCCTGGATGTCCAGTAGATGCTGGATGGCCTCCTTAATAAGGTTCCTTTTGGTTGGATCCTTTGGAGATGGACAAGGAATGAAGCGGTTTGGGGGTGATGAAATGAATTCTAGTGAGAGACCGAATCTGACGGTATTTAGGACCCAAAGGTCTATGGTGGTGGCTTGCCATTTGTGAGCAAGAGAGCTAGCCTGCCACCAATGGGGGAGTCCTCCCCTCTGTCACTTGGATCTTCGGTAGGGGCGACCTCCCGCTCCCCGAAAGGGCCACTTTGATTGGAACGGTTGTCTGAACCTGTCCCTGTTGCCGGTTCTCTCACCCTGTTGGTCTGACCTAGGCTGATAGGGGCAAGAAAAGGAATCTTGTTCTGTGCCTGTGTCAGATCGAAAGGACGGTCTGCGGGGGTAGGAGGAGACTCTCCTCTCCGTTCTCCTTGTCACATGTGCCAGAATCTTGCATTTATCCTTGTTCTCTATCAGATAAGGATCAAGGGCCTCATCAAAAAGATGGCCGCCCTTGTAAGGTGCTGCTGCCAGCCGCCACTTTGCCTTCATGTCAGCTCTCCACTGTTTGAGCCACAGCAATCTGCGTGCTCCGATGTTGTACGCTATTGCCCTAGCACACAGGTCGGCAACCTGCGGCTCCGGAGCCGCATGCGGCTCTTTGAGCTTTCCCCTGTGGCTCCCAGCCTCCTCTGCCTTTGAAGAGAGAGACAGAGACAGAGAGAGGCAACTGCACTTCCCAGCCCCCCCCTGTGTTTGTGTGTGTGTGTGTGTGTGTAAAAGAGAGTGCACTCACAGTGTTCTCTGAGGAGCTGAAAAGCTTACTAGGTGGAGCTCCTCCCTTTGCTGCGTCTTTGCAGGAAGCAGGAAGGGCAGGAGAGAGCTAGCTAGCCCAGCTAGGCTGACTCAGGAATTCTGGGAGTTGAAGTCCATGAGTCATAAAAGAGACGAGGTTGCTTACCCCTGAGTTTATTGGACAACAGCTTGAAGCTTGCCAGGTGAGCAGCAGATGGGGGGGGAGAAAGAGAGAGAGAGAAAGAGAGAGAGAGAGGGGGGGAGAGAGAGAGAGAAAAGAGAGAGAGAAAGAGAGTGGGGGAAGGAGGGAAGGAGACACAGAGAGAGAGACCCTTTTGACATCTAAAATGAAGATAACACTGCATATATCCTTTTTTACCTCTGTGTGTATGTAATTTTATTCTCTTAAAGCACTCTCTTGGTGATCATTGTTTTCATAGTATGGATATTCCCAAGAGTCATATTTTTACTTTTATTTTTAATGTGTGTGTGTGTGTGTGTGTGTGTGTGTGTGTATGTGTATATGTGTATACACACACACACACACACACACAAACACACACACAGCTATAATAAAGGTAAAAAAGGATATATGCAGTGTTATCTTCATTTTAGATATCAAAAGGGTTTTGCGGCTCCTGGTGTTTTGTTTTTGGTGGGAAACGGGTCCAAGTGGCTCTTTGAGTGTTTTGGGTTGCCTACCCCTGCCCTAGCAGAATAGTTTGATGCGTGCAAGGATGAATCTGACATGAACTCATGGTGGGGAAAGGGAAATCCTCCCTTGATCCTGGAGCCCATGTGCAGCCAAAATGGCGTCCGGCTCTTAGTTGGCCCTCCAGGATCAGCTGTCCTAAAGGCAAGCCTCGTGGCTGCTCTGTAATTTGCCACAATGAATTTGCCACAATGAAAAAGGCAGCAAGGGGTGAATCTCCGATTGTCCTTTGCTCCCCCCCCCCCCTTGGGGTGAAATTAATAGAAGAATACGACCTGATTTAAAGTCCTTTAAGTCTGGAGCCAAGAAAAACCTGTCTGTCCGGGCTTGAGACTAAGTCAAGACTGGGAAAGGGGCGTCTCAGGAGGAGAGGCGGGGCAAAAATTTGGCTGACTTAGTCTACGGGCAGAAGACAAGCAGAACCCATTGGTGGATTCTCCACTCGTCATGCTGGAGAAGAGATGTGTTACTACATTTTTAAACCTTTGAGTCAGTAAGTTTTTATTTGTAATAAAAATTATACCTCATTCATGGCATTCTTGTAACGCAAACATAAGCAACACTGAGAAATGTACAATTGGACTAGGAAAAAGGTACATGGACCAATCCTTTCAAACAAAGACAGATATTAACATCTTAAGACACAAGGTAGTTAGTTGTACATTTAAAGAGGATCACACTGCAAAGTTAAAAGAGCTGGAATCTTTGTTTTTCAAAAACAAATCCCTTGTTTATTTCATTACAACTAAAAAAAAGAACATTACTGGTCATGGTGAAAAAAAATTCTTAACGACTGTTCACTACATTTATATTTTGCTTTTGTGTAGTAATTCTGTCCAATATTGTTTTTATTAGATTCCAAAAATTATCCAATCAGCTTTCTTCTAAATGAATAGGGAACTGAGGTTGGACTATTTTTAGTCTCAATGTTCATTCCTTGGCTTAAAATCAACAGTTATCCTCCAATATCAATTGCCATAGAGATAACAATTTGCAAAAACAAAGCAAGGCTATTTTGAAGTTCATCCAGAGACCACAATCAATATATTGTATACCATACAGCAGGGGTCCCCAACTTGTTGGCCACTGGGAATGTGCATGCACCCCCCCCCGTTCACTAGTGCCAGTATGCGCATGTGTGGGATGCTAGCACTGCCTCCAGCATTATGCAGGGGCTAGCAGCCCGTTTGCACATGCATGCAGGCGCTAGCAGTCTGTTTGCACATGCATACGGGTGCTAGCAGTCCGCTTGCACATGCATGTGGGCACTAGCAGCCTACCTGCACATGTACATGGGTGCTAACGGCCCGCTTGAGCACGCGCACTAGCTGCCTCCATGAGCATGTGCGTGGGTGCCAATGCTGCCATCACCACCACGGGTGCGTGTGGCCAGTTTGTGCATGCATGCAGCCTGCTTGCGCATGTGCACATGCGCTAGCACCACCGTACATGCACCTGTTTGCTCTTCCCTTTCCCTCCAGGCCACCAACCCACAAAGGTTGGGGAGATCTGTCATACAGTGTGGTATTAAACAAGCACTGCAGAAAATGCAAGCTAAACACAAGCCTGATTTCAAGTCAAATTAATTTTTGGAATGTGTACATTTTTCCTTATGACAAAAATTAAAATATAAAGTTTTAGCCTGGCCTATCTTCTCCCAAGTCAGACTGATATATTTTTGCATGATGATCAGATCATTCACCCGATTTTCTTGTTGTTTTTTAAAAAATCCATCTGTATAGGTGTTACAAAAGAGGAAGCTTAACTTTATGCTGTTCCACTTAGTCATACAAGCATCCCTTGTATTTTCAATATATATTTTATCCTATACAACAGAGCTCCCCAACCTTTCCAGATTGGCGGCTCGGAGGAAAAGGGGGGAGCAGGGAAAGGTGCGGCACGGATGCTATTACTGATATTCTACTGATATCCTGAATTGGAGAGCTGCAATGATCAGAGTCTTTTATGTTGTGATTTGTTTTCTGTATAATGGCTTTCAAAAAACATATGCACTGATTTTTACTTTGTTTTGTTTGAGATACTCGGTAAAAATATTCTTTTCTACTAAAGCAGTGGTTCTCAACCTTTTTAATGCCGTGACCCCCAACCGGTCGTACGTCGAGGACTACTCAACCGATTGTAAGTCGAGGACTACTCAACTGGTGCAGCACCCTTTGCAGAATGGGACTTTTGGCGGGCTCAGCAGGGCAGAGACAGCCTGGACAATTCCTATTGGCTTTTGAAAGCCAATAGAATTAGACTCTATTCAAGAGAGTCTATTCTATTGGCTTTCAAAAGCCAATAGAATAAAAGGGAGTAGCACAGCTAAGGAAAAGGGGGAAAAAAATGACAGACTGCGTTGTTTGGCGACCCCCGTGAAATGGCCGTTCAACCCCAAATGGGGTCCCGACCCACAGGTTGAGAACCACTGTACTAAAGCCTTTTACAATTTGCGGATAGCTACTGTGAGTTGTACTTCAAGATGATACCCATATCTCAAATTCCTTGTATAGATCCTGTGTTGAATCTTCAACAGTGGCAAATATCTTCCCATCTTATTTGAAGGTAGCAGGTTGTCAGCCCTTTGAGCTAGGCCAGGTCAGAAAATTCTCAGGAAATACCAGAACTCTACTTTATAGACTACAATATGTAACAAAATCTAAAAAAATCAAGGTTGAGCAACTTCATGCTTCTTTCTCAGACTTCCTTGTCTTCCCAGGCTGAGCTCATAGTTTACTGATGGTCTCTGTATACTTTCTTCAAGATCATGTCTGTATTTTTCTGCATAGACTAGCTGGGAGTTTGCTAGCATAACTAGATCTTAACTTTCACTGCTGTTACTAGCACCATGGCATCATGCAGCCTTGGTTACTAGTAGACTTGGGAATATGCTTTTCTTTCCATTATTAAATTATATCTGGACCCTGGTGGCACAATGGTTAGAATGCAGTATTGCAGACAAATTCTGCCTGCAGTCTGGAGATCGATTCTGACCGGCTCAAGGTTGACTCAGCCTTCCATTTTTCTGAGGTCAGTAAAATGAGGATCCGGATTGTTGGGCATAACATGCCAACATTGTAAACTGCCCAGAGAGTGCTGTAAAATACTGGATGCCCTCACAGGAAAAATAAGGCCTCCCATAATTCAGAAAAATATTATTTTAATAGCAGCTAGTATGTATTTTTAAAAAAAATAAAATAAAGCATGCATCTGAAAAAGACCTATCATTTTTCCTGCCATCTAAAACAACATATTAAAATCAAAAATCTTTAAAGAAAAAATACAGCTGCAATAGTCATACGGTATCCAGCCCACACAAAAATAACCTGACTTGTTTATTTCTGAGGGAAAAATCACTTCTCATGGCAGATTGTTATGCTATTATTTTAGAAAACAAATAGTTCATTGGTATTACTTTCTACTTAGTACACATCTCAGAGAAAAAACAGGAAATACCAGTTTTTGGAATAACATATACAAACTATAAGAGCGTTTTAGCTTGTATTCCTTCTTTGTGAAAACACATTAAAGTAGTTCTTAATCCTATACTGTATGTTCCTGCACATATGTGAAATTGGAAAGACACTCAAAGAAACAGAAAAGGAACAGATATTATGTTTTCTATTGGAATGTCAATGAAAATGGCATGCTGACAACAAGTTCTCTCCATCTCCCAATGTCATGTTGAGGAATGCTTATCATATGACAGTGTGCCATTATGTGGTGTATTTCTGTTTCTATCAGTCAGATCTATATTGTAGAACAGAAATGGGAAAATTCACAGTATGATCATTAAGATCACATGACTAATCTCCAAAATTTTGTCTGGAGGGGTAGGGGAAAACATAGAGAAACAAACCGTTGTTTACTCACACTGCCAATTTTAACAAACCAGCAAGATTAAATAATAATCTTCAACTGTACCATTGTACCCAAGAAGTAAAGGACCCGCATACTTCAAACATCCTGGCGGCAGGGTCTGTCCATTAAGTTGACCACAGCACATATAAAGGGGATTGTCTTGTGGCTAGTTGTTTTTCTCCCAACATTTTTCCCATGAAGAAAGATTCAACCATTTCATTTGTCATTCACTTACAGTTTTTAAATAAGCATTCCAGGAAAAGTTTTAGTTATATGAATCACATTAATATACATGGGAAATAATTCCTTCCTAAAACAATGTGCTGCACAAACTAAGGCCAATAGCTTAACATTTGTATATCTATATAGCTCAAAATAAAAATATGCCAATTTAGTTGCCCATCTCCCAAAACAAAATACACCTCCAAAAATCTTTTGAAGACTACACAGGCCTGGAACTCATCACAAAACCACAATTCAGCATAACAAGCTAAACATATTGGTGTACCTTGTCCTGACTTGAACTCTGTAATCTTGCAACACTGTTTTTTCCCCTAGAATATTTCAATATTATTCTAAATAGAAGAAAGACATACAGCTTGCACTTAAATTGCTACTTTTGACATTAATAAGACGTTCAACAAATACTTTATTTAGACAAGTGTGGTGTAGAGATTAAACTACTCGATTAGCAAATATATAGGTTCAAGTCTTCTCTTAGCAATGGAAGCTAACTGGCTGACTTTGGTAGGCACTATATCCTAACTTCCTATTAGCCTACCTGATACGTAATGAAGAAAAGTGGAACAAGGAGTCACAAATGATGTTTTTTTGACATTTTGTTTATTCATTGTTGCAAAATAAACTGCTTAATACAAATTTCCACATAATTATCTTATTTTGACAGTATCACTTTCACCAGTCTTTCTATTAAATAGCCAAATGATCCAACAGTCTAAATAAAAACAATTAAAAACAGAAGTTCATAGTTCATAATTAAACTAGCTCTCTAGTTTAGAAAAAGAAATTATTACTTAGCTCAGCTTTTTCACTGTTGCAGGAGATATCTGATCATCCAATTTGGTTGCAAGGAGTTGCACCTAAACTGCATAGTTTGAAGAGTTGAAGAGGCATGCAAGGTACTTGAAAAAATGCAGCAGCTAAAGTACAAAGTCATCAGTACAGAAAAACAGGGCACTAGATTTCTCAATTACATCTGTCATTTCAGGAGATAAATTATTAAGTAGATGAACTCACATCATAACCATCTCCAAAATTTGTATTAACAGATAAATATCTGCCGAATGACCCAGAAAAATGGAAAATATGCAAAAGGTTGGAAATAGCCTAAAAATTTGCTGAATAAAGGCCTTTTCTAATATGATTATAGCCAAGCCCTGTTCTTTTTTTAAAAAATCAAAATCTTAATATTGCTCTTGTAACAATTCAAAATTCAATCTTGCTATTGTGATATCAGAATTAACTGAATATGCCCTTTCATCCTGCAGATGTGGGCTGATAGCAGGTTGTGTACACAACTAGTGTTTGATCACCATTTCCAGAACTCTTTTACATATTAGTTGAAGAGATGCTCCATGGCTTGGAAACAGGACAACTAAAGACATTTTTTCTTCCAGCTTAGTCAGATCACCCAGATTACACAGCTGAAGCATTCGCAATTTCATGACTGAGGAACAGTTAGTGATTCATTTTAAATTTTGAATTTGTAGATGTCAATATCATTTTTCCAAGGCATAAATAGGATTTAACACATAATATGAGCCAGACAAGACTTGCCCATTGCGATTATAGTTATGTGTGAACATGGCTCTATTAGTTCAAAACTGTGGGTTCAAAAATCCAATTCAGCATTTAGTCATGGCTACAGCAATAAATTCAAATAGATACAATTTGCCAGGAAGAAAAGATCTGAGGAAGTCCCATTGAAATAAATATGAAGTAGGAGAGCAGGAAAACTTCCTTATATTTTTTATAGCTAACACCAACTATGTTTGCTTTTTGAATCCTGCTACTTTGCTTTTCTGAACTTCAGTGCCATACTGCTGTATGTTTATGTTCAGTAATAGAAATTTAGAATGAGAATAAAAACAAGATATAAAGAGAACGAGACAAAGGATTGTTTAAAGTAGTAGCAGTATGTCAGATGAAATCAGCAAAGTTGCACTCTGAAACCACAAATTAACATTTTTTTTAAAAAAAAAAATCTGTACTGTTCCAAAATATTACTCACATAGTCTCAGGTGAGTAATTTTCATTAGTAAGCAATGCAAAATAGTTTCAATGAGCACTAAGTCACATGTGCTGCTCTCAAACATGAGATTAATAAAACCATAGAAGTGAGAATTTAAACAAGATATTCCTTTTTCTTTCCTTTTGTGCTAGTCCTGGAAAAAAGCTACAAAAGACTGATTGCCTACTTTTACGTTACTCAAAAAGTTACAGAAAATCTTTCATGATGGGAACGCAAGAAACCTACGCTTAAAAGTCTGCCATGTCATTCACCCTTTGCCATAAGAAATATTGTTCCCAGTGTCAACCATCAAGTAAGAAGCAAAGACCAAGTTAAGTGCCTTCAAGTCCTCTATTTCAGGGGGAAAGCTAAGAATGGTAATTACATTTATCTCCTGGCTACTCTGATTGATATGTACTATATCTGATTAAGAATTCTGGGAGTTGCAAGGCCAATATCTCTGAATAATGCCAGACTGAGGAGTTAACTTTTTTAAATTAACAACATTCCATTCAACATGTTATAATCTGTTTTCCTGCTCACCCAGTGCAGCTTTTAACATTATTTCTTTGAAATTGATCAGGCGAAAAAGGCTCAGATTAGGTCCTTAAGAAGACCCCTTATTCTTACTTCACTAATTGCCATTCTGAGATACACAGCAGCCAGTTTTTCTTATCGGAACAGTGAATACACTAAAAAGAAGGGCTTCCTTTTAGGAAGGAAAAGGTCAGGATGGCAACTAACTATACTAAATACATGGGGTAGCAGACGTGTAGGTATATATATCCAGTGCAATTTTTAAGAAGAATTTGACCCATCCCCCATTTAAGCAACAAAATTTCCTTCATCTGGAGCCCTCCAATTATGTTGGATTAAAAATCCTAATATAGACAAAATCAACTGCCCAATCCTAATTTATAATCCCTACTTTCTGAAACTCATTTTTTGCTTAGTCTCACAGATCTGTCTTGCTGGATATGAACATGTTTTTTTAAAGTCTGAAAATGACTTGTCTTCTATCTTCCTAGATACAAAAGTATATGCGAAATAGGCACCATTCTTTTAATATTAGAAGGTGTCCTGCAGGAGCTCAGAAAATTTGCATTTCCTGAATTTGCAAGTATATTAAGAGGATATAATCTTCATGTGCTTTTAGTGTGAAGATTAGAAACTAAAAAAAGGAATATGTGAAAAAGGAGAAAGGGACAAGAGAAATTGCTAAATAATGATGGCAGAAAAAAAACGCTTGAAAATGTAAAAATATATTGGGTTGTGGTTTTTTTAAAACAAAGCAGAGGGCAAGAAAACATGAAGGAAGAAAGACCCAGGCAAATACAGTATGATGTGTGTTGGTGTTTTGATGGGTTTTTTTGGAAGTAGTTGTAAGTGAAATTTTTAATCTTTTGCAAGTCTGCCAAAATGTCTAATTCTTTCAGATTGTTTTATATAAAACTGCTGCCTAAAAGTCTTTATTGGAGACTTAGGAACATCTGAAGAACATGTTCTCCTCACAATTTGCTTCTTTCAAAAAATCATAGTAAATTAACATGGAGTTAATATATAGATAATCTAAATTTGTCTTACACATACTAAATATTTTATACTGCTCATGGACAGGCTATATTATTTTCCTGATAGAAACTGAAATGGACAAGCTAAGGGACTCATTCAAGCTTATACAGTAAATTTTATAAGGGCCTATATGAGTTCCCAGATCTCCAAGAGTTAAATCCAGTATCACATGAACATCATTCCCCTATCTTTGAAACAGCCTAGTTATTCAAACAGAATGGCTTGTTCAAATAATTTTCAGCACTGGAAAATACAACAGTATGTGTTTAAAAAAGCATTTGTTTCAGAACAAACAAGAAATATGTTAATCAAACATTCAAGCTACATATTCAGAAGCATCTCATAACATAGCACTAAGGGGGCTGAATGAAGATACTGACCATTGTCACACATTGCACCAAGTCATGGTTTGTTGAACAAACCACTACTGGCTGGAGGTATATAATATACTCAACTGTAAACTATGAGTTATAAACCACAATGTTGGATTCACTGAAAACACTAAACCAACATTTGATTTGGTCTTTGTACCCAACCTAGGTGTAGGGTGCTATATAAATGAAAGTGCCTGCATCCAAAAAATAATAGCTAGAGGTGAAGAGTAGATCTAGTTTAAGGATATGTTAATATTTTTAGATTTTTGTTAATATGGTATTTATAGCACAGTGCTTTATATGTTTAATTGGAAGTCTGCCCCACTATTGTTATTGAGATCACCCAACTGGCTTCATGCATATGACAGGATGACAGTTCAGAGTCTCCCAATTTCTAACTTGGTGCCCTAGCCACTATACCACACTAGCTCTGTTTTGTTTATAGTATCTTGCAATTAAAAAAAAATCAGAACAATTTAAAATTGGTTATAAAACACAATGAATCGTTTTGAATTCCAAATTGAATTCTATGTCCTTGGAGCTATCAGGAAAAGTATTACATTCTTAAGTGTTTCTTTTATCATCTATACTAGGGGTTGGCAAATTGCAACCCACAGATCAAATAAGGCCTGCTGCCTATTTTTATACAGCCTGCAAACAAATGGGCAGATGGCAGATTACTGTACCAGGCCCAAACCTCTGCTCAACTTTCAAAGTTGGGCAGAGAGTTGCTGAGGTCAAGTGTCCTGGGTAGCAGTAGCCTATCAGTGACCTCCTTACTGGCTGGCACTATCCAATGGTTGCTGGGCTGTTTAACCTCTGGAACCAGCTCCAGCTTTTCCCACAGAGGCACAAGATCTGCTCCTTTAGAGAAAAAGTTTGCCAATCCCTGATTTTTACATATTCTCTAGCTTAGATCCTCAATAATTAAGACTGAATTTCAACATTAGGTGATACTTAAAATTATTTCCTCCAACTGAAAAAAAATAAGAGTAAAGCCATCCTCAAGCCATGCTTAATTCCTAATGAACAAAACATGAATATCTGTAAAGTATGATAATTCCAGATAAACAAGCATATTAAAAGATGCCTTTTCTGGTAATAAAGTAATTTATCTCAGTTGCCAATATGTATATCAAAATGCATTTCACTGTATATTTGGAGACATCCTTCATCTTAAACTATCAATAATGAAACAAATTAAAAGAACTGGAAACTGGATTAATAATACATCACAAGGTAATTTACTGCTGTCTTAATCACCCACAGAAGTGTTGCTGAATTACAGCAACATCTGCAAGATCAGGCAGAGAAAAAATAAAATCTAAGAAGTTAATGTATGATTCAGATCTGTCTGTCGTTTCCTTAAAGAAGTGCTATCATATTCCACTTGCCAAATATTGATTACTCCTACAACATAACATCAGGAAGAAGCACAATTTCAAATAAACAAATAGGAAATTAACAACATATCAATCTGCTAGTGGCTTTATGTAAGTGGAACAGTTACATTCATGTATTTTACATAGTACAACAATATGAAGAACCTTTTTGAAATCATGCAAATTCAACTTTCACAAGATCCTCCCGAATCCTTAGAACTAAATTTGATTACTATAGGTCTTATCTAAAAGCATGATTTGAAGTGAGGGGGAAAGTTAACCAAGTTTAACTATTTTTACATAATAGAGTAACGATTGAAACAGAACATAAACTATTATTTTAGCCTAATGATCTACAAATGAATCCTAATGCCCAAAGACAATTCTTGCACAGTCATGCACATATTTAAAATGTATTTTAATTAAAAGCATGACTCTTCTACTAAAACCAATGAGGCTTCTTGCTCCTGTCATAAACACATTTTTTCTTCTGCAACAAAGATTTTACTTTGTCATGCCCAAATGTCTTGGCAAAATATACATGAACCAATCAAACTTCTGCACATTTAAAATATTTTAAATTGATGTGCAATTAATTAAAAAGGAACCTTAAGACCGGTTTTAGATCAGACTCTTCCAGCATTGTTCGCTTGTTTTTAAATTTTAATGAAAAAAATGAGGGGGGGGGACATCTGGTCAACATTATAAACTGGATGCCAGACACAAAAGAGGAAATGGACCAAAATGAAATAAATCCTTCCTCTCTTCTTTGCTCACCCACCCCATCTGCTTCTTCCTTCTGCTATCTGCTGACATGGAAGGCTTTGAACCCCAGCAGTGGCCTGTATATCCCCTTTGCAGGAAGCTTGGTAAGGAAATTCCAGACTGCTCTGCAAGAAGCTATGCCTTGCTCGAAAAGTAAACTTTTCACAAATTTTAGCCACAAGGACGATGTTACGAAGCCAGCGCTTTTCTCTTGGCACTTGAATGTGCTCAGTGGGCCAAGGTTAACCCCCCTCCCCACACTCCAATATACTGACCTAAATGCAATGCGCCAAACAATAGCAGTGAACGAGGCACGCAAGCATTCTCCATAAAGGCAACTCACCTCTGCCCCGCACATCCTGAATAAAAAAAGAGACACGGGAACATGTGCCCACACACACACACACACACACACACACACACACGCTGCACCTCACACCCCCACGGCTTTAACGGTACATGAATTCTATCCTCAACAGTATCTCCGTCAGTTTACTACCTCCAGAAAAGGTAACGATTTGACGACTCACCTATGGTCTCATTTGGACCACATTAAATAATGTTTAAGATCGCCATACTCATCCCCCCCCCGGACTTTTGAGTTCCACTGAAAGCAATCAGATTTAATTCCAAACGATCCTGGCTGCAGCTTGATTTTTTTTATTTATTTATTTATTTATTTATTTATTTTCAAAACTTAAGCCTATAAATCCACTTCTTCCCATACCGCGTGCGGGTCTAGACTCTGGAGAATAAACTTTTTATCAAGCCATTGACAGGATTGCCGGGAGGGAGTGAAAAGCGGCTTGCTATTTCTTGAAATCCCCAAGGACAATTTGGGATGCAACCCTACAGCAACCTCCTTGGACCTTAGCGGGGGTTTTGCATCCACGGAAGCGTGCGCGGCAGACTTCACGCAGCGCCCAACTTCGTGAACACATGCAAGGAAGCTCACACGCGACGGAGGAGAACCACCAACGCCGCCGGAACGCTTCACACATCCTACTCACCTCCGTGAAAAAGTTATTCATGGCTGCACCAACTCAAAAAGAGTCCAGTCAAAGGGAAAGGCGGCTTATTGCTTCGGGTGAGACGAAGGGGCTGGAGTTCCTCACGCCCTTTCTTCTCCTGCTGCCATCCCGCGGCCTCCCTCTTCGTTGCTTGCCCTCTTCTCTCTCCCGCCGGCCAAGTGACCACCAGTACCTTCATTCAGACGAGCGGAGGCTTTTGTTCCCCACGGGTTGTTCGGCTCAGCGCCGCAGCGAGAAGCGGCCGCCGAAGGAAAACCGGTAGCACATGGCTTCCTTCCACCCCCTTCGCGCTTACGGGGTAAAAAGAACAAGCTTTACGCTGGATTTGTGCAAGACCGGGGGTTAAAAAAAAGGAGAAGAAAAAAGTCCGCAGTTTCCTGAGCAAGAAGGCGCCGGCAGCTCGCTTCAGTCGCTCCGCGCAAAGTGGCTGCGGGGGGTGGGGAGGAGGAAATGCACACCTTTCAGGCAGACCGCCTCTAGGCTTGCGTGCTTGCTGGTGTGAAGACGGGGGCTGCTCAAGGGCCCTCTCGGGTCACGGAGGAGTTCTCGACTGAGATTACTGATTCTCCGCCCCGAAAAGCCAGCGCTTCAGCCAATCCCGGGCGAGCGCCTCTTTGGAATTTTGACCCAGGAGGCGCGCGAGCTACTTTTTTCCTCGTTTTTGTTCGTTCGTTCCTGTTTCGCTTCTTCTTCTTTTTTTTCCCCTCTCCGCTCTTCTCGATTGCAGCACTTCTTGTGTTTCCTCCGCTGCCACCTAGGTGTATGAACCTGCTGATGTGATGACTGGGGACGCTCCTTCTTCTCGTCCCACCCGCCATATCTGGGGTCTCTTAGTTTCAGATCCAGTCTCCCCCCCCCCCCTCTCATCCTGGTAGCTAGCTGAATTTGTAGAGGTATTCCTCTGCAAATTCCTGTCTGTTCCAAAGGGTCTCCCAAGGTGGGATCTTAGCGTGTAGTGTTCATTGCATGTTATATAGGGGTTTCCCATCCCCACAGTCTATCACTTGCTGTTTGGAATGAGAGGGCTGCAATTGCACCAATCTGCATGCAAATGAAACAGATCAAGGGGAACTTATAGAGGCTCCTTCAGTTGCCCATCAGCCTCCGCATATGTCCGGAAGGCTATTCATCAGCATCCAATATTCATCCACATCCGGGTTTGTTGCAGCAACATGGGAGCCCAACTTTCATGATACACACATGTACAGTATATGTGTGTTTTTGCATGGCAATAATCCAGGACTATCCCTTATGACTGTGTTATGCTGCTCTAGACAATCATCCAATGGCATTTATGTCTCCACCACATGGTCACCTGCAGAAAGGCATGGAGAGCAAGGTTTCTGAAATGTCTGGTGTTTGGATAGTAACAAAACTCACAGGCACACATTCATAGGGTTGGGTATGGAAGAGTTTTCCATCTACTTCAATAAGTACATTACTATTGTACGCAAAAATGGTCCCAAGGTTAGAATACCATACCATGAGACAGACTGCACTTTCTCCTTAAAACAGTCTCTTTTCTGCTATTAGGGATAATTCATATTTCCCAACCTAGAATTCTCCACAAACATCACAATTCAGCTTCAAGAATTCCCCCAAGCAGCATTCTCTTGGTATTTGAGAGAGTTAAAGTTCACATCTGGGAACATCATGGTTGAAAAGGCTGAGACAGCACAGTATGAGGCCCTTCAATTGTTTCACAGGAGTTCTAACAATCATGTCTCCCTCAATCTTGTTCAATAAGGCTGGTCAGAATGGAATTCAATAACATAATGCAGATTGCCTATCCTTAGAGTAGCAGCCTTTGTTTTTACCTCTGTAGGATAACCAAGCTGAGTCTGAGGGAAGGGTCAAGCATATGATCAGTCTTGAGTCCCTTTGCGCTCACAAGAGACTTAAAGTCCAGCCCACCTTGAATTCCATTGACTCTCATCTACTGCCAATTTGCCTTGACCATTAGTAGTTTAGATTCTTGTAGAAGCTAGCACGAAATAAACTTCTATTCATTTGGACAACCTTGGTGCCTGATTTTTAGAGCCTGACAATCTCCCATTTTCGCTCCTGCTTTCCCCATTCTGCCAGGGAAGAAATGTTTGACCAATTTGGGATTGCATCCAATCCAAACGGGGCAGCATCAGGAATAAGAAAGTGGAGAACAGTTTTCTTTCCAACTGTTTGGAGCCTGTGGAATATGGAAACAGATGCAGTACTGCAATGACTAGTATATTATTGCTTTAAAAGTTTCAAATGCTTTAGAATGTGTGATTTTAGCAAAGGATGGACTGGCATCCCTTGTTCTGGTTCCCAAGAATTTCCAGGATGTAAACAGGATTGTTCAGCAAACACTTGATCATGTACTACCTCTACTCCAAACTGTGTATTCACAGAGGTATAAACTATGCTGAAATTTATTGAATCAATGGAAATTACTTCTGAGAATATACAGTAATTTTAAACTGCAAACCAAAAAGAACCTTACAAGTTGTAATTAAGAGAGAGTGATTATGCTGTCTAATGCAAAATGATGGTAAAATTCCAGTAAAGAATACTGATTCACTCTTGTCCCAGGTTTTGCAACTTGTTTGACCACAAAGTTGTCTGGTTTCTTTCCACACTACTCTGGATTAGTTGATTATTTTAAATGGCTCTAGTTTAATCAATTACTTGATGTGTTTTATGAATCCTAGTTTCAGCAGCAATGTCATCACTTTGCTTTAGGCTGTTAGGTGTGTTGGGGGAAATGAATGCTCCAAAAAGCTGAATAATACATTGGAGGAAAAATCCAGTAAGAATTATATGGCTCATTAATGGTGACAACAGAATGACTTGCCGAAAGTCACCCAGCTGGCTTTCAAGTTTAAGGGAGGCCTAGAACTTATAGCTTATACCAAACTTATCTAATTATCATTCATTATCTCATTTTCCTAAATATTTTCTGAAGAAAATAAGCTAAAGAAAATATGAATACCAAAAAGACAATTCACGGAGGATCTGAATCTTATGTTTGAAGTCCAGGATAACTTGGGTTAATGTATCTTTATCTGACTGAACCCCAGCTCTGCTTTGCCCTTTTTTGTGTTCCTCCACTAAATGAAACCAGGAGAGGACCTTCTCAACAGTGTGAGCTGACATTTGGAATGGTTTCTGTTGTGTCCTGAATGTTGCAAATGGTCCCGAGCAGACCAAAAGCTGCCCGGGACCAGACTGGCTGTCACCAGCCTTGCACACATGCACAAGGCGCGAAAACAGCCGGATTTTGATTGGTTGACACTGTCTGGGTTTTGGACACTATAAAAGGCCTGCATGCCTTTTTGCTGTTGCTGGTTGTAAGGAGACGTCAATAAAGAAAACTTTGCTGTTCACCATGTGTCTTCGTTTAATGCCTGCGACCCGAAAACACAAAAGTTTCCATGGGATATATACACATGCCATTCTCCACTGATGACTTTGCATTCTAGATCAAGTGTCAGCCCTTCAAGACAGGCAAGGTCAGGAAATAGGTTCCACAAATCTGGCTAGAATCATATTTTATTGATGTGTAGTAATAGAAACTTGAAAGCCTCATTGTATACCCACCTCCCTCCTTCTTGTACCCAAGTGACTTAAAATGGAGACAATCTGAACTTTTTTTCTCATGCTTTCTTGGTTTCCTAAGCTTCAAACATGTTTTTGCAACCATTGTCTCTGTTTAGTTTTTCCAAGGTCATCTCCTTGGCTCTCCATATCAGGTTATTTCTTTTTTCCTGAGTACTTTTACTCTGGTATGTTGTCAGTGTTCACACAAATTGAAACTAATCGAAGGAGAGAAACAACCTAGAACTAAGGAGAAATTTGCTGACAGTTAGAACTATTAACCAGGGGAACAACCTGCCTCCAGAAGCGGTGAATGCTCCAACACTGGAAGTTTTTAAGAAGAGACTGGACAGCCATTTGTCTGCAATGGCATAGGGTTTCCTGCCTGAGCAGGGGGTTGGGCTAGAAGACCTTCAAGGTCCCTTCCAACTCTGTTATTTTGTTCTGTTCAAATCTGATCCAGCCACTCACCTGGAATAAACAGATTAATCTAAAGAACACACAAGCAAACTCTATTCAAATTAAATAAAGACCAGCCATTTTAGACTGCCTATTATGAATATAATAGGGACCAGAACATCTATCACTAAATGATACAGTTGTTAAATGAGTCACACTTGTGTTTATGATTTTTTCTTGCCAGAGTCATTAAGGGAATCCCATAGCTGCTAAGTGAGTCCAACTTCCTCCATTCACTTTCGTTGTTTGAAGCCCCCTGAGAAGGTTGCAAATGATGATTAAATAACCCTGGAATTCTGCAACCATGGTAAATGCATGCCAGTTTCCAAATGCCAGGCTGATTATAAGTCACTTTTTTCAGTCATAGTTTTGAAGGGTCATTAAACAAATATGTTAAGTTGAGGACTATCTATACACAAAAATATATGGGGGCCCAAATGGGACCAGTGCCAATGCAGATAGTATTGGTACCCATATTAATCCCATTTTTTCTATGAATGTGGGGAGGAGTTGGTAAAATACAAAGTGTGCTAAGAGAATTTCTAGCGAGATCTCATTTTACAGGCCAGCTGTAGAACTTCAGCTGTGGGCCAGCAACCAAACAGACCTGACCATTGAAACTTAACTCCGGAACACTTTGGGACTGGTTGAGTGAATATAACTGTCTGCATACCAACTCATTCTTTAACCTCATTAACTGAATAGCATAAACTGAGCCAGTAAGTAGCTTTGTAATCCACCAAAAGAACTCCAGTTATTAACTGGATTCAAAATGTACTACATACACAAGTAAGTGCTGATTCTTGCTGTAAGAACAAGGAATGTCTTTCTTATATTGAACAGATGGGGCCATCTTTTTAAGCTGCTGACAGCTGAAAGGAACATGACAATGACATGCTAATGTTCTGCAAAACTAAAATGTTGCCTATTTCTCCTGTGATAATATTATGTAAATACTTTGTATGTACCCTTTTGGCTTGATTACATAGCCCAATGAATTGTGAAAGCTATTGTTCCAGTGATTATTGGCGAGTTAACAATAAATAATCCATATGTATTTACACAATGCATGAGCCTATTCACAGCAGTACAGTATTGTAATTATTTGCTGGAAATTGAATCACGTATGCTGTTCCACAGATGCCTAATATATTATAGGACATAATGTCTGAATTTCAAAGTCATATGAAATATTAAGAAGATACACTAGATTTATGGGGGTTCTTCAGAGATTTAAGTCCTACAAAAGTTATAGAAGATAAATGAAAATTTCAGGGGCTGACTAAAAATTAAATAAAGGTCTTTCTAAAAATGTTTTATCTGGCATATAGTTCTAATCATTTTATATTACTTCCTGTACACAATGTCACTGTGACTTGTTTTAATCTTCACAACAGTCCTATTAGTCTAAAGATAGGAACTTCATGGTTCAACAGAAAAATTGCATTTAGAAGTAATCCTCAAGTTACTAACACAATTTCAGATTGCTAAGCAAGATGGTTGTTAAGTGAATCATGCCCAATTCTACGACCTTTTTTGCTATGGTTGTTAAATGAATCACTACATTATTAAGAAAATCACACAGTCATTAAACAAATCCAGCAGCAGCCCCAAATGGTATCCTTTATCTACTGTTTGAAGTGATAGCATCGGGTTTCTCTCCTGACATTCCATTCTTTCTCTGTAACATTTGGAAGCAATGCCTATTTTATACTAAAATTATAATTGTAAATGTTAATATGCATCAAAAAGCTATAATTTTTATATTGTAGTATTTTGTAAATTTATGGATAGGTACTATTTCAAACATGAGAAGCAGCACTCTTCGAATCTACTTAGCAGAAGACAAAAATCTGCCATATGATTGTTTGTGATACATCAAGGAAAAAAGGAAAACTTTCTGGCCACAAAAATCCATAATCAGAAATTTGGTATGTGCCTAGATGTTCACATGATATAGTGACTAGCCAACTGCATCTTAACCTTGTGTGTTGTACAAATATTTTGGTTCCATATATCATGTCAAAGCAGATCACTGGGTTAATTAAGTAAACCATAGTTAAATCATCAGGAGCAACAATCTGTAACTGCAGCCTATGTGTCTGTATATAGCATACACAGTTTTAAAGGCACATTAGGATATACTATGTGAAAATCAATTAACTTATTAACTTTAACAGGGAATACATTAAATTCATAGATAATTCTCAGTGGCTATTAACCACGCTTGACAGCAACATAGATGTCCTCGGGGTTCAGAAACAATAATGCCCTTGAACACCAGTTGAGAATGTTTGGTGGAATATCTTTCAGCTAGAAATAAGATATTGATTTAAACAGATATGTGGTCTGGCCTGAGTCTTTTAGATCCTTGTTCTATTGTTGAATATGATATTATCAGTAATTCTTTATTAGCACCTTTTACTTTTGAACAGATCTGCTCAGGACTGAACTGTAACTGCTAAAATTATGTTAAAATGCACCCCAACTACAATTTATAACTTTCTTTAGTTCACTGAACCAAAAGTAATGTACATGGTTCTCTCCTGTCTCAGAGACTGGAATAATTGAAATTAGGCAATTTCTAAACAAACTTTCTCTGTGTTGCAAGGCTGATTCAGATTCATAATAGGGGTGTGGCTTCATGTTAATACTGCATGAAGAAGTGGATTTGCAAGAATTAAGTACATGCTTTAAGGAATATAGAAGGCTTAAAGTATCTGAAATAGCATTTTGTGATGAATATGTAGCACACACTGTAAGTGACTGGATATCCCTATTTGCAATTGCATCACAGATTCTGCAAATTAACCTGTATATATTTTTCTTATTTTTATATCTCAAGGATTAACTATGCTGCAGATAATACAAAGCTAGAATATCTTTTTTATCATAGGATATAACTATAACATTTATCTGGTTTTAGCAATCAGCTATAGGAATATAAAAAATACACAACATCCAAGTGTGCTATTCAACTAAGTGATAAAAAGTTTATACGGAATACATTATATATGGGAATACATTATCACATGTTGTTGGATTTTATAGCTACCTCAGATTGTAGCTTTCCTCAATGGTACAGGAAGCTACTGTCACATATGTGACATTTTCATAGCCAAGAAACAGCATTAATTCATTCACTCACTGGATTTCTTTACTGCCTAATCTGACTAGGACTCCAGATAATCCACAACATTCCAAATTACTAAAACAATGCAAACATAGTAAAAAACATTGCTGGTGCTATTGCAAAGGCTTTCTGAAAAAGCCAAATTCTTACATGCTTTTGAAAGGCCATTAGAGTAGGATACTTTTATCATCATCTCTTGAATTCTTTTTTGTTATGTTTCAAACATAGAAATGCTGCACAATAAAGTGGCAGAAGCCTTTAAGGAGGGTTACAAAACCCTCAAGTGGCTTTTCAGCATCCTTTTTATGGTCTTATAGCTTTCTGAATGTATGAAATCAATATTTTAACACCCTCTTTTTTGCCTCATTTTGGTGGTTTTAAAATACAAAATAGATATCCCAGGGCAGGGGTGTCAAACTTGCAATGTCACGTGACGTGTCGTGACGTATCACAACTTTTTTCCCATTGTCGGCAACGGGATGGGCACAGTTTCACTATGATGCAAACTGCCTGCAGGCCGGCAGTTTGACACCCCTGTCCAAGGGTTTGATATGCCTTCACCCTTTAAATTTCCTGCATCCCCCCCAAATAGGCCCTGACCCTTTGCTGTTTTGGGGTGCATCCTTTGAGATCCTGCGGTAAGCTTGGTGTGTCTCTCAAGCAACTGGAAGTTGTATACTTTGCCTTAAAATGATTGTAGAAGGAACTTTGTGCTTCAGACTGCAGCATCATTTTGAATACCTTCTGGGTAAAAAACAGGCTACCAAAATAAACAAAAACAAACCAGCAGCTGTCTTTGTTGTGCTTATTTTCTATCAGCACAGGATTAACATCAGAGAACTTCAATCTACCATCTAAAGCAGGGGTCTCCAAACTTTAGAGTTCATGGATCTCTTTCAGGAAATTTCAGATGGTTCATTGACTTTCCCACACATTTATTATATGAAAATAATTTAATAAATACTACTTAAACAGTCTTACAAATAATAATAATCAACTCCTTAGGCTTAGATAGTCCTATCAACTCTTGGAGTGTGTGTGATATTGACCTCTTTGATGAATTCTGATCTAAAGAGAAAAGAGGCAGAATCTACTATACCAAGGGTTTTCAAAGAACTTGATGGGGTTCCATGGGACAGACAGAAGACAGACAGACAGATCACTAAGACTCATCAAGGTTTCTGTCACTAGAGTTCTGCCTCTTAGTCAGAGTTCTGGGAAGAGTTCCTTTTTAATTACTGTCCAGAAACATTTGGCATCATCCAAATCCTGAACCTATATGATATTTCACCAATATCTCATGCTAGATTCTGGTAGAAAGAGCAAGTTCAGTGCCTCTAAAGACTACAAAGAAAAAGCTCCATTATCCATCTAAAATGAAAGAGAAAAAAAATCTGTCCAAAACAGAACATCAAACTGGACATTGTGCTGTGGATAAAAATGATATCAATACACTTCAATTACTGCAATGACTGTGGGATTTGGGGGAAAAATACATATTATGTTTGATTTTGTTTTCTGTTTCCATTGATAGATTGAAACCAACAGCTCTCCACAATTTGGCTTTCTTTTGTTGTTTTAAATTCCAGACCAATATGTGTTCCTCCCTTTTCTTTACTTTGCTCAAAGCACTTGTAATTTAGTTCCTTCATCCGGCTCTTCTTCCTTCTAATTTCCCTTTCAGTCATATCCTGAATAAGTTCACCACTTGAAATTGGCAGTAGATCCCCAACAAAAGGAAGCATCTCTTAACAAAACATATGATTGTTGCATGGAATTCTAGTCTCTGGAGTGAGATATGGTCACTAATTTAGCTATGCTTTTAAAAGTAGTATCTGAATTACATATTAGTGATTGTTGGACAATTTAGCCAAATAGGAATCCAGAGATAATATACCATTGAATACCAGATGGTAGGGATAAGAAGAAGGCATCATTTTCATGCTCGGTTTTTGAATTTTTAGATCCACAAGGCTGGACATTGAAAAAATGCTGGATTAAAATGAGCTTTAGGGTTGAATTGACTCTCTGGTGATAGAATAGGGCTACTTCTAATTCTGAAGTTGTGTCATCATAATACCTATATAGTTCTTTTATCCTCAGAATCTCAGAATCACTGAGAGTGAGTTGGGTGGCCATATAAATTTCCTTAAACAAATAAATAATCCAGAAATGCCTTCAGGAGTTTTAGATTTTAACTCCCCCTTTTTTGCCATTGACTATTGAGCTAGTTGAATCTAAATAGAGTTGGGGAATAGTTAATGCCTCCTCCTGTGCCAAGTCATAAGCCATGGCTTACGAATAACAATAGCTGAAATGGTATATCATTAGGAAACCAAATCCAAACAAATCACAGCACAGCTCAGCATAGTCATCTGGTAGAAACTGCAATTAATGAAATGTGTATTGTAGAGTCATGACACAAACCCACACTTTTTCTCCTTCAAAGATGGCCTTTTGTTCCTTTATTGGCCACCAAAGAGTTTTTGCCTGCCACAGTTTTGCACACCAATTACATTTGTTTATTTTGGCTGCCTTGCCTTTTCTCTTCTGGTAAATGGGTTACCATTGATTGATAGCTGACAGTTACCTCTGCAATTGCTTGCACCCATGCCACAATCACCATAAGGATATTGCACTAATTAATTATATTCTGAGCAGCCAAAACATTCTGATCTGAGATTATAATACTAGGGCCAGAAAAAACCCCCACAAAACTCCAAAGCCCAAATATGAAAGTTACAGGTTTTGTGTTATAACATTATGAGACACTTTTCATTTTGGGCTTCTTGTGTGCACCACCCCTCATCCCCCAGCCCACTTACATGTCTCAAAATAGATAAATCTAGTATACTGTGTCCCAAAGCTATGATTAAAAAAACCCCTTGGTCTATCCATATATGCAAATGACCTTATTAAGGCCTTGTGGCCTCTTGCCATGCATGTTATAGCATTTTAGAAGAAAAGCTGAAAGGGAGAAGATGATGCAGGCTGACAGTTTGAATTCAAAGCAACAGAGGCCCCAGCTGTGAAGAGAGGACCAAAGGCAAAAAAAGCTACATCAGTAGCAGCTGAAACAACAGGTGCAGAAGCCTCTAAACAAGGTATCACACCTGGAGAGCTCTTTGTAAAGGGAGAGGTGATAGACCAGCTGGGAGGCAGATAAGATTCTGGTCTGATAAACAGAGCTTATGAGAGGGGAATTTAAATGAGCAGTTCTAATAACTGTTAACACCATCATTTGCACTCAAACGCTAAATATTATTATTTGAATGTTATTTTCAATTTCTTAATAAAAAATGACTGACAGTGTTTAAACAGCTGCTCTGAAAACAAGGTTCTTTATATTGTTATTAAAAGCAATTCCCCTGTAATGATTGAAAAAAAGAGATGTCCACAAAGCCATGTGTGTTATACAAAATTAGGCTTATTCATGTCATGGGATACAATTATTGATGTTTGGGAAAAGTTGCACAAATCATCTTTTCCACATGGAATGAGAGGTAACATTGACTGCTTTTCAGTCTTCCTAATATTTTAATACTGCAACTCCTCAAATTAACAACAAAAATCAGCTGATATTAATTGATCTAATGGAGACAGTTCAAATCTCTCCAGATTCTACACAGAATTATCTTTTCACATTAAATTCTTTAATATGGTTGCTAGGAAATCCTTTTCACAGGATGAATTCTAATATCTTCCAATATAAAAATACTGTGTGGCTAATCATTTTTTCTTTGAATCTGCCTGCTAATGTAAAAATCTAAAAACTTCATCATTAGTTGCACACAACTTTGGTGTGAAACAGCATTAACTGTAAGATGAGACTGCATATTTTTATTATCACATCATCTTTGTTTTGACAGTAGTCAGCCTAAGGTAGTACCATATGTCTTTGTATCAGTACCAGGTATCAGTTGTATGTACTTAGCTTTGCCAGATGTCATTAAATGCAAACTTAATATTAGTAGACCATGACCTAGAAACTGATAATGGAAAACTATCAAACCCATGAAACCATCTGTCGAGTCATTTTATAAGTGGGAAACTATAGATCTCAATTCTGATTTAGGAATCAAAACAGATTGATGATGACGATTGTGTTAGATGTCTATTTGGTCTTGTTGTTTAGAGAAACAGGTCTAAGTCTGGGAGTGGCTGAAAATTGGGTTTTCCTCTTCAGGAAATGATAATTATTTCAGAAGTGTTTTTCCTCAGGATGATATGATAGATTTATATTTTTTGTTATCCATTATCTTGTTGGAGGCACATGGTGTTATTATATTTCAACTGTTACAAGATGTATGCCACTTGCAGTCAGTTTTATGACAGAAGCTGGAAAGAAGCCCGAGAAATAAAATAACTTATTTTTTGTTGGACCTAAATGTTTTAGATAAAATATATAAATTGTTTCTTAAATATAATGTACTCTTCTTAATACAATACTATTTTCATTGCTAGCTTGGACTTTGGTTTTTTCCAAAGGCTGGATTCAGAACACACAGTAAACTACATTGTAATTTGCCTGTTTATGCAGTATATAAATCCAGACTATAGATTGTAAACCAAGGTTCATAGCTTAGTTTTTATTTGAGCCAAGCCTACTACTGTTTATTCAGCTTATTCATGATTAATCAAACTATGACTTCATTTTTTACATGTTTACCTTAGGTGTGAATTCTATTTAAATAAGGAACTTGAGTTCATACATTAGGGTAAATCACAATTGTGTTAGTGTCTCTCCATAAAGATACTTTATGGGTTTAAATTATGTGTGAAATGTATGAATTAGATAGGCTTTGCATATAATGCTAAACTATGATTAGTTTTACCATGACTTGTTGACTAAACCACAGTTATTTGCATCATACAACCATTGTGTGGTTTTTTTTAGTTCTGGACTTTGTATATTATGCAAAGCTAATCACTGCAGTTTGAAAACTACTGTTTCTGGCTTAATGTATTGTATGAATCAAGCCAATTGTTGGCTCTTCAATAAATGATGGTTAAACAAACAATAGACGTATGAATCATATTGGAACAGCACATTGGTATAGTAAATGCTACACTGCTATATCTAAATAAATAAAGTTAATCTTATTTTCAGAAGATATTGGTGAATTTAAAATGTGGACAGAATCAGTGTTTAATAAAATATTTTTTTAAAAAAAATCTTTAACACTGAATATAACATAGCACTGAATTCCTTTGTACTCTTTTTGGCCCATAGCATGAAAAGTATTTGAATTTATCCTGTTAGCTGTGTGGACCATGAGTCCTTTTTTCCCTAACCATCAGTTTTAGAGACTGATGCAGCTTTAAGTTACACCATCTCTGTACCAAACGTTGAGGTGTCTCTTTGTATACAAATATTTGTCACTAAGTTCAGATAGAATTAAAGATTGGTATTTAATTCTGATCAAATGTTTCCCAATAAAAAGAAACTTAAACTTGTACAAATCTACTTTTTTTTCTGTGAATTTCACCATTCATCAGGGATGATGGCAAGGAAGATTGCCAATAAAATTGAAGTCCTCTTATTTATATTCCAGAGAGCTGTGGGAACAGCAAAGAATTTGAGACTCTTGATTTGTAACAAAAATGCTTTCCAAATAATAAAATGAATATTTCAGCTTATTTTTGCTGGCTTTATCCTCTCTGGTCCTGAAATGCTGATGCAAGACTAACAGTACTTGATAGTAATGTGTATATGAACTATATTAGATCTAAATGCTACACAACTGTAAAATTAAGCAGAAAACATTGTCCATCCAATGCTATAGCTAGTACACCTCTAAAATATAAAATCTCAAAACATATAATAAAGTATAGTGGTGATGGATTGAATATTTATAGGGCAGTACCATTTCCTCCATTTGATTCATTTTTCTTCACTATGTAAACCTGTATAAATATGTAGGATTTTGTTTAAAAAAATCTATCCATTCATTTTTAAAGCATGTTCATGAATTCATGTATTAACATCTTTAGGTTTGCCTCCTCCAGACTAACCCCCAAACATTTGATTTCTTATCCCAAAGCTTTGGGTAACAGCTTTGTGACCTCATAAAATTCAGTACAGCTACCAACACAGACGAAATCATAACTTGTTATTATTATTGAGCATCTTTGTCATGTAGGCAGAAGGGGAGAAAGTCTCATACTGAATTAAAGTTCCCAGGACCGTGTACCAGTATAGCAAGCATGGGTATTATAGTATATCAACAAGTTGCCTACCTTGGCTTATTAAATCAACCTCAAGAATTTTGAGGTAAGTGAAGCCTCAAAAGAAACACCAGCTCACTGGCAGGAGGGCTATAAAATTCCAGACATTTATTAAATGGCAGCAAAGAAATAAAGACAATGCCAGCTTTTTGATCCTATTGCCTGGATTTTTTGCAGTCTAAATGTGGTATCCCTAGGTAGTCCTGCATAAAATTGCACAATTAATGATGCAGGTGGTCCTCATTTAATAACTATCCTGTTTAGCAACACTGAAAGGTATGATGACGCTGAAAAAGTACCTTTATGATCAGTCCTCCCAATTACAGCCTTTAAGAATCATGTGGTTAATTATACCATTTAGAGCAGGGGTGTCAAACTCACCACATCACATGATGTTTTGCGACATATCACGACTTTTTCCCCATTGCCGGAGCTGGGGTAAGTGCGGTTTCGGCATGATGCATCCAGCCCATGGGCCGACAGTTTGACACCCCTGATTTAGAGTCTCACTAGAGAAGATTGAAGGAGCCTGTTTATATGCCAGGTTTCTTCAGGTTGGTTACATTATCCCACCCCAAAAGACCACCTCTCCAATACAGTACTAAAGTAAGGCACTCCAGAAATGGAAGTTTCCCTCAGATTTCCCAATAAAGATGTTGCAGCCTTAGCTTTGTTATTGCTGGATTGTCCTTTGAAGCATTCTAGCAGTAAGCCTTGTGTTTATTTGCATGTAGTCTCAGCAAATGTCAGGGATCATAAATCTGAGCCTGCTGATTACACATTCTACATCAAGATCACTAGGCATATGAAATTGTTTCGAAACATCAGGTGAAATAGCTGTGTCTGAGATCCAATCTATACTTTACACAGGAGAATCTCTATTCTTTTTCTTTTTGACTGAAACATAACCATTTCTGATGTGTCATCTTCTTGGCCTTCATCATTCCTTCCCAGATCAGTCCATGACTTGTGAAAGGAGTATTTCCCTACTAGGCAATCTGCAGAAAATAACGCGAAGATGGAAAGGGAAGAAGAGCTAAATAATCACTTCATCCCCTCTGGGTAAACTCAGCTCCCCTGAAGCTGGATTATATCTTCCTACACCCTCCAATGAGGAAATTATCATAGATAGAAAGCATAATCTGCCGCTGTTTTTTTTTAATAGTGCTGACTAGAGGCAGGGGAAGCCTAATTCATAAGCTTACCTCATGTCACATTTCAAATCAATATATAAATCACGGCTTAATTAACATTCAAAAAATTAGTACTCAAAATTTTGCAATGTAGGCTGACAGAAAGAAAAAAATGTATTATAAATCTTAAAAAAAACATTCATACAAATAAGGTACAAGGTTAAGTTGTTTGAGTAAAATGTGCGATAGGAAAAATCCGTGTCTGAAGAATTAACTAGCTAAACACACACACATTTAATACAAATGTATGGGGGGAGGAAACCTCGGCTCTTGTTCTTTTTTTTTTTTTTTGCCTGCTCTTCATGATAAAAATTTCATGTCCAATTTTTTTTGTTTGACAGCAGATAAATTCACAGAGGGAGATTCTGCAAGTGTCTTAGTCAACAACTCTGTTACAGATCCATCATGTAGAATGGCTGAGAGAAAATGCGCAAGACAGTGGAACTAAGTGGCCAAACTTCACTGGTGGGCAGAAACTTTTTGGCAGGACAAAAAGGAGCAAGAGCCAAATCCTTGCTGTTTGATACAGTATACTTGACCGAGTTACAAAAATTAGGAAACAGGAAGCCAGGTTGGCAGATGGACAAAAATGAAAAACGGAATGAAACCGAACCTAACCAATCTCCTTGAGCCTAGATTTCTAAACACACCAAACTACATGGCTGAATTCTAGAGAAGGGGCTTTCATTTGCAAGAGAGAAAATGCGGTATCTTCTCTGCAACCTTCCCAACAACAGGGACAATAAACTACTGGTCACCAGACAGGCCACAAACTATATTTGCTCCTCATTAATGATGAGTGGGAAAAGTTTGAGCCTCCTGGTACTACTGATTTACAACTCTCAGCGTCTTTTCCCACTGATTGTGTTGACTAGTGCTGCTGGAAGTTATAGTTCAGCAACATTTAGCCATGGTTTTTCCCATCTCTGCCTTATTTGAATCAAGTTTAGTACTTTCTGTTCCCTGAATTCTGTATCTATGAATAAAAGCGATTGATGATATCTGGAATCAACTGAATCTGGGGAAAATTAGGAAGCTGGTTCAACAACCTCTATTCAGTTGCATTTCATCAGATGTCCACATGGAACTAAAAGGCATTCCAAACTGGGCAATTGAGGATATTGTTCATCTTTCTCTTTCTTTTTCTCTTTTTCTCACACGGTGTCGGTCATATCCTGCTTTTTCACTCCTTCTTCCTCTCTTATCTTTGTCTCATTCTCCATTTTCACACAAAACCTGTAAGGCTAAGCAGAGAGGCTATGACTGGCCAAAGATCACCCAGCAAACCTCATAGAGAGAGAGATAGTATTATTGGGCTGTGAGATGCATGGCAGGATTTGAGACTTAGTCCTACTTGTAACTAATTGGAGAATTACTATTGGAAAAAGTGCAGTGACATGCTCTATGTCCTGTGGAATTTAGTTAATATCTGCTTCCCCCCCATCCCAGAAATATTTTTACAGTATTTTTGAAGGAGAGAGTCACATTGATATAGTGGTTAAAGCTCTAGGTTAGAAACTGGAAGCTCATGATTTCTAGTTCCACACTAGATAAAAAACTAGCTGAATGACCTTGGGCCAGTCACTATCTCAGCCCTAGAAAGAAGGTAATGGTAAGCCACTTCTAAAAATGTTGCCAAGAAAACTACAGAGACTTGTCCAGGCAGTCACCAAGAGTCATGACTGATTCAAAGGTGTACACACATACACAAAGCCTCTAAATCAGGGGTCCCCAAACCCCGGGCCGCAGCCTACTACCAGGCCATGGCCTATTCAGAACCAGACCACACGAGTGGCAGGCTGGCATGCATGCACATCATGGGCAGCTCAACTTCTGCAGCTGGTGTGCTGGTGCATGCAAAGCTCAGCTCATGCAAGTCAAGCTGTGTGTGCACATGCAGTGGGCCACCATTCATGTGGCCTGGTTCCCCTCTCCCCCTGCACTGGGCCACCAAGCTACAAAGGTTGGGGACTGTTGCACTAAAAGAAAGAAAAGCAGGTCTGGGACTAAAAATCAAATTCTGTCCATTAGCATAAAATGACATTCCAGCCTGCAGCTTTCTTCATTTGCCTTGCAGTAAAAGATAAGGCATTTTTGGTTTCAGTAAGTCAAGTTAATGGTTAATATTCAAGCAGAACTTTTAGTTTGTAAAAGATAGAGACAATAAAGCTGTTGTAGTTGGCTGTTTAGTTTTTGTAGCAGACAGTAATCTTAGCATTTCTTTCATATAATTAGCCTTAAAATAGGCATCCTATAGAAATTAGAGCTGATGGACGATATGGAAGGTGATTGAATAACAAAGCATATTTTTTATGAAAGCTACTTTTCAGAAGGCAGGAAAGATTCTTTTTTTGTTTCTCACTAGGCTATATTCACAGAGGCAATCTTTTCTCTGAATCTTGAAGTGGTACAATCCAGAAAAGCATTCGTGTTAATTCTGTGATTGTGTGGACTGAATCAGTTCTGCCCATAAAGGACATTATGCATATGTCCAATTTTACATATCTAGGACACAGTTAAATAGGAGGGACCATGTGGGTCAAATTAAGTATTTCCTACAAGTACACCTCTATTAACCAATTTCTGACCAGGAATTGGAACATATAGTGGGTGCTATGAAAGTCTCTCGGTTGTGTATCTATAATTGTGGATGTTATGCCACTTGCATTGAAAGAGGTAGTGATGTACCATATTTGGTCGTGTTTGACAACTTTGGCTTCTTTCCAGCCTTCCTTTTTGAGTAAGATTGTTGAGAACATAGTAGTTAAGTTCTCAACTATTAACTGATTCAACTGATTATCTGGATCACTTCTAATCAGAATTTAGATCTCATCATGGGACAGAAATTGCCTTCACTGGTGGGTGCCTTTTGTAGCAACCTGGATGGGAGGACTATGCCCCATTTGCTTTTATTGGATCTCTCACCAAGCATGACTACATCCCTCTGGACTACCTATCACAGTTGGGAGTTCAAAGAAATGTTTTCCAGTGGTTTCACTCCTACTTGAGCAGGTGGTGCCAGTTATTATTTGTGGAAGAAGAACAATTTAGCCCTTAGTTGCTTCAATGTGTCTATCATGTTGTTTGGTTTTCTCCCTCATTATTTATTTATTAACAACTCTGACATATAACTCTCAAATTTTGATTATTAAATTGAATAATCAAAATTAAAACCAAAAACAGTACAAACCATTATGTGGCTCAGGAGTCAACCATTCTGAAAATGTAATTAAAATAGAAAATCATCTGTTAGCTTGGGGTTCAGTGTCATCAGTATGATAGTCAATTGTAGCTTGCTATCTCAGCTTGGTTGGTGAACCTATGGAAAATTTGAACTACTGCCTAGATGCCATAAGAGAGTAGATGAAGAGAAATGTTAGATGAAACCTAGTATGATAGTGGAACTATTCACTTATAAGCATCTGGGTTATTCAGGAACATTGATGCTTCACCCTGCCCCTGAAAGAGAGGCATGGACCTGAGGTATGGACCAGAACCAGCCCTCATATTGTGGATCACTGGAAGCATGCATGGCTCTAATTCTTCTGATCTTTTGGAAGCATTTAGGAGTATTTTAGCAGGCCATTGTCTTGGAGTGAAAGTTCTGAGGGGTCATTTAGTTTCTTTTATGTGTTATTCAACTTTTTTCAACTTTTTTTCTTCTTGTATTCCACTCAATTTCTGTTGGGATGATTTATAAATACCATAAACAAATAACAAACAAATAATTTGCTTAGACACTACCAGGGATTTTGTAAGACAGCTGGTAGCCAATTTGGCAATAAATCTCTGTCTCCACTTGCCTCTTTAGCGCAAGATGTGTACATTCTAAAATAGCAAATAGCCGAGCCCCAGAATGGGAAGTCTGCAACATTCCTGCACAAGTATCAACTAGCAGGAGGCAAACATTTTACAGCCAGTTCTATATTCTGCCTGTTCTTTATGTTGGACATTAGCTTATCCCTTTGCTCTATTACATGAGTATGATATTATCTACTTTATTAGAGGCTGATTAGGTATTAAGAAAAATAATGGTGAAATCTGTGGTGCTTGATCTGATTTTCTCCGTAAGTAGTAGAAATGGATCCGGGACTCATTATATCCCAATGAGTTGTATATCATATCTGTTATGTCCCGAGCCTTGCAAACGGCTCGGGCGTTTGCAGGCAGTCCCGGGCAGGTGCAAAGCTGCCCGGGACCAGACAGGCTGTCGCCAGCGCCGTGCGCATGCGCGGGTGCTGGCGCGGGAAAAGTAACCCATTTACCCGGGAGTTGCCTATATAAGAGGCTGCGAGGCGTTTGGGCGAGGCTGAAGCCATCTTCCTGTAAGCTGAACGCTGAATAAATGAAACTGAGAACTCCAGCTGCTTCTCGTGTCTGTTTTCCCGCCACGGACTCAACACTGGCGACGAGGATGGGATGCCTTGCACTACCTGGAAAGGAAGAAGTGTAAGCTTACCCAAGGAGTCCTGAGCGGCGGAAGAGGAACGGCGTCGACTCGGCAGCTGCCCGCCAATCCGGTGCGCATTCGGGGGTAGGCTGGCTGATAGACCCATCTCCTGAAGATCCGAAGATGGCGAAAATCGGAAGGCTTTCGGAATTCGACGTCTCACATCCAGAGCGGTGGGAGTCCTACGTATCCAGAATGGAGAACTACTTCAAGGCAAACCAAGTGAGGGAAGATAGCTTGAAGGCTGCCACCCTGCTTTGCGTTTGCGGCCAAGACGCCTTCGAAATTGCAGAAAACCTTGCAGCACCTGATCCAGTAGAGTCTGTAAGCTACGCAGACCTGAAGAAGCTGCTGAAGGAGCACTTCCACCCCAAGGTGTCCGTTATCTCATGGCGCCACACCTTCGAACAGAGGGATCAACGGTCCGGTGAGTCAGCCAAGGAATACATCGCTGCGTTACGGAAGGCCGCCAAGCCCTGCGAGTTCAAGGACCTCGAGGAACGACTGAGGGACCGATTCGTGTGCGGGTTAAGGCATCGAGAGTTACAACAGAGACTTTTCACTAAGGAAGAATTATCCTTCCAAGACGCCTTGAAGAGACTCACCTACGGGGACTGGCATCACAGGTTGGCTGACTTTCTCCTTTCTTATCGCACCACACCGTCCACTTCTACAGGGAGAAGTCCAGCTGAACTTCGTTGGGGGCGCCAACTTACTACTAGACTTGACCGGTTGCATCCGGACAGACTGCCTTCATCTACCTCACATCCTAGGGCACCTAGACAACTACTTGTGGGTGCCCCGGTTTGGGCTCGCAATTACGGGCCTGGTCATACATGGGTCCCCGCTTCTGTTTCCAGGGTCACAGGTCCTCTCTCCTACGAGGTAGCCCTGGACAACGGTCGTGTCCTGCGTCGGCACATCGACCAACTCCGCTCTAGGCGGACTTTTCTGATGAGACTCCTGGGTCTTTTCCAGGGGGGGAGGGGGACCCTTTGGAGCAAAGGGAAGGGCAAGAGCTACTGCCCATCTCCACTGAGGGAGCCACAAACGGCCCATCCCAAGGATTCCGCAATTGCTCCGAAAAGGAAGTCATGGAGCTTACCCACACAACAGGCACTCACGCCTACTCCAGCCAGGGAGTCACCCCGGGGGCATACTCACTTTCCACACACATCACACAGCACTCCAGTAACGGAGGATACCCGGGGGCATCCCAACAAATCATTCCCCGCAAGAGAGCTGGCACAAAATTCCCAAGGTTGGCCTGACCTTACCCCAAATCCTACAGGGGGTCAAATATACACAGAGCTAGTCGAGGAGCCAAGTCCTGACTACAACACCCCTAGCACAAATCAGGGAACACCTGAGTTTTGGGAAAGTACAGAAACCCACACGGGCCCGAGCACAGAATGGGGTTCAGGGAATGGACAGCCTCCTGACAGGTCTTGGACTGACCTAGGAGGTTCTACAGAGACGCCCAGCAGTGGCTATCACTTCAAGGGGCCTGAGGGTCTACAGCTAGGTAGGACAACCAGGTCACAAAGCAACAGAAGCCCTGGCCTGACGAGCCCGGTGGGCAAGCAAGCAGGCCAGGCATCGGGGCACAGTCCTTGGAAGACACCAGGGCACAATAGAGAGAACAGGCTCACGCCTCCCTCCAGTCAGGGGACTTATGCCAGTAACCCAGAGCTAAGAAGGTCACAGAGAGCAAAGAAATCTCCTAAGTACCTAGAAGATTACATAACATTGCTGCAAGGCAAAAGCCAGTAAACAGTGGGAGCACTGGGGAGCAAATTGTCGTATAAAATAAATGTTGTATGTTGGTAGTAGTTTTAGCCCGGGGGAAAGGGGTGTTATGTCCCGAGCCTTGCAAACGGCTCGGGCGTTTGCAGGCAGTCCCGGGCAGGTGCAAAGCTGCCCGGGACCAGACAGGCTGTCGCCAGCGCCGTGCGCATGTGCGGGTGCTGGCGCGGGAAAAGTAACCCATTTACCCGGGAGTTGCCTATATAAGAGGCTGCGAGGCGTTTGGGCGAGGCTGAAGCCATCTTCCTGTAAGCTGAACGCTGAATAAAAGAAACTGAGAACTCCAGCTGCTTCTCGTGTCTGTTTTCCCACCACGGACTCAACAATATCTTTCTTCTGCATTTCCCTTTGCCCCATGGATCTTGGATCTTGGATAGGGAAACTAGGCTCCTGGAGGAGAACTAGCCCCTTCATAAGGGCCACAAAAATTGGGATGGCCATTAGACACCTGAAATGGGTTGGATGTTTTTGTATCTCTTTGCTTTCATGAAGTGGTTGGCTAGATTATTGAGGCCTAGAGGTGGAAATCTAATCAGAGTAAAGCAATTCTTATTTCAGCTATAATCGTATTCTGCCCTCTAAAACAATTCTATAATGTGGAAGAGAGAAAGGACATTCAAGAGGAAAAAGAAAAAAATAGCAAACAATGTAGGGGAGTAATAAATGGAGAATGTTCAAATATATCCTATGAGCAATTTGAAATAATTTATAAAAAGGCACGTTCTAAATCTTCCCCCCAAGTTTCTGAATGCAAAATTACCCACCCAATTGTCACCCCTCCTCTTCCCACCCCAAATTCCCTGCCCTTCTTGCTCTGTTGCTACTGGCAGTGTTGCTGCTTAGTAACAAGGCTTATTCTAAGAGATCCTCTCTGCTTTTCCAAGCCAGGCCAGAGTTTTGCACTGGCTGCATGACCAGCCCAAATTATATTCTGCCAGGTTTTTGACTTGGCACTCTTCAGACCTTGCTGGAGACAGTAGCCTTGAAGAAACAGCTTTTACAAGCCAGAAAGGAAAAGCTTCTTCCCTGAATTAATGACCATTTCCCTCCTGCTAAACTGGGAGGAGAGATGGCAGATTCCACTCCCTGCTCACTTCCTCACTGATCTGTGTCTATGTTGTGCCCTGCCCTCATATACTGAATTTAAAGTGGAGAAAGGTAAGGGGAGAAACAGACAATTAGATTTTGAAGCAATACCTTGGGGAAGCTCATCCAAATAGCTGAGGTTTGGCTGCAACTCCCTGTCAAATGTGTACACTGAGCAAAGGTAGAGCGAAGAAATATACTTAAAAGGTGTTACTTCGGGTTTCATTTAATCATATCATTTCAGTAAATATTTTTATTACAGGGTTTAACATTTTACAGTGACTTACTTCCTCTCTGAGTGCTTTAGCATTGATATGTAGGCTCAATTTATTCATCCAGAACTGAAAGCAATTGGATTGGGGTTTTTAAAACTTTAGTTGTGGACAGCAATAGAGCAGGAAATGAGGAACAAGATATCCTGTTAATAATTGGTATGAAAACCCATTGGAAGATAGAGGAAATGAAGCAGATTAGAAGTTAGTTATCAGCATCCTTTCAGCCAGTCTTCCCCCAATTTGTTGCTTTTATAGGGGTGTTGCACTTCCTTAGGCCCAACAAACAAGTTTATGATTTATTCTGGTTGAAATTGATTGGGAGCTTTAGTTCAATAGATCTGCAAGGCACCATGTCTAACAACCTTATTTTAAATGAAAGGTGTATTGGAAACTTCAGTTTATTTGCTGATTCAACCCAGTGTGATTGGCATGCAATTTCAGAGGGCCCTGGATAAAGTGGATCATCTGAACCTTTTTCAATCTGAGTTCAGGCTGGGATGTAACATTGAGTTGGCATTGACAGCATTTGCTATGATTTTTGGAGGACCCAGGATGGAGCAGTGCAGCTGTCCTGGTTCTCCTGGATGTTTCAGTGGCTTTTAATGCCATCAATCATGGTGTCCTTCTGCACCAGCTTTAGGGGTTGGGAGTGGGAGGCACCATTTTGTGGTTGGTGGCTCCCCTCCTTGTGGCTGGTTATAGTTGGAGTTGGGTGGGTGAGAAGAGGTTGAGCATTACACTCCTGCAGTTTTGGGTATTCAAGTTCTGAATCTTTCCTATCTCCTCTTTATTGTCTACACAAAGCTGGTGGGTGAGGTCATCTGATGGCACAGGCTATGGTAGTATGCTGATGATACCCATACATTTTCACCTCTGGCCAGGTAGGTGATTCTGTTGCAGTGCTGCCCAAGTACCTGGAGACTATAATTATGGATAGGGTTGAACCAACCTCAGCTCAACCCTGGCAAATAGAGTAGCTCTGGGTTTTTGCCCCTCCTCCCAGGTCTGGTGACTTGTCATCTTTGATTCTGGATGGGATTTAACTCTCTTGAATTGAGCTGATGCTCAGTTTGGAGGGTCCTCCTGGACTCCTGTGTCCTCCTTAATGAGCAAAATATGTGAGTCCAGGAGGACCCCCAATTCGATGAGTAAGTAGTAGATGTGGCTAAGGACCCTTTGCACAGATCGGTCTTATGCACCAAATGGACCCTTTTGGGGACCAGGCAGCTTTAGTCACCTCCTAGATGGATTATTGCAATACACTTGACATGGGGCTGACCTTGAAGACCATTCAGAAGTTACAACTGATCCAGAATGTAGTGGTATGCACAATATTGGGTGTCTATAGGTTCATCCATTGTTACATCTTTATTACATTGTCTCCCAGTTCTTTTCTGATAGATGCTCAGACCATAAATAAGTATTTGCCTTTTAGAATCCAAGTAGAATTTGTCATTAGGATGAAAAAACAACAACAATTGAGATACAAATATATTTCAATTTGTCTTAAAAGCTGCACTTATTAAAAGGCATCTGGACAGCACATTTCAGATTGCCATGATGAACTTCTATGATTAATGTTTCTCAATATAAAAAACAACACACATACACACACCACCAATACTTTGTTCTCATAGAGCTTGTCATAGAAAAGGGGAAGACAGAACTTTTTCCCTTGACATTTAGTCGGCTGCTCATCAAGACAGTGTTTTACGTAGAAAAATCATTGTATAGCAATCATCTTCTTCCAATGAAGCACGATGGAATAATTTTTAAGATGGATTCATTTATAGTAAAGCATTCTGTTAACAATCTATAGCAAAGGAAGGATCTGATCTGTAATGTAGAACCAATTATAATGAAGGAAAGATCCAATGTGCAACATAGTTCAAAAGTTGATTACTATCTGGAAGGGAGACCACAAGGAAATCTGAAGGCTGAAAATTAGACCAGGAAGTTGAAAAATATCCTTGAAATAAGCAATGATGCAGCTCTTCTGTACTGCTGCCAAGAAAGTTATGTATATAATAAGGTTGTCCTCTACTTATGACTACAATTGAGGTCAAAATTTATGTTGCTAAGTGAGACATTTATTAAGTGAGTTTTGCCCCATTCTTACGACTTTTCTTGCTAGATTCACAAGACTTTCTTTCTTGTGAATCATTGCAGTTGTTAACTTAGTAACTTAGTAACCCGTTTGTTAAGTGAATCTGGTTTCCCCATTGACTTTGCTTGTGAGAAGGTTACAAAAGGGGATCACATGACCCTGGGACAGTGCAACTGTCATAAATATGAACCAGTTGCCAAGCATTCAAATTCTGATCACATGACCATGGGGATGTTGCAATGGTCATAAGTGTGAAAAATGGTCATAAGTCATTTTTTTCAATGCCACTGTAACTTTGAACTTCACTAAACAAATTATTGTAATTCGGGGCTTACCTGTAAGAAGTTCAGATACTGGGGGGATTATATATACACATATAAACATATATATTGTACTCTGCACAACATATTTACAATACATGTATACTGTACTGAACTCTGTTAATAGCATAGCAGTTTTAAATGTATTTCCAGAATACATTTGGCAAAGATATTTAATATAATTTAATATCATGAAATATAACTAAATCTATGAGGTTAAATAGGAAATAGCATACAGTACTTTGTCCACGAAACATATTATATTCTATGAATAGATCTGAAAGAAGAGGGTAGATTAAGAAGAGATGAAGATGCAAACAAATACCAGGTAATAATGTTTAAATCTCATCCAAATAAAACCTGAGGCTTTTACTTCAGAAAGTAATTCCATATTCCCTCCCAACCCATAAGAGATATTTAGGAAACACTTGGCCATGTTCCCCCCCCCCCCAGTCTGCTTCTTTCATGAAATCATGCAGAGGAGCTCTCATTGCTCTTATAATGTCCCCAAATTTTCCCACTTTTTATTTTGAAAGAGGAAAAGTTAAAATAGCTGCACAGGGCCTTTTGAATGGCAGTGCTATAAATTAATATTTTAATTACACTAGGTGTCACTTAAGTATATGAATTGTGCCTACTTACTAATGAAAATCTGTTTGACAGTTTGCATCATTATCTTGTTCTTGCCGTCCTTAGAGATCGAGAAAATAATAAAATAAAATAAAATAAGGATTTCTGGCTGCAATATTGCTCAGATACTGTAGGTGGCCAAAGAATAAGTTTCAATTAATTAATTAATTAATTTTATAGGGCTTCATGTCTCACATAGTGACTCTTGGCAGCTTACTTTGTTTATTATTTCTATAACACAGCAAACTGGATGTTGAATTTAACTTTTACTTTATTTTTGGCTATCTATTTGTTGTGTTATAATTCACCGTTTCGGAGTAAATGTCTTTGTTTCATTTCTTTTTTTTTCCCCCACAATGTTTTTTCCTAAAATTCTCTCCCTAATAGGTCAAGCTCAGTAAAGGCTGATAAAATACTCTACCAAAGTGATAGAAATATAGGCTATGGAAAGGATGATGAAAGATACTTTGAGATATCAATGTTTTTAGAAGGGAAGATGAAGATGCTGGCATGTTGAGAGCAGAAACTACTATGGCTATCCTCAAAGTCTCAAAGTAAATATGTAAGACACGTCTGTTTCATTTTTATTTGCAGGAAATACAAAGGGAGAGGTTTTCTTTTGAAAATATTGCTTGGGAAATAGATTTTGGCCTATAAAAACATACACACACAGTAAAACATGCAGTAAGTGTAGACTAAATGTGGTTATGATGGGAATGTATGCTAAAACTGTTTGCCTATGTTATCGTGCCCATGTTGTTAGTGGTTGTGGTGATACTGACTCATTGGATGACTGATGTACTCGTGGCTGGGAATATTTTTGGCCTGGGAATGATGGCATCCATGGTAACTCCATTCTCTTTTCTTACTGTTAATGAAACTGTAAAATGTTGGGGTTTGCTTGCATCAGTGTTTAACAAAGGAGTAATTGACTGAATCATTTGATTTCTGGCACTGCATCATAAAGACTCATCTTGAACTTGAAAACCTAGAAATTGAGAACAAATAATACTGCTGTAGCTCACTCTATGCACCATGAAGTTGCTTGGCCCTCAAGTAGCTTCAGCTGCTGTAAGCATAGCACGTCATCCTCTGATGCCTCAAAAAAGAGTCAACCTGATTGGCTTTCATGTTAAGTAGGAATAACATTTATGGTAAGGCTTAGTGCGACTCCTTTAATCTTCCTAATCTGAGACATGCTCACATACATAGGAACTCTTATGCTATTTATGTTTATTTGCTCTTTCTCTTTGCTTCTAAGTACAGTATTAACAGCATTCTCTAGAGGCTTTTGGGGCGAATGAGTGGAATGTAAAATAATATTTATATATTTTAAAAAAGAGTTATTTGTTTTGTCCAAGGCTGTTTATGCTAAAAAAGGAAGACAATTTAATACTCCACAGAATTATTTCAGTACCTCCATGTTGTGATGAGAGAGGATGTCTACACTACTCTCCATTTTACCTTGAGATACTCATTATGACAGCTGTTTAGACTTATCTGAAACTTTAATTCAGGCAGATTATACCTCCCTATCTCTATATAAGGAGATATATCCTTCTGTGGTCATTTTAAAGACAGTCTGTTGTCATTCTGCTTTGGCAGTTAGACTGGTACAGTTTATGATTTAGTTTTCAATGTCACTGAGGAATGGTTTGTCTTTTAAAACATACATTAAATGTAAAACTTCAAAAAGGAAATACAAATGTTAAGTATCAATCGGTTGAGAATGAGGGACAACTACCTAACTGAGGGCTCATCTAGACACCTTTCCTGCCTGACTCAGAGAAAGTCCAATTACTGTTTGCTGTCATGTCCTCACAGTGATGCTTCCATTTTTATTGCCAGCCTGACACTAGCAATGGGATATTGCAATAGAATAGCAATATTCTAGGTTTTATGGAAAAGTAGCCGCTGGGTTCTAATTAGTCTGCTGTAGACCTGCCTCCCCCTATGTAGTCTCTCCATGGTCTTCTCCTCATGGTCATTTGTGCTGAGTTTGTTAGAGAAACTAGATCAGTATTTCTCAACTTTGGTGGCCTGAAGATGTGTACTTGAACTTCCAGAATTCCAAAGCCAGCTTGCTAACTGGAGACCTCTGGGAGCAGAAGTGCACAACATCTTCAAGATACCAAGGTTGAGAAACCCTGAACTGCACTTTTCTGTTTCACCATAATTTATTTTTTATATTTGGTGGGAGGGTAGAGATGTAGGGCCAAATACAGATTTACCAGGGGGTTGACATTTCCCTTGGTAAGCAAACAAATTCCTTGTTTTCCCTCCTTCCTTAGGCAGAGCAAACCCCACCCAGATTCCAGGCTGATTTAAAGCAAAGAAACAGCCATCTTTTTGAAATAGGTCTACAGTTTCATCTCCAAAGGACAATAGTTGTTTCTTTTTGATTAAAACTCCCTTTTTTAAATTTTCTTTCAATTCTCACTCCCACAATTTCTCCTCTCTCTTCCCGAACCCCACTGTTGTTGTTTTAAAAACAAGCATAGGAAGAATTTAAAAAGGAAATGTTGAAGATATGATGATGAAGCAACCTGTGATGGTTATTATTCTTTTCTTTTCTGAAACAGCTACATCAAAAATTTGCAGCACATGTTTCCTATCTACTCTATTCTTGCAGAGTCCTTTTTAATTGTTTTAATTTTGCTTGAAACAATAAAGCCTGTGTGGATGGGGAAGAGCTAAGTTCATTTATGTTCTGTGTATCTATTTCTTCCTTAAAGGTGCTTATGTTCTAGATCAGAATCACCCTTTCACACATGGGTACATACATGTAATTGTTCAACTCCCTTCCTTAAACACTGACTTAATTTTAGAAAAGGTGGAGAAGGCCAATCAACTTTCTACAAAAGTGGATGTCTGATGTTGAAGGTGGAAGGATAAAGAGAAATAGAGGAAAGACTGAAAGAAGATGAGTTTCTTCCCTTTTCCAGTCTATTCCAGAGAATAAAATCATCAGTACAAATGTAGGTATACTGTACATTCCCTCTTTCTCTATCTTTCATTTATTTTTAGGGGAAAAGAGAGCATTCTTCAGATGACACCAGGAAAGAAAGATGAAAGGCCAAGGAAATGCAGGGAGAAAGTTAAGATGCAGAAGTAATGCCCATGGAACTGCTTTTTTCCAAGCCCAGCCCAGCCCAGCCCTGAGAAACAGAGAACCCATCAAGGCCTCCTGTTACTTTCTGTGAGATCAGCAACAGCATTGGCCTTGGGGTTGACACATGATTAGAGCGTGATTAAGGGAGCCATATATTTTCTACTGGCATTTCCTGGAGGGTGAGAGAAATTTAAAAAAGTGCTCTGTGGATGAGCTCTGAATGGTTCTGAATTACTGACTTTATTTTTCCCTAAATTTTGCTTTCTCTTATTGTTTTCATAAAATCTGTGTGGGTGTTGTTCCATGAATAGATAGATAGATAGATAGATAGATAGATAGATAGATAGATAGATAGATAGATAGATAGATAGATAGATAGTTGGAAACCAGTTTTGGAAGAAAAGAGAAACCATCCAAGAAAACTACCATTTACCACCAAGTTAAGATCAATGAGATGTTTCTCCTGATATGCCCAAGTTAGCCTTGATGATGAGCATCAGACTATAAACTAGTCCAGATTTGTTGAGCCCCAAGTACAAAGGTGACAGAAATAAGCAAAATTATAAGTTTATTGGGCTAAATTTTATTATTAAAAGAGTGGACAAACTATCATATTGCATTGAAGTTTTATTAAGTAAAGTCAGACACCATGGTTTCCCAAAGGCCTAAGTATACTGTACTCAAAAAATAAGAGAAAGTTGTTAAAAGATGATGGATCTAGGACGGTGGTGGCGAACTTATGGCACTCGTGTCACAGGTGGCATGCAGAGCCCTCTCTGTGGGCACGTGTGCCATTGCCCCAGTCCTAGGCCTTCAGCTGGGTTTTATAAAACCTTTTCACTTTAGGCCTCCGCCACTGTGTGCAAAAAAAAAAAAAAAAAAGGTTCAATCAATCAATCAATTTCAACTTCTCGCAGGAAAAAAAGATCTCGCAAAGTTGGAATTGATTGATTGAACTTTTTAGTCCTTCCCAGTCTGCTGTTACCACCGCAGCCACACCCACCCAATTGGCCACACCCACCCAATGGGCCACGTCCACCCAATGAGCCATGTCTACCCAACGGGCCACGCCCATCCAGCACCCGACGATACATAAGTGGGTTTTGGGTTGCAGTTTGGGCACTCGGTCTCTAAAAGGTTCACCATCACGGATCTAGGAGCTGTGGAAGAGGTGGTTATTTGGTTCAGAAGCCTTGTGTTGAGCCTGAAATCCAGTTCAGAACTGGAAGACATCCTGCTAATTGGTTCTCTATAGTTTAAACTATGAACCAACATTAGAGATATAACATTAGAAGCTAATCCGGGAATGTTTAAGATGTATCACATAACCTTTTTGTTTCATATTGTCACAGAAGGTAAGATGCTTTTCTTCTCAGAAATTCAGTAGTTCTTACTATTCTCTATCATGTTTATTGGTTTGTGCTGACTACCTCAAAAATTCTGTCAAAATGGCCACCACATAGAGTTAGATATTGAATACTGGAGATAACAACAACAACACAGGAGAAAGAGAAGTGGCTAAATGAGGTAGCATGTAAAATATAAACTGAAATGTAGCAAAAAGAGTAAAGAAAATCTTAGACTGCATTGGATGGTATTTATTATTATAGAATTTTTTTGGGGGGGGGACAAGGTTTATTTTAGGGTAATGATTTTGAAGCCTATTATTAACAATGGCCTCTTGATTCAGTGTAGGCATATGAATCTTTTGCCATAGCTAGGAGCACTTGGATGAAAGATAATATGTTCTCCTTCATTATAAGAACAAATGTAAGGGAGTGTACAGTTCTGCTTACAAAACAGAACTGTTGTTCTGTTGTTAAGACATAGCCCAGTTGGAATCGAATTTCTCCTACTTTCCTTTTGACACTTCAAGATCAAACTAAATTTTGTGGAATGTTCAAAAACCTCAAAATAGCACAGCACATGGTGCCATCTGCATACTGGAGATGGTTTATTGCTTTATTCCCATATTTTCATTCTATTATACAGATAGTTGGATGAATACAGGTGGAGAGGTTTGGGTTATATGTGTTCAAATGCTTCCCCCCCAATATTCTTAATGGGAGACTTCAGATGGACAAGAATTTCATACCAATGTCATTGGAGCCTGCAGAGATATGAAACTGTATGTTTTAATTTACCTCCTCATTCATAAGGAGATGCAGATCATATATAAAAAGTAGTATTTGGTGGTTGAATATGATATTTACTTATTATTATGAACCGGATGGTTGCTTGTTTGTTGAAATATGTGATTGTACCTATCCTTATTTTGCTCTAATTCCTTATTTCCTTCCCCTCCCCCTTTCTTTTTACCCCTCCCTTTACCATACCTGTATTTTTCCTACTTTTCCTCACCAATATAAATTTAATAAAATTTTGTTAAAAAAAAGTAGTATTTGGGATTAACTCATTAATTAGCTCAAGTAAGGAACTGGTGGAGAAAGAAGAATTCCACGAGATGGAAACTAGGCAGTATTCCTAAATATCACATGGGTAGCTATCAACTGCTCTTAGTTCCATGGAAATATAGGACTGATATAGAACAGAACAAAAAAGAAATCTTAGTATGTTTTGCATTAACAGTATTTGGTAAATTTTAATTCTTATAAAGTTCAATTCTTAATTAAATTTTAATTCAATCAGGATAGACCAGGAATATAAACAGAAAAAAAATCTGATACTAAGTGAATCAATCATCATGACATCTCATAGATAATATTTGGTATATTTGGTAATCCCTATTGTACTGTGGGAAGAGTCCAGAGAAAGAAATATTTTGGGGAATATTAAAAACGCAGAATATATTTCTCCAAAGGAATAATGGAGAAAATCTTTTTAAAAGGCAGAAACTTCTCCCTCCCCCCAGCCAGAAAACTCAGCAGAAACCAGCTTTTAGAAATGCAGATGTAATAATCCATTCAGGAAGGTTGCAGCCAGGAAGCTAGAAGCTGATGAAATTAGGAAGACAAAGACCCCTAAAATCTATATACTCCCACCCAAACTTTAAAAGATAGGACTTTTGGGGAGATAATAGGATTAACCCACCAATACCAAAAGGACACACTCAGACTCAAGTCAAAGTACATGACACAGGAAATCCAAAGCCTCAAACAGGAACAGGAAATAACCTCAAGAGCCCCAGAAGGTATAAAAACCCACCACTCCCAGCTACATGTGGTCAATTTTCCCAGAGTCATGCTTCTGTCTGGCTTTGCTCACTAATAAACTACAACCGTCTTTCTAAAGCAGTCTCCATTTTGTTTATTCCCAGCTTCGACTGGACTCCGATGAAGATTTTTCTTTCAACAGTACCAAAGCACTGCAATTAATCCCTTCTGCCAACAAGGTCAAGATGACATATTCCTGAAGAAAAAAGAAATAGCATAGCATAATTCTTCTCAATTCCCACACACAGAAGCCGTGTTCATATGTGTAAAAACAAAATCAAAGGAAAGGAAAACTCTGTTTTATAGCAACACAGACTGATGGTTTTGGTGTCCTTAAATTCCCCCAATCCTAAACATATGATATAAATATGTCATGCAATAGCCTCAGGCAACTTTTTTTTTCTCTGTTGCCCTTTTCTGTGCTCCCATCAACTAGTTAAATTGTTTGCATCCAGCCTGTTCACAAAACTTTCCTTTCTTAATGCTGTTTTAATTTCTAAAAGAAAATTACAAAGACTGAATTGATTTTAAGACCAATGCCAGCAGGAAACACAGGGACTGGTTAGTTCTCAGTTACAGAATAAGCCAACAAAGAGAATATTGTAGGAGTTTGGGTAAGCTTACCCAGAATTCTTTGCTTTCGAAGTGCATGTATATTTCATTTAGCAGCACAATGGAAAATCAGCAGCAGATGAGTTTGTAATAAAATATTCTCTCAGGATTCCTTATCATTGGATATTTTTGTGCAATTCAGGATGGCAGGACCTTATAACTTACCCATAAAAGTGAGTTATTAGTTTTAAAAATACAGCTAAGTACAGCATGACTTTTTTGCAATCAGTAAAAGGTATCTGGCAAAAAAAATAATTTTATCTTGTGCTCAATCCTTTCAATTTCTCCCCCCAAATTCCATGAGAAATTATGCAGCTTCAGCACTGCTAAGATTTATGAACAATCCTGTATGTTCAATTTTCTCAATCATGTACTGTCTCTTCAAGAGTTGTGCCAAAGGTTTAAGTGCAATTGATATATATTGAGTCCTTATTGCATAAAGCAAAAGAGCAAGATAACTGCAAAATTTCTTTGCACTTTCTGGACAGTATTTATGAATTAAGCTGTATGATGATCAGAGGAATAAAAAAATCATTCCCAGGTAATAGTAACATTTCATCAGTTCAAAATTTTGTCCATCAATAATTCACGTTCTGGGTCTTTTTATGGGATTCTTGATTATTTTGTTCAACTATGAATAAATGATAGATTTAAAGATTTCCACTATCCAGTCATGACCAACTAAGGAGGGGGGGAGCGGCAGTGCTCATCTCCAATTCTCAGACAAGGGAGCTTGCATTGTCTGAGAGATGTTTCCATCATCATGTGGTCCGCATGAGTATATGGAACACAGTAAACTTTTCTGCTGAAACTGTACTTATTTATCTATTTTCATTTGTATGGTTTCGAGCTGCTAGGTTGACAGGAGCTGGGGTGAGTAATGGAAGCTCACTCCGTCGTACAGCACTCAGGTCTAGATGTGTGTGTCTCTCTCTCTGTCTGTCTCTCTCTCTCTGTGTACATGCACATCTACACACATAGACACACGCACACACACACACAAAATAATATAACAAAATTAAAGTTGACTCATACTGGGAGTTCCAGGTTTATTTATTTATTTATTTATGAGACTTATATACCGCTTTAAGTGCAAGCACTCTCTAAGCGGTGTACACCAGTAAGCAATGTATATATATATTTACATTGCCCCCAACAATCTGGATCCTCATTTTACCTACCCCGGAAGGATGGAAGGCTGAGTCAACGTTGAGCCGGTGAGATTTGAACTGCTGACCTGCTGAACACAGTCAGCTAAAGTGGCCTGCAGTACTGCACTCTAACTGCTGCGCCACCTCGGCTGTCTATTTCACACCTCGGTTGCCTATTTCACACACACACACACACACACACACACACACCACACATACCAGTTGTACTGCCTTATTGTGGCAGTGGGGTGTTCTGGGAGTGATATGTGAAGAGCCTTGGGAGTGTATGCTGAAAGTATATATTTCCAGAGGTTTCATCCAAGTGTGATGGTCATCCCAGCTGCTTAGCTAAAACAAACAGGCATGTATATTGAATAGCCACAATATGGGAAGATGCTGGAGGTGGATGATCACTTTAATGAGAACAGCAAGGAAGAAAGTAATGCTAAACCACATGGTTAGAAAATTTAAAATGATTAAATATATAGTGCTGGATGATGAGCCCTTAAGGTAGGATGGCACTCAACATGCAATATTGAGGAAGAGTTTAAAAGTATGGGACACCTTGTTGCTGATATTGCTACGTAGAAAAAGAAAATGCAAAACTGCCAAGGCAGAATTACAGTGGGAACATGGGATATTAAAAGCATGAGCATCAGGAAGTTCCACACTGTGAAAAATGAAATGGAACAACTAAAAAAGCATGAATATGTTGAGATTAATTAATTTTGGATGCTTTCAGTCGGAAAAAAATCACATGTTTTATTACTCAGAACATGAAAAACAAAGAAGGAACAACATGGCTTTATAGTTACGAAGAATATACCAAAAATAGTACTTGGCTGCAATGCAATCCATGACCAAATAATATTGATTAGACTTTGTGGATAACCCTTTATTATTATGATGATCCATGCTTATGCTGCAATGAATGATGCAAAAGAAGAAGATGTTGATGAATAAATGCTCAAATTCAATTTAAAATCAACAGAATATGCAAAGCAAGATGTGCGGCTTGTAATTGGAGACTGGAATGAAAAGTTGGCAACGTTAAGGAAGAAAATGACTTAAGAAACCAAAATACAGCAGGGAGAACATTTACCCATTTCTCCTATTCCAGTGATTTCTTCATAGCTAATACTGTCTTCAGGCAACCAAAACTATGCCTGTATGCATAGACATTGCCAGATGGAGTGCATAGAAATAAATTTTGCTATATTATTGCTAAAAGAGCTCAGTTGTAGTATTAAAGACATGGCCAGGTGCTGACTGAGGAACAAATGAGGAATCACACATGTGTACATTCCAAGCTAAGGTAAAGAAGAAAGCCAACCAATTTCACTGATATGATCTAGAGCAGGGGTGTCAAACTTGCAACGTCACATGACGTGTTCTGACATATCACGGCTTTTTTTCCATTGCTGGCAAGGGTGGGTGCAGTTTTGGCATAACAGTGGGCCAACAGTTTGACACCCCTGATCTAGACCAGGGCTTTTCAACCTTTTTCCCGACTGTACCACTTTTAGGATATGGCAATATTCGAGTACCATCTAACAAGGTGTTAAAACTTGAACAACAACAAAAAAAATCCGTTCAAAGTTGCAATTGCACTGAAATGACTTATGCCCATTTTTCACACTTATGATCATTGTAGCATGCCCAGGTGGATGTCCATCTCCCTCCCTCCCTCCTCTGTGCCTCACCTCCAGCTGATGCTGCCTTTCTTCATTGCTGCCTTTTTTAATTCCTCGTGGAGGGCGACCCCTCCCCGCTGCATTTCTTGCCTGTTTGCTGCTGCCAGCACAGGTGGCTGCCACAGCAGTTGTAAATTGGCTCATGGCCGGCCTGCTTGATCTCCTCTCCCCCCACCTTACTCTCACAGTAAGTCCTTGCCTATGCTGGCTCGTTTCCTCCCCCACTACACTTGGCTGGACAGGGCTGTGTAACACCTGCCACATGCTAATGTACCACAGGTAGTACGCATACAATTGGTTGAAAAGCCCTGATCTAGACTATATACTCACCATTTTCAAGAATACCAGAAATTGCACTGAAGACCTGAGCACCATTGACAAAGAAAAAGAAGGACTGTGGAATGAACTTAAACAAGTTGTTAAGGATGAATGTGAAAAGAGATTGGCAAAAATGAATAAACAAAAGAAAGCAAACAAGGAACCTTGGGAATTTTCAAAAAGAGAAGAGAAACCAATGCCAAGAAAGATAAAAATCTCAGGAAGGAACTTAATACAGAGTTATAGACAACTGTTAAAGTCAGACAAGAAGCTGTATCACAATAGTATCTGTAAAGGTGGGAATGTAACTGAATGAATTATTGTTAAGCAAGAACATCCAATGTTAGTATCTCCCCCTAAGAAGGCACCCTCGTAGTTGCGGGACAGACTCACTATGAAGTGAAACGTATTCTTGACTCCAAATTTTTAAAGGGAAATTGCAATACCTAGTACAATGGAAGCCACCTGGGTGAAATCCAGTGAGGTGAAACCTGACAGACTCATCAAAAGGTTTCATGTGAAACACCCCAACAAACCGAAAAATTATTCTTAATATATGCTTTTGTTTACATTACAGGATCTGTCCTTTTTGTAAGGGGGCCTGGATGTCAATGCTGCTAACATCAGATGTTCTTGCTTGACAATATATGAAGATGCAGACATTTTCTATTTAACCTGTGTATTACTTTGAGTAAAAATTAGATGGTGCTGGAGGGAGGGGGGAAAGAATGTGCTTGGGGACTAGTTAGCCATAACAATATTTCAGTAGCTATTCTTCAAGGCTAGTTGTAATAAGAGGAGATAAGTGCTGGGGGTTATGGAAGGGAGGGAAAGTTCATACTACAAACCAATTGGAGAATGTGATTAATGACTGTTAAATAAAGGAGTGAGTTATGCTTAGATACTGTGTGTTGGGGGAGGAGAATTCCAGATTTTGGCTTCTCTATGTAAGTGCTGAAGCTATGTTGCAAATTAAAGATTCTTTAAGGTAAACAATGCCTCAAAGTTCTTTGAAGAGCTTCTTCTTTTGGAACCATGACAATTATCTTTAGGTCATAAATCCAAACAACACAAAACCGGGTGACAGGAAGAACTGTGATCTTGCTTGATTTCTTTTGATATCAACAAAGTTTGATTTCTGTAGGTTAATGTTTACAAACTTACCAATGGCAAAATTTATTTGGTGCCTCTTCATCTGCTAAAAGTAGCTATACATAGATCTCTTCTGTCCATCTGGAAAATGGACTAAAAAAAGGTATTGGCAGCTCATTACAAAAACCTCGGGAAAAATTACGATAAAGCAAAACATGAGCCTGAGGTTTAATACTCCCAACCTCACAAGAGTAAAGCTTTGGCTGTTTTCTGGAATTTTCCCCCTACCTCTGCTGATGACAAAAATAACCAAACTGCAAAAATGAAAAACAAAAACAAAAAACCCTGAAAAATGTATTGTTCGTAGTTAGTCCAAAGATACCGTTCATTTAAAGAAAAATTGCTGTGACCCCAGTGGGATTTTGAGAGTGAAGCTTACTGTATTCTGTTTATAATTTTATATTCACAATTCTTTGTCTGAGAATTTCTGTTGCTTGTTCTTGACCTCAGCATCCCAGCTGAAAAGCCAACATTTCTCATTTGTCTTCTGGGGCTGCAACTGAAACACATTGCTTGTGAGCTCCGGCCCACTACATCTAATGTACCTGGGGAATCATTAAGAGATGTTGGTGACATGTGCTCACCTGTGGATTAACTATGCTTATGCTGAGAAAGCAATTCTGTAAGTAGCTCAGTGCAAAAGTATTTGGATTTTATACATCAAAAAAAGAACTTCTGTGCACCTGGAAACCTACTGGTAACCAGTGTGCAGCAGTAGCAAAACAGAACACTCATGGCACCAGTGTAAAATAGGGCTTTGTAGATCCACCTGAGGATGTTATGCTCTAATTTTTATTATAAACTTCCCTCATTTCCTCCCTTCTGCAGCTGCAATGCTTGAGTCATAATAGCTTTAACTGGAGATGCAGTATACCACATGGATCTAATGGGTACTGCCATTTCTTTCAATAGTCTATATAAAGATCCCTAACAAAGAAGTCATTTCCATGTATTGTCTCATGCAGCCTGGTTCTCTAGGCAGAACCCAAAGCATCTGGAACATCTGAATCAGCTGATGTCTGTATTATCATGGGATTCTTTCAGATTATGGGGCATAGGGGCAAAAGATTTCTGCATTGCTTTCCAATTTCTTGACTCTGGCCCACATTATTGATAGGCAGCACATACTGCATGTATGTATGTCTCATTTCTAGTATAAAAATCCAAATGATTGAATACATTGGTAAAAGCATATTACATTTCAAGTCAAGGGCTATCAAAGCATGCCTGCAGGACCCACCATTAAGTGCTGTTTGTCATAATTAAAAATGAAAGGGTTGAAAAATGAAAGAGTTGAAAGCATACAGAACTTTTGAAGCCAAGCCAGGTGCTCTCATACATGATCATACTTAAAGTGCTAATGGAGAAATTGTTTGATAAACATAACAGTTTTCATAGAAAATTGGAAGGAAAGAAAGAGAACAGTCAAATAAATGGTAGGTACAGAGTGAATTAAAGTCAAAGCTGCCAAATCCTGATGAAACCCTGGCTGGAATGGACTGATATGTATTATCTAACTGAAGAATCTGTCAATATAATGTTCTACATATCTGCAAATGTTTGCCTCTTTCACCTTTGCAACTGCTTTGCCTGCAGGAATGAGGAAAAGAACAGTCCTGAGGGCTGAAAGGGTGGAGAACATGAAACTGAATTGAGGAAAACTGCCACATTCCACCAAGAAACCTTCCAAATATTCCTTTCTGCCTCTCCTTGCTAGGAAACATGAGGAGAAAACTCTTAAATGCTGCTACTTGAGGGAGGCACATGTTCTTTTGTGACACCAATTGCAACCATTAATATACAAATTGCCAACTTTATTTTAAACCATTAATTAGGAAAGAACCGTTCCTAAGCTAAAATTTAGACGCTAGCTAAAGATGACAAAGATGACTGCTTTCCTAAGATGGCAGCAAACAGATGTTTTAGCTTTAAATGTGCTCTTTTTTCATTGTCAATATTGTTTGCTTTTCATGGTATTAAAATACTTACCTATTTATTCATTCATTTAGTCAAATTTATATGACTGGCTATCTCACCCAAATGGAAATCTGGTGATGCACAATAATGCCAGGAATGAAAACATTTTACAAACCAATTAAAACAACAAAATAAATAAAAGAAGATCACAAAAGGGAAGATATTACATAGAACCAGCATGCAGGATCCTTTTTACCAGGATATTTTTAGGGTTACTGAAAAAAATGCATATTTTGAGTGCTTTCTGGAAGACCATAAAGGTTGGGGCTAACCTTACCTTGAGGGGATGATATTCCAAAGGGCAGTTGCCATGGCAGAAAAGGCTCACCTCCTAGGTCCCATCAGATGAACTCTTTCGCAGACGAGACTCGTAGCATGCCTCTCCTGCCATACCTGATGGTATGGGTAGAAGTGGTGGTTCTTCAAATAACCTGACCCCTGCCTTGTAGGGCTTTAAAACCAGCAGTTTGAATTTGACCTGGAAGCAAACTGGCAATCAATGCAGCTTGTGGGGTTGTTGCATCAGCTGAAGCTTTTGGATATATTTCAAGGACAACCCCACATTATTATCAATAATTATTATTCTCAGTAGCAATAACACATTACTACCAATAACCATTGATTAATGTAACAATAATAAGAGCAGCCCACATTACTACCCAATGATTCCTAATTTTTCTGAAGGCCCTGTTTTTCCATTTATAATATATTCTTGTCTTTATGATGCATGCTGTAAACTTAAGATTTTGGTGAGCCCTGGTGGTTAGAATGCAGTATTGCAGTCAAGCTCTGCCTACAAGCTGGAGTTCAATCCTGAGGGGACTCAAGGTCGACCACCTTCCATTCTTCCAAGGTCAGTAAAAAGAGGACCCAGATTGCTGGGGGCAATATGCTTCAAGTCACATATAATCCTCCTAAGTTTTTGGTATACCTCATAGACCAACTCCAATAGTTGTCACAGATTGTAAATGTTAACGTGATAGAAGAGGGGGGAGATTAAATTAATAACCCCTTTAACTTATTTTTATATTTACATGTTGTCTTATCTCCTCCTTTGTTTCTGTCCTGAAGCTCCACTTCTGTGGGGAGTCTTTCTCCAGTATACCAATGTCAGGCGGAATTCTTGCACTGAAAAAGGTTGTGTTTCACTGCATCTGGCTTGGTGTCACCCTTTTAATCTGGCATTCGAGACTGACCTGAAGCCTACTTTCCTCCCCAGTTAGTCTTTCCTATCTTGTGGCTCAGCTTTGATTGCAGGCAATATTTCTGTCCTGTGAATTTATAAACAATGGTTTGATTCTTTACCATGTCTACTGCAATTCAGTAGAATCGCTCTTTGGTTATTCCAGCATCAAAAGAGTTGAATTCAAGAAGGTATGATTGGAATGGTAATAAGGGATGAAAAAAGTTGAGTAGGTAGAGTTCACTGTTCATTTTAGTAACAACGACCTTTTTTCTTTTTAAAGGAGAAAATGTAAATAACCAGGGAAAAGCATTGCAAAATGCACTGCAAGCTAAATAATCAAATTATACCTGTTTTGTTGAAATTATAAATATCTTTACATCTTGCCACTGTCCCAACAGAAAGTAATCCAACTAGGTAGGTTTGTGCTCTGTCCATTATCACATTCGTGCTTTCAACCTTCAGAATCACCTATTTCTTGTCTAGATCATTCAGTTTTGAGTACTTTGTACCCATTATAAAAATTACCTTGGCTTCACAGGAAAGTGTGAAAGGAAAGTGAGAAATAATTGAAATTGACGTGAAAAGAATACAACAGCAGATGCATTTTATGTTTGTTCATATCCACATTGGCATTGCAGAATGCTTTTAATTTATTTGTATCGTTTTTTAATTAATAACAAAAAGGGGGAAAAGAAGCCCAACACAAAGATAAAATGATGGTGATACATACTGTATATACAACTGAAACGGTTTGTTAAAATGAACATTTCTTTGTTGTATTTCTTTCACACTTTTTGTTAAAGCACTTTTCATGTGTTCTTTGACCCCCTCTTCTCTTTGACAATGTATCTCCATTACTATTATCTTTGTTTTGACATCACAGAGTTTTAAAGCTGGAGCTGAGTGTGGCTTGGCTTATCTAATTATTGTCAAAAGTGTCTTGTGAGAAAGCAAAGTCTACTGAAGCTAGGACTGCAGATGATACATTCTACACTGTAAATCTGAATGCAAAGAGATGTTCCTTTCCAATTTTGTTATGTAACATAGCAAGTTCTGACACGAGTAAGATAGGTCATTGTGCCCAAAATATAATATGTATATGGAAAGTTATCATGTGTACCTTTTTTTCTTCTTACATCCTCACATTGAATGGACTAGAATGAGTTGCTACTCTCATATTGGGTTCAGTCTTATGAAATGAAATCAAACTATTATAGGAAGGGGAGATAAAATGCTCTAAAAATTAATTTAAGTCCTCATTCATATTCCATATAATATAGGAAGATAAATTCTGCCAAAATAAACCAAGAAAAAAAAATAGATCTATCCACCCATCCATCCATTTTTTAAGCTGTTGAAGTAATAAATTCACTCCTGTAACTAGCTTAATGCTTCAGGACTAACTAATATATATATTTATCTATAAGAGAACAAATCTTTTGCATTATTCACTATTTGAACTTTTTAGTTTTTTTATATTAATAGTTTTCAAATTGCTCACTGCTAAACAACATTTCACACAATTGTCTGACCATTTTTCACAAGAAAATTCCTACTAACGTAGCGACAATTATTTTGCATCTGAGCTAAAGTATGCCAAGCCAGACTGTTTGCAGCCATATTGAAGGCATCTACAAGAGAAGAGCTTGTTCCCAATTTTAGGGAAATGAAACATTTTGGGAATGCCCATATATACTTTGCAGTACAGGAAACAAAGTCATAGAATACGAATGATGGGGAATATACATGTCCCAGGATGATGTTGCAGGATCCAATCTGAGTTGGCCACTGGGATTAGAGGTTTTGTCTTCTGAGCTTTCAGACTTGTGCTGGAACCCATCTTTAGGGAACTTTTGGAATTCTGACTCAGTATCCAACCCTTGGTCCATCCAACTTAATACTGTCTGTGATAGTATTCACAATGTATTAGTATTCTCCAGGGTTTCAGACAAGGATCTTTCTCAACCCTGCTTTTAGATGCCAAGAACTGAACTTGGGTTCTTTTGCTGAGCTATGGATCTCTCAATAACATTTTGCAATTAATACTGTAAAGGCTGGTTTCTCCTGTGAAAGACATGACTCATATCCCACATGGAAACTGTCCACTTTGGCTGCAAATTCATTTACTTGTTGCAATATAAAAATCAGTGTTTTTGCAGAGGAGTCAAGCCATTTGGAAAGGTTTAGTGATATAGTTGTTACGGGGGGTCCTGGGAACTTGCTCCAGAAGGTAATCTCCCTGCTCTGGGGAATGATTTGGGCAGAATCTTTGGAGAGTTGAGGACCTGGGCTGTGTTATGTCTGGGTTCTGCATTGTTATAATTGATGGAAGTTAGCCCCCCCAGAAGGAAATATTAAAAATGGCAGAAAAATATATTTTTCTTCAAAAGGACTTTTTAAAACCAAACCTGGCCCCAAATCTATCTCTCTGCCCCAAGCAAGAGCTAGGCCCATACAAATGCAAATGTAAAACCATCAGAAAGTTGGAGCCAGAGCAATCAAGAAGACAAAAGAGAAGATCTGCATACCCCACCCAAACTCTAGGAATCAGCCCCATCACCTGGGAAGCAGGATATGATAATAGAATTAAGCCACAGATATCAAGGCCTAGACAAACACTCAGAAACAGCCTCAAGGTTCATGCCACAGGAACAGGAAACTTCCAAACAAAAGGCTAGGGGGGGTATAAAACCTACTGCCCATGTGCTCAATCTCGCTCTCCTTCTCTCTCCTCTGTACTTTCCTGAAGACCATCTTTCTGCAATAAACTGCAACCTTCTTCCCAAAGCAGTCACCATGTTTGCTTATTTATTCCCGGCTTGGATGAACCAGGATGAAGACCTTACTTCTAACAATTTGGCACCCCAGATGGGACTCCAGGCTAACCTCTCCAATGGACTGAGACTGGTAAGCCCCATCTTGCCGGCAGCAGACCCCCTTGTGTCTGTGGATGGGTTTCCCAGGCCTTGCCCATGTAGAACTAGGGTAGTAAAGGGAGTTTTGAGAGTTTGAGCTCAAGGGCTGCTTTGGAAAGAAGGTGAAGGTGAGTACCTCTAAATTTTAAGTTTAAAGCCCAGGGGAACAAAGAAAATTTGTGTATTTCTGTTTGTGTGAGTGAGAAGACCTTTTTTTCCCAATCACAGTTGGATTTTGCTGCTTCTGGTCTTTCCTAGCCGCAGAAAGGATCTGTTTAATTGGCAGAACCTGGAAAGCATGGGGGTTTGGCCAGAGCACAGAACCTTTTGTTAGGGAAAAGAGAGAGGCTGTGTGAAAATGAAATGAAATGAGTGAATGAAAGAATTGGATTTGGGCAACTAGCTGGTAAGGCCCTGTAAGCAAAGCAAAGTTAGGAAAGAAGTCTCACAAGGAGACTTCGACTGTGTTAGGAAAGAAGTCTCACAAGGAGACTTTGACTGTTAGGAAAGAAGTCTCACAAGGAGACTTCAACTGTTAGGAAAGAAGTCTCACAAGGAGACTTCGACTGTGTTAGGAAAGAAGTCTCACAAGGAGACTTCGACTGTTAGGAAAGAAGTCTCACAAGGAGACTTCGACTGTGTAGTGTATGAAAGAAAAATAGACTTTGCTTAGGGCTTTGCTGGGAAACCAGTTTGGCTAAATAAAGGTACTTAAAAGGGAAAATAAGAAATAGTGATTCTCTCTCTCTCTCTCTCTCCTCTATGCAACCACGTGGTATGTTTAAAATGTGTGCCTTCCCTAACTTGAGTTATCTGAAATTTATGGTGGGAATGACCAGGATGTGTAAAACTAAGACTTCTGTTCGCTTGTCTTTGTGTATATATGTTTGTCAAAGTCTGTTGTGAGAGGTAAATGTGACTGTTAACTGTTTCAAATCCAAAGGAAAAAGAATTTTAAAGTCTGCTAGAAATTCTGCTTAAAATAAGCCACAAAAAGGAAAAACCTCACTCTGTTTGTCTGGCCAACAAACAGAGTGAAGAAAAAAAAATGTGTTTGTTTGTTTGTTTTCCTCTTTCTCTCTGAGTACTCTCAAGAACAGCCTTAAGTTACCAGGAGGGATTGTTTTAAGTTTATCTGTTGGAAAAGTTTCACTTGCATTTACTGTATGTGTTTTATCTATCCTTTTCCTGAAAAATGTGTGTCTATCTACAAGAGCCTCTTGATGCTCAAGTCTGCTTGTGTGGGGAAATAATTTCCTTAAGTTACTTTTTGTATCCTATCACTTATTGGTGATGCTACTATGAAACTTTTCTTATCCGAAATATATAAGCATTTCTCAATCTCTAAAATGATGTGGTCTATTTTAGAATAAATGTTCTCCTACCTCTGGAAAGTTGCACACCTTAAAATATTAGGCTTTTAAAATTATTTGGAGTTTTCAACATTCTCAAACTGTCTGCAAGCTACCCCCCTTCCAATTTTTTTTCCTGCCCTTTGTTCTCCATACCTTTTGTCTTCCTCTCCTGGGAGAGTCCATCCAGAAAGGGGGGAGACCTTGTTCTTGTATCTTTCAGCCATGCAATCCTCTCCCAAACCTTTGGAAGCAGAACACACAGACCCAGATGCTGCCTCCATCCATTTGAGCCATGGAATTGGGTTTTGAATCCAGCCATCCACTAAAAAGCCACCATGCAATCTGAGTGGAACATCTTCCCAAGTCCTACCATTTACCCAGATGCCTGTGAGAGCTGCAGAAGGAAGGTGGTGCCATGTGAAGCCTCACAAGAGAAAATTAGACTGTGGGGGGAGGGTGGAAACTCATTGTAAACTTTTCTTTCTTGCCCCATTTGTATTGTAACAAGCCAGTTGAATGTATTAATGGAGAGATGGCACTTGGGAATAGGTGGCAGAACAAGTACTGAACACCTTGGACTTCTATCTGGTGGGAGGGAAAATTGATCCAGAATGTTTGTATTGACTATTTTGTAAAAGCAGCTGCACATACATGCACACACACACACACCATTCACACCATTCAGAGTCTATCCCCTACCTTTAGTAAAGTTCCCCAGGCTGATTTTTGCTCTATTGCACCAAAGCTTTGTGGGACCAACTTCCAACAGATTCCAAGGGGGAGGGAACCAAGCCCCCTCAGGTGATTTGCAATTCATATGCCCTGACTAAGGAAGCAACAGGAAAAATCCCAAACTTCAGCCCTGAATATCTTGCACTGGTGAGCCCAGATTGGGATTCCTAGAGCTCATTATGTGCAATTTAAAGAAAAATTTAATAGCCTGGCATATTGGACATTACAAACCTGGATGCACTGAATTAAGAGCTAAGGCAGGAAACAACCCTTGAAATTGGGCAGCCAGTGGTCATGTACTAAGGAAAACCATGGCTGTGAAGAATTTTGGGAGGTATACAAACCTGACCGAAAGCTAAAGGTGACATCCAACATTTGAAAATTATTGGCACAGAATATTGGACACTATAAATTTCTTTTCCACTTAACAAAATTTTGCCCTGCCTTTTAGAACTTTATGGGTACAAGCTCCCCTTTTGGGAGCCACTAAAGGGATCTTTTTCTGCTGCCTCCATTAATGTCTTATTTTTCTTTTTATTTTGCTTAACAGTTTAAAAGCTTGTTTACTAAGTTTCCCTGACCAGATCAATTTTAATGTTGTGCTAATAAGTGTGTCATACATTTACACACTTAAGGCACAAAGTGGGGATTGATGGAAGTTAGCCCCCCCAGAAGAAAATATTAAAAAGGGCAGAAAAATATATTTTTCCTCAAAAGGACTTTTTAAAACCAAACCTGGCCCCAAATCTATCTCTCTGCCCCAAGCAAGAGCTAGGCCCATACAAATGCAAATGTAAAACCATCAGAAAGTTGAAGCCAGAGCAATCAAGAAGACAAAAGAGAAGATCTGCATACCCCACCCAAACTCTAGGAATCAGCCCCATCACCTGGGAAGCAGGATATGATAATAGAATTAAGCCACAGATATCAAGGCCTAGACAAACACTCAGAAACAGCCTCAAGGTTCATGCCACAGGAACAGGAAACTTCCAAACAAAAGGCTAGGGGGGGTATAAAACCTACTGCCCATGTGCTCAATCTCGCTCTCCTTCTCTCTCCTCTGCACTTTCCTGAAGAACCATCTTTCTGCAATAAACTGTAACCTTCTTTCCAAAGCAGTCACCATGTTTGCTTATTTATTCCCGGCTTGGATGAACCAGGATGAAGACCTTACTTCTAACATAATCTTTGAAGGTGAAAGGGGTTCTGGAATGATGGATCTATTACTCACATTTTTAGTTGCCTCTGAGATGGGGAGGTAAGAGTTGATCCTCGTCTGTTTTTCTGCTTTGTTAGTTTTATGGGTTCCAGTCATGTTGCTGGTCGAGGTTCTTCTCTGGCCTTTGGTGGCATTTTGGGGATGGGGGGGGATGCTGAGTTAAGCCAGAAGTGGTAAGGCCTGTCACAAGCTGGAAGCTTATTTCAAAAGTGTTGCCATTTTAGCTCCTTTCCCATATCCCATACGACAGATTTTCCCAGAAGCACAATAGTTGGGAATGATATTTCTCATTTGCTTGTTTAAGCATGTCAATCCTATGTAGAAAGGGCTGAATGTAAGGGGAATTACTAATTTGGGTAACAAGCTAATTGTTATTTGTTCTTTTCATATAATAATTTCACAGGATTATACATTTTGTCCCAGGTCCTCAAAATTATTACATGAGGCTTGTAGCCACCAAAGTCTCCCTGATTTATGCCTTAGTATGGTGGATGATCCAGCCATAGTTTAGCAAAATGAATTGAGCTGTTCTGAGTTTGCTATTAAGAGAAGCCTGTGAGATCACTTCACTGAAGGCAGGACAAGAAGCAATGAATGGAAATTAATCAAGGAGAGAATCAACCTAGAACTAAAGAGAAATTTCTTGACAGTTAGAACAATTAATCAGTGGAATGACTTGCCTGCAGAAGTTTTGGGTACTCCATCACTGGAGGTTTTTAAGAAGAGATTGGCCAACCATTTGTCTGAAATAGTATAGGGCAGTGATGGCCAACCTATGGCATGGGTGCCAGAGGTGACACTCGGAACCCTCTCTGTGGGCACATGTGCTGTTGCCTCAGCCTTACCTCCCCCCGTGACCCCCCTCTCCAGCAGCCCCCCCTGGAGGAGAGTCGCCCCTGAGCGTGGTCCACGCGGAGCAGCGCAGCCAAGGACATGGCAGCCAGGCAGCATAGACAAGACTCTGCCCTCACACCCCATCCTGCACAGTTGATGCTGCAGGGCGCAGGCAGAGGGCGTGACTACCATAGAGCTGCTGGGCTGCCTGGGTGATCTGCGGTGGGCCCTGGAGGCTGTGAGTGGCCATGCGGGCAGGTGGGATGGGGGGTGGGGGGTGGAGCAGGGGCAGGGGCAGGGGCAGGGGCAGGGGCAGGGGCAGGGGCAGGGGCAGTGGCAGGGGCAGGGGCAGGGGCAGGGGTGGAGCGGGGGCAGGGCCAGTTTTTGGTCTCTAAAAGGTTCACTATCACTGGTATAGGGTTTCCTGCTTGAGCAAGGGGTTGGACTAGAAGACCTCCAAGGTCCCTTCCAACTCTGTTATTCTGCTTTGGAACACTGACACTTCTTAGAGCAGCTGAATATTTTTTGATAGATAAGTCATAACCAAACATGCTTTACTGAATTTTCATAAATTCTAGATTTCTAGGGTGTGCCAACTCTCTCAGCCAGCCCTTTTTGCAACTGATTTCCTGTGCAATCCCTTGGAGATCTTTGTCTGCTCCTGGGAATTGGAGGAAAAAGAAGAGAAGGAAAGCTAGTTATTTGCTGAAGTTCATTTATGAAATACTGGATGTTGCCTTTAGTTAAAAAGAAAAGGAAACTTTTTTGCTTAACTTGAATTGAATTGCTGGGATGCACAAAAGTCTCTAAACATCATTTTTCCGTATTTGGTATTCTTTAGCCAAGTAATACTCGATCTAAGGCAGTATTTCCTGCTGAACTGCCTAAGCACTAGGATCTTAATATACAATGGACTTCTCTCATTCATGGTATTATAGTGCCAAACAATTAAACTCATTGTAGTGGAAACCATAATTTAAACAAAGGCTAAATGTTATTATTCAATACTATGTGCTAAATTTAAACAAACTTTAGAGGTAACCATTTCCTTTTGTTTCCTTGGGAGCAACAGGAATTTCACACAAGCTTTTTGACTATAAGTAAAATGTAAATATCAATATGTAACATAACATTGATGAACATGGAGCTAGAAATTAAGAATTTTTTTGAAGATGAAGCTCATGTGAAAAAAGGATTACATTCCAAAGTAGGTTATGAAACTTTATCTGATTCTTCCTCTTCCACTTCATGCTGTGAGTGTTTAAGCCTTTAAAGCAGTTTTGAGGCAGTTGCTTAGTTGCTTGCGCAGTTCTAGTAAGCTTCCCAAAATTAATGCTTACTTTGGCTGATATAAATACTGTCATTTCACTGGATTTCTATTTTCTTGCTGGATCAGAAGCCTCATCTATAGCATGAGATGGAGCTGAGAAGTAGTCAGTTTCTATGGTTTTACAATGGGAACAAGATGTAAGCTATAGCTTTTGGAGTTGGACTTTAAATTGTTGAGCCCCCCCCTACTTAGAAGAATGAACTTAATTGGGAGATAGGTCTTCCTGCACATGATTCATTTCCAAATACGTGCAAACTTTTGAGTTTTCCAGAAGAATTAATCAGGCTTGATGAATTGTTCTAGAAAATGTAAAAGCTTGAACATATTTCTGTGATAGTAAAGATTATAGGCTATAATCCAACTGTTTATGTATTTACATGGCTATCTTGGAGTTGATTGGTATGTTTACATTTCTGGTATCTATATCCAGTTTGTTTCTAATTGCTTTTTCAATAGATCCCAGGCTTTAAATTAAGACTGGATAATTTTTGCATGACATCAAAACAGAAACGCAAAATATTAATGTATCATACATATATTTATTTGTATTTGCAGTATATGAAACAGAGAAGAAAATATTGAAATAAAAACAGAAGACAGAATACTGTGGCATTATTTGAGAAACTTTTGATCTGTGGGCTGTTGCAACTGTAGAAAATTAATGCCACAGCAATGGGATGTGTTCCAAGATTTGTGATATTATCTTTTCCCCTTCTCTGGAATTGCCCTTTAAGCACTAGATTTTCATCAACAGAAAGAGGAAACAAAGATTTCCTTCCTTTAGCTAACCGGGCTTTATCCAGGATTCAAGATTAGTTTTCAAAAACTCCTCTCAGTCACATCCACCCTATTTCTTTAAAAACAGCTCAGTAAAATAGCTTCCTCAATTTTTTTTTTAAAATATTCAGACTAAATATTCATCTTTATTTATGGAGCCTAGAGGTTAAGAGAATATTGCTTTATTCTAAGAACAGCAGCTTCGTTGTTCTGACTACTTCAACAGCATAATCACTGCTGATGTGTCTGATCAAAGATTATGATATCCCATTTAACTAAATATGACAGCTTTCCCCAACCTCCTACTCAGCTGTATTAAACTACAGTATTCATTGCAGCCAGTCAATTTGGCTATTTTGGTGAGTTGTAGCTCAACATATCTGGAAGTGAAAAAGACCTCAGGACAGAATCAAGATAGTAGTTTTATCAGTCTCATAGTTGACTGTTCACATAAACACATATCTGATTTCATCATATTGATGCATAGTTCAATGTGTTTCCTGATTGAAAACTATTTTTCATAGATGATACATAGATTTATAACCACAATTGAGCCTAAAGTTTATGTTGCTAAAGGAGACATTTGTTAAGTGAGTTTTGCCCTATTTTACGACCTTTCTTGCCACAATTGTTAATCATTGCAGTTGTTAAGTTAGTAACATGGTTGTTAAGTGAATCTGGCTTACCCACTGACTTTGCTCATCAGAAGGTCGCAAAAGCTGATCACATGACCCCAGGACACTGCAACCATCATAAATATGAACCAGTTGCCAAACTTCTGAATTTTGATCACAGGATTATGGGGATGCTGGAATGGTCTTCAGTGTAAAAAACGGTCATAAGTCACTTTTTTCAGTGCTGTTGTAACTTTGAACAGTCACTCAATGAACTGTTGTAAGTCAAGGACTATCTGTATTAAATCTCTCCCTATAGGGTTCTTTGAACCATGATGCAGCACTGTGGGTAAAAATCCCCCTAATATAATATGTACATAAAAAGCTGTAGAATTAAGGGTGCTAAATTGTTCGATGCTATTGCTTTTAAAAAAGGCTTTACAGATATAATCCCATTCTAGCAGTAAGCAAACTTGCGAACAGCACGTAAAGAAATATTAACAATCTGGTTCTCATTATAAACAGAGCCAAAAGGATAAAACTTCTCTATTTTCAGCAGTCCACACTGGCTTCTTATAAAAGACAAATCCAGAATTCAAGGACCTTAACATCAAAGGGCAAAACTACAAAGAAATCAGTAAAACAGCATAGGTTATTTGTGTAATTAGTATTGTAAACAAATGAATTCACCTTGGCTAGAACCACTAACATGTTTTAAATATCCTGACTTACTCACATATAAGATCATGTAAGGTAAGATCGGAACTGTTTTATTTTTTGCTGACTTTTAGAAAGGAACGGGAAATCCCTTTTTATCTGTGCAATTTTGTGTGTCCATCAAAAACCTCTAAAATTCTCTGGATTGTGTTCAAGTTGTAGAATTCACTAAGATATTTTTGAGAACAGAGAACTCAAGGCTATATGGTTTATATTCATGTGCTGATAAAGAGCTTTGTGATGACAATCCACTTCATTGGATTAAAACTAACATAGTGACCTACTTATGCGAGGTAAAAAAAAACCCAAACCCAAAACAAAACCTTTAGATGGCTTCTTTTTCTCCATTCTCTTTGAAAAGACCTTAGTACGAAAGAAACTGAAAGTTTCATGCAATTTGTGATAGTCAAAGCATATTGAACAGGATATAATTAAATATACTGAAATATATTTTTTTAATTTCATTCCAATGTTATGCTACTCATATGGTTTTTTTAAAAAGTGAATTCACAAAAATGAAATTATGTTGCGTCGGTTTGGTGACATTTGGTGTATATTCTTTTTAGTAATCTAAATTACAATAATATCTACAGTCCGCAATTATTACTAATACATTTTGTTCTGATTTACATTATATTTTTAGCCCATTAATGTAGACATTTTATAAGCATCAATGGAAATTTATAACTGGGGCGATTACTGCAAGCATATGGGGTCTTCATAAGAAACTATTATCTTATTTGTATGAAACTATTCTGTTATGCATTAGGATCTTATGAATATCCAGTTGTGCAATTAATGACAGTTTTGTTTTAATTTTTAATAAAGTGGAACAAATGTATTATTGATTCATTATTTTCTCATCTTCTTTAAAAGTTTAGTAATCTTCCATTTACATCCCATTAACATTCCATTTACAATCTTGACTGCTTGCTGTAACCGTGTAGGCTAATCAGTGTCATCATATGACAATTTTATATAAAGAAAATACAATAGAACAATAATTAAAAAAAGTCAAACCATTCATAGAATCTTAGATTTTGAAAGGACTACAACCTTACCACCAGGAAACTTTTCCTTAGATTTAAATGAAATCTACATGTCTCCAATTTACACCTGTTATTTTCTGATCCTAGTTCTGTGACCTTGGAAAACAGTTCTTAAATATTTATCCCATAGCTTTAGCTACTTGAACACAGCTAACATGTCTCCCCCTTGTAATTATATACAAGAATGACCTTCAGAGATGGGCAGGGCAGTGGTGGGATTCAAATATGTGAACAACTGGTTCTCTGTGTAGATGCCATTTCAGGAAGTCCATTCTGGGCCTGGGAAACAAAAAATTAGCTACCGGTTCTGCCGAACTGGTGCGAACTGGGGCAGGGGTGTGAACCATTGGGGCAGGGGTGGAGACATGCTATCTAGGGAACAGTCAGATAAGAGAGGGCATAGCCCACAGCTTCATATTGGGCAGAGAAGGGAACTTCCAAGTTCTCAGGCTGTAAAGGAGGTAGAGAATGGTTTGTACTTTCAGACTTGCAGAACTGAAGTCAAGTTTCCAAAGTAGACCAGACAAGAAAGGTAACCAGATGAACTACTTGTATTTTATTGTAAAGCTACATTAATAGAATATTGTAAAAAAGTGGAAATGGCTTGGAGGCAGGTGGCCAGGAAAAGCATTTCCTCCTTCCCACATATGGAGAGCCAGTTTACTGGAGTGGTTAAGGCAGGAGTGTCAAACTCATAACGTCACATGATATGTTGCAATGTATCACAACTTTTATTCCATTGCCGGCAATGGGGTTGGCCCGGTTTTGCCATGATGCATCCGGCCCGTGGGCTGGGAGTTTGACACCCCTGGGTTAAGGCATCAGGCTAGAAACTGGGAGTGTGAGTCTCACCTGAGGCATAAAGGTGACCTTGCTATAGTCACATTCTCTCAGCCCTAGAAAGGATATACATACTGGCATATGTATATGCTCATATATATGTATATGTACGTATATGTGTACACACACACACAGACACACAGACACACACACACACACACACATCATTCTAGCTATTGTCTGTCCATGCAGGATGAAGGCCTCTCCTGCATGTTTCCAACCAATATGGTCTTGAGCTTTCCTTTGTCAGTTGGGCCCACAATACTGTATTTGCTGATGTCACACATATTGTATATATAAGTACATACATATATAAAATCATCTCCAATATAATAAGTGATCCCTAAATAGTAAGGACCTATTGTAATTTTATTTCACTTCTTTTCTCTTTGACAATCCTTTTGTAAGTGGAAAACAGTCCTGTATATTATGGGAAAAGAAAGTTCATAAGTATTGCGGTTATAGTTGACATTCTCTTCCTTTTGAAATTAGATTGCAGCATTTTGCTTACTGTTGACAATAACCATTTGAGAAAGCAATTGCTGTCTCTCTGAGCTACAGAATAGCAAAAATAGATTGAACAGCCTTTTTTCTTACCAGACAATTTATTATCTGTAAATAGTCTTCACTTCTTACTTTACCCTTTAAACAATACTTGAATACTGTAATACTTTAAAACAGAACCAACACAACAGTGCAACACAATCTCTTTATGGGAAATAAGTCACTCATAACATTGACACAGGGTGGTATCTAAGCTAAATGTTTTTGTCAAAAGCCGGAAAAGTTCCAATGAATAGTAATAACCTTTCCCACAATATTGGGTCTTATTGTTTTTCAATTATGGGTAAATTGCTTTAAGAATGCTATTCGGATTTTGATATTATCTCGACTGAACTGTGCCTAGCAATATATACAATACTTATGACGTACTATCATTATGTGCAAATGTATTTATTTATTTAAAATACTTATATAGCCACTCACTCATCTTATAAACACAGCTATGGTTTATCAATAATGTTGTTCGTCCATCGATTTCAATGAAGACCTTGACATCTTGTGGGTTATGGGCCATCAATGATGTGTCCGTAGGTGGCTAATAAGACCGATGTTAGCATGGAATGTTCTGCCACATACTGAACAAAGAAATGTAGACACTGTTACTTCAGCATTTGCAGCTCTGGCTTTGCGGAGTGCTTGCTTTTCTTGTGCCAAGATTGTCCTTCTGTGTTCATATTCTGGCAACCCTCGTACACCAAGGTGCGCCATGTCGGTTGATCATGCGCCAGAAGTTCCCAAGAGATGGTGTTAATATCCAGGGACTTAAGAGAGGCTTTCAACGTGTCTTTGTATCGCTTCTTTTGTCCCCCATGCGATCGCTTTCCTTGAGACAGCTCACCATAGAAGAGCTGTTTAGGGATGCGATGAACTGGCATCTTTACAACATGGCCTGCCCAGCACATCTGGGCTTTCATCAACAGAGTGTAAACTGATGATAGGCCTGCTCTGGAGAGGACATCTGTGTCTGGTATCTTATCCTGCCACCGGATCCTCAGAATTCTACGAAGGCAAGTCATGTGGAAGTAGTTCAGTTGCCTAACATGCCTCCTGTACACTATCCTCAAAACTCAAAACAATGACACCTAGAGAATCAGCACTCTGACCCACAACTTCATCATGATCAGGGGGATGTTGCAAAGATTGTAACTATGAAAAATGCTCATAAGTCACATTTTTCAGTGCCATTGTAACTTTGAATGGTCACTAAATGAACTGAATTTAAATTAATTTAAATGCTACATGGTTCAGATTTTTTTTTTCTGTCACAGATTAACTTGGTCCAGTAACCACTGTGGAAATGGAAGAGGTATATACAATAGTTACTAAAGAACTGGCAAAATTGTTACTGAAAAATACATATTGGCTGTTTTAATTTAACTCATCCTCTTCACAAATTTCACTTTACTTTCCCTTCATTGTTAGCTCTCATTCCAAATCCATTATCTGACTCTGACTCCCAATAACATGCACTTCCTCAGAAAACCCAAAGAGCTAAAATTAACCCTTTAATGTCATAATAGTCAAAATAGCTACCATTAAGTTAGTTGTTAGCCTTGAAAGTCTTGAGGGGGAGGGTGGACAGAGAAACATTAAGATGAATGCAATACGAGCAGAACATGGCTATTACCAAGATGTAAAATTCTCCTATTCCTTGGCAAAAAATGTACAAAATCTTGCCCAGTGTGGCTAGTTATTATTGATAAATGCTTTAGTGAATTAAAATAGTGTTGCACATTTTTTCCATTATAGAGATACTAATTAAAATAATCTGTTGTAAGTGCAAGCACACGTTGGCTGTATGAAATCAAAGATACAACAGGCAGATTTAAATGGACACAAAGCATGGCAGTTTAAAGTCTATAGTGTAAGATACTTTGTTTTGCAATAAGACCTACTACATTCAGACAGGAATTCTGTATTTTTGTTTACATTCTCACTCCTTTAAAAAAACAGTATTTTTTTTTTTTTATCCAGAGGGGCAAAAACAGCTTTCACATCCTCATTAATGGAATGTTTTATCTAACAAATTTCAAGGTCCCCACGACAGCTGTATGTACACAAATGATTAATGGAAAGAAAATACTTTTATCTAAGGAACTCTGGGCAAGGTCATCACATTGCACAGATTTTGGTTTAAAGTTTTAGTAAAACAAACAACTCATGTTAAATATAAGTTTACAAGTAAAAATTGATAAAGTTAGTTGAAATATCTGAAACTCATTCCTCCCGCTTCTCTGACTTTTTCCGCCCTTTACCTGCCTCATAATGCTGCAGTTACTGTAAAACAACAACCATCAAAGAGGCTGAATCTGGAATCCTTGGATTTACAGATCCAACCTTCCAAATTCTTCTGTTGATAGACACAATCCCATTCCCATTTTCGGGTTTTCCCACAAGCCTACTCTCTAGTTATTTTCATTTCATTCTGTTTACACATCATATTGTGTTTTGATTCTTGCATCAAATATCTTGTCTAACTCTCATCCTGGAGAAAATCTGTATGGCTGCTAAAAATAGACACTGAGTTGATAGCTCCTGTTATCATTTTGTAAACTCAGCCTCTTTGTTTTGCACCCTTGGGAAACTTATGGTTCTGAAAAGCTTTTCTGAGCTCTCCGAGCATCTTTTAATTCTGCTGTCAAATTTAGGTAGCACAATTGCCAAGAATTGGTAGTATTTTGGCCAGCTTTGCAGTAAAAATGCTGCTTGGCCAGTATTTTTTTTCCCTTCTTCCACCATATAGTAATAGTAGTAAAGTTGGAAGGGACCTTGGAGGTCATCTAGTCCAACCCCCTGCTCAGGCAGGAAACCCTACACCATTTTGGACAAATGGCTGTCCAGTCTCTTCTTAAAAACTTCCAGTGTTGGAGCATTTACTGCTTCTGGGGGCAGGCTGTTCCACCGATTAATTGTTCTCACTGTAAGGAAGTTTCTCCTTAGTTCTAGGTTGCTTCTCTCCTTGATTAGTTTCCACCCATTGCTTCTTGTCCTGCCTTCAGGTGCTTTGGAAAATAGCTTAATTCCCTCTTCTTTATGGCAGCCCCTGAGATATTGGAATACTGCTATCATGTCCCCCCTTGTCCTTCTCTTCGTTAAACTAGACATACCCAATTCTAGCAACCGTTCCTTATATGTTTTAGCCTCCAGTCCCCTAATCATCTTTGTTGCTCTTCTCTGTACTCTTTCTAGAGTCTCAACATCTTTTTTACATCGTGGTGACCAAAACTGGATGCAGTATTCCAAGTATGGCCTTACCAAGGCATTGAAGAGTGGTATTAATACTTCACGTGATCTTGATTCTATCCCTCTGTTAATGCAGCCTAGCACTGTGTTGGCCTTTTTGGCAGCTGCAGCACACTGCTGGCTCATATTTAGGTGATTGTCTACTAGGACTCCGAGGTCCCTCTCACAGTTACTACTATTGAGCATGGTGCCACCTATGCTGTACTTGTGCATTTGGTTTTTCTTGCCTAAATGTAGAACCTTGCTTTTTTCACCATTGAATTTCATTTTGTTAATTAGTGCCCAGTGTTCAAGTCTGTCCAGATCCTTCTGTATCTTAAGCCTGTCTTCTGGAGTGTTGGCTATTCCTGCCAGCTTGGTGTTGTCTGCAAATTTGATGAGTTCCCCATCTATCCCTTCATCCAAATCGTTGATGAAGATATTGAAGAGCACTGGGCCCAGAACAGAGCCCTGGGGCACCCCACTACACACTTCCCTCCATATAGATGCAGTTCCATTGAGGACTACTCGCTGAGTATGGCTGGTCAGCCAGCTACGGATCCATCTGGTGGTGATTCTGTCTACCCCACATTTTTCTATCTTATCAAGTAGTAGGTTGTGATCTACTTTATCAAATGCCTTACTGAAGTCCAAGTAAATTATGTCCACAGCATTCCTCTGATCCACTAATTTTGTCACTTGGTCAAATAATGCAATAAGATTTGTCTGGCATGATCTATTTTTGACAAACCCATGTTGGCTTTTAGTAATGACTTTGTTTGCCTCTAGGTGTTCGTTGATTCGTTGTTTGATTATCTTTTCCAGGATCTTCCCAGGTATTGAGGTCAGGCTGATAGGTCTGTAATTTCCTGGATCCATTTTTTTTCCTTTTTTGAGGATGGGAACTACATCAGCTCTTTTCCAGTCCTCTGGTAGTTCCCCTGTGTTCCAGGATCTTTGAAAAATATAGTTCAGTGGTTCCGATATCACATCTGCCAGTTCCTTGAGAACTCTGGGGTGTAATCCATCTGGTCCTGGCGATTTGAACTCTAGTTCAGTGGTGGCGAACCTATGGCACACGCTGTCAGAGGCAGCACTCGGAACCCTCTCTGTGGGCACACATGCCGTTGCCCCAGCCTCCTCTCCCCCCATGACCCCCTCCTCACCAGAAGCCCCTCTGGAGGAGAGTCGCCCCCGAGCCTGGCCCACACGGAGCAGCACAGCCAAGGACATGGCAGCCAGGCAGCGTAGATAAGACTCTGCCCTCATGCCCCATCCCACACAGTTGATGCTGCGGGGTGCGGGCAGAGGGCATAGTTGCCATGACGCTGCTGGGCTGCCTGGGCAATTTGCGGTGGGCCCTGGAGGCGATGAGTGGCCCTGCGGGCAGGCGGGGTGGGGGATAGTGTGGAGGCAGGGGCAGGGGTGGAGCAGGAGGTGGAGCAGGGGTGAGGCCAGTTTTTGGGCACTCGGTCTCTAAAAGGCTTGCCATCACTGATATAGTTCCTCTGAAATGGAAACACTGATATTTTTCCTGAACTTTTTTAATAGTCCCTGCTGCTGCTTCTGTTTCTTTCAAATTGCCCATCCCACTCTCTGTCACAGCTTTATTGCTGTACCATTACCTACTTAATGTTTAATTTCTTCTCTGATTTTACTGCCTTTTTGGTTCCTAGATCCTAGCATCAATTCAGACTTTGCCTTCTAATGGTTATAATCTCAATCAAATGAAGGAAATTTTAATCCCATACAAGTTTCTCTCAGAGAAGCCAAGTGGTCACTGGTTAACCTTCCAGGGCAACTAAACATTTTTAGCTGATCAGCAGCATCCCTTCCACAAATGCAGTAAGCTATAAATAGACTAGGAAGGGAGGAGGGCTAACATCTACTTTTAGTTTTAATCCAGTGGACCACCTGCTTTCTGTCTGCTGAAAGTGTAATTCTGTAAAAGCTACCTCAGAAGCAACTGAAGAGGGAGATTATCATAAGTTACAGCCCTGCAATGGTTTAGCTTCCTGGCTAGTTTTTCATATAAAATCTGGCAAGCATCAACATTTTGTGTAGCGAGAACTTGTCATTTATTCAGAACATTGTTTATGCAGAGACAGATAGAATGATTCCAGGCCAAGCACATACATTTTGCTTTGAACCGAATTTTAGAAAAATATCCTTTTTATTTAAAATGTTCTGTTTTCTTTAAAAAGCTGTGGTGGAAAGGAAAAGGCTGATGGTTATTTATGCTATATTTTATTATTGTTGAAAGAAAAATCCGGTCCAGTTCCAAGCTAGGAGAAAAAAATGGAGGCTGACTGCTTAGGAAACAAGGTTCTTGTTTATTGATGAGCAGAACTAACAACAGCATGTAGTTCTGGGACAGCTGACGAACTAGCTGAGTGAGTGGCTGGATCTTTATAGGGTTCTGATTGAGATGCTCCAGGGGGTTGTGCAATGTAGTGAGCTATTCTAATGGTGGTGAGTAAATCCTATTATATCCTAAAGGTCATGTCCTGTCCTTAGAAATTGGCTGGGGGGGATGTACATTCTTAATCCCACCAACTCCAGCCTTCTGTGGCTGGAGGCATTTTGTTCCTGAATGGATTAGAAAATCTGCATTCCTAAAGGCCAACCTCTTCAGGTTTCTTAGTTTGAAGCTGTTTTCATGGGGCTGCTTTCTGCCTTTGTTAAGATTTTTTTTCTCCATTTCTCCTTTGGGGAAATATAATATTCTGCCTCTTTTATTAAGAATAAAGAATATTTTAATCTGGGGGGGGGGTTCTTCCTACATTACACAGACATCATCTAGCAGGAATTGGAATACAAGCAAGATCTTTTAACTAAGTCACTAATTCCATATTTTAAAAATTGAATATGGATCTCAAAAATGGTAAAAGAGGTAGGATTTTTTAAAATAAAAAGATATGTAATTAAAACATGTCCATGGAAAATGGGTAAAAAGGAGAAAGGTACTACCATTAGAGAAATAGCATTTAAACATTGATTGATCTATAATAAGAATATTTTCCTTTTTCTTTTTCTGGCTGACCAAAAAAACCCAAGCTTTTGAAATCTGTTTACCTAATGTAGGCTCCTGAATCATCTCCTGACCCAGAAACAAGTTCACACAAAGCTTTCCAGATGTTCTGTCCCCTTCCTCTTGCATTCAAGTGATTAGCTTTGGTGAGAGTTGCAATCCAATAAATCCTCCAGTAAGATGACTATGTACTTTCTCTACCCTTCCATGATCAAAGTTCTTTTTCTATAAGTATCCCTGGCATTAAACTTAAGCAAAAGATTATATTTGAAAGTGTGTGTGGTTTTTTTCCATAAAAATTACTCTGAAATATTCCTGAGTCTTCTTAAATATCTGCCATTTTACGAAGGTGAGAGTTTCTGATTAAACTTATTTTTTATATCCAGTATCATGAGTAATATATTATTCAATACTAATTGCAGGAAAAGAGAAATAGAAATCTACTTTTGTAAGACTTTCTTGTTACGGAGTTTTCAAAGACATATATTTGATAGGCTCTCTTTGATCTAGTATCAGTTTGTTTCCTTATACCTTGAGAGTTGTAATGTAATAAGGCTCCTAAAAATACTCTTAGAAGTATTAATAACTTTTCATAGACTATATTTCTCACGATTCTCTAGATAGAATAAATGAAAGGTTTGGGGTGACGAGGAGAAAACAAATGCAAAATTCACTTATATTCAGCATTCTCGATCAAATTGGAAATTTAATAGGAAAGACTCACTTATTTGCTTTTTCTGATTCCTTATTTAGCACCATTTATGTACCTTCTTAATACAGTAGAAATCCAAAAGTCCAATTTTATAATACAAGTGATTATTGTTCTATGTTGTCTTTGTCAAATCTGATGAGGGAGAATAATGAATATATGATGAATTCTGATACAGCATTTCTTTGAAACATTGGTTGAAGAGAGGGACACATGTGAGAGAGAGAGAGAGAGAGAGAGAGAGAGAGAGAGAGAGAGAGAGAGAGAGAAATTTCTATGTAATTTAATTACAGTGAACTAAGGCATTTTTTAAAAAAATGGTTTTACTTTAGTTTATTAAAAAGAATTAACTGTTCATCATGGGATTTAAATAATCTTGCATGTCTATTTTTTGTCATCACTTCAATAATGGCAGAAAGAATAATAGCAATTATCATTTTGATTGTAATTCTAAATGAATAGCAAATACTGTAATAATTGCAGCAAAATATAGATGTTATAATTAACATTGTCAAATATTCTAATGTACTGCAAAAATTAGTCCTTTTCATTTTTAAAATAAAGTCTAGCTCCTACAGAGGATGATTAATGGTCCCTAACTACTCTAATCAATAAAAGTTTATAATAAAGCAGAAGCAAATGAATGAAAAGGAAGAATAGAAATAGGGTTTATTAACTACACTCACAAAAAAGTGAAAATCCTTCTAATACCAGTAATTAGGTTTCCATTTATAGTTGATGTCATTACACCTGATATAATGTATCACTGTAATTCATAACTCCATCAAGAACATGTAGCAGTATCAGTAAAAACAAAAATATAATTGTAACTATAAAATCCAGATTCTGAAGTGGCTTTATATTTGAGCAAGATACCAAAATTCAAGTGATGTCCTCCTCTTTTATGTTTTGAGAAGACAAGGAGAAAAATTCAGCTTCTAGCACGAACCAAGGTGAATTTGTTAAAGTCTCAAGTTAATCTACTTGCTAGAGTTGTGTTCAGTTCAACATTTTTTTCCGTGCATTTCCTTAATAAGCAATACTCTGCTAACACTTAGAGGTTAATTGATAAAAGCCACTATTCTATACAAGAAATCTAATCAAAGAGAACAAATGCATTGTGTTTACAGTAATTGCTCTAACCATTTGGTGAATTTGTAATCTCCTGGTTTATCTTTTGAATACACACATCACTTTAAAAAGTAACTGCTTGAGATCCCAAGATTTGCCCTTTTATTTGCATTGTAAAAGACTGAATAGGTCTCCTGTGATATTGCATCCAGAAAAAACAAACAAACATTTTACCATGTTATTCAAGATTGTCAAAGGCTGATAGTAAGAATAAAGATATAAATTGCAATATATGAATGATTTGCTTTACTGTTTCAATTTGCGTATCATACAATCTGGATACCATTATGCTTTACTAATAAAAATATTTTATTCCAAGGGTAATCCTTAGGTAGTTAAATGCAACTGGAAAATTAAATTGTATCCACCTGGGTGCTTTACAATATTATTCCAGTAACTAGATAAGTTTGGGTTGTTTTTTGTTATGTAATAAATGCACATGTTGTTTCATGTTGCTTTTGCACATGTTGCACATGTTGCTTTTGAAAGATAAATATAATTACAGTAGACAGAAATTCATTTTATTTGAAGATGAGAATTAAGTCAAAGCCTTAATAAAAAGAGAAGTTTGGAAAGAAAAGAGAGAAATAGAACCCTGGCAAAGATTTTCAAGGATACAGGCCAATAGGATAGACTAGAACAGGGGTAGGGAACCTTGCCTCTTTTATGACTTGTGGACTTCAACTCCCAGAATTCCTGAGCTGCTGGCTCAGGAATTCTGGGAGTTGAAGTCCAAAAGTCATAAAAGAGCCAAGGTTCTCCACCCCTGGACTAGAACTACAAACATTTGTTTTTGATAGCACAGTTGCAAAGTAAGTCTGACTGGAGTATTCAATGAGCCCCATAAGCAAAGAAATTATAGTAACTGCTATATGACTGTTTTCAAAAATCTAAACTACTGAGATTTGAATTACAGCCAGCCAGATGTGTTCTGCTTATTACCCCTCCCAGGAACACCTCCCACCATGATGAGGCAGCATAGCAGGACTTAAGATGTTCACTTCCACTATCTCAGTCTTTGTAATTCATGAAGTAATCAGGATAATTATCCCCATGTGATTAGGTTACAGTGGAAAATGTTCATGGAATTTAGAATCAATTGCTCCACAATTAAGGTTGTTTAAAGTCTGTGTACAACAAAATGCCCCTATTATGCTAGAGCTAGACTCAGCACTTCTGGATTGGGACTTCAGAGCCACCTCTGTGCCCACAGATGAACTGCAAAATAGCATGTCTTCTTCGAACCTGAAGGACTCCCGTATCACTAGGCCTAACTCTGCCCATAATACTGTAATCAGTTCTAGGCATAATGGAATTGGTTAGTTGGTACTATTAACCTGCACATTTATTTATTTGTTTTTATTTTTTAGTCATACTTTAGTCACGACTTAGGACCCTTGTGTGTTTTTTCCTACTTATGTTAAAGAATAGACACAGAGAAAAAAAAGAAGTTTTCATCTGCAAGACTGTTTTAATGACAAATAGACAGGCAACCTATACCAGTGTTTCTCATAACCAATCAGATCCACACAGACACTGTTTCAGACTTAAATATTTCTACCTATGAATTCAAAATGTCAAATAAGCATTTACCAAGGAGTCTCTGAAACTTCATCTGTCCCTATGATCTTCACCGATGGAACTTTGGGTAGCCTTTTCTTTTCTCTGGGGAACAGTAATTTTAAAATGAACTTAACACAGAATTTTTTAAAGTGTAAGGTCAGGAATGTCTCCCCCCCCCACCCCACCCCTACATTTTTTAGTGCCAGGCATAATTGCTTACACAAGGCCGAACTCCAGCATAGTTGCTCTTTTGAGCCTCAGAGAAAGGGACAAGCATGTCTGGAAATCTTCTCCCTGTGGAGTCCAGCTGTCTAACTGTAAGACTTCTGGGTTCTTGGGTTGTGTTTTGTTTTAGGATTAACATCTGTATTCTCAAAATAAGTGAAACTCCAAATATTTTTTTAAATGCAACGTTGTTTTAATTCCATCAGAGGATGAATTGGATGGATCTCCTTACCTAGTACATAATTGATTGGCGGATGAAACAGTCATCAATCTTCTTCACAAATCTGGGATTTTCATCCCAAATCACTAGTGAGACCAATACTGCCATTTTAAAACAATACTCCAGAGATGGCTAAATACTTGTTGTTGTTCTCTGGTAGCTACAGTATTATTTTCACTTAAAATGCCTCTGCACATTTTGATTTTACTGTTGATTACCCCCAGATAGGATTCAAAGTGACTGCATGTAATTCTGAACAATCTATCTCTAGCCAGTAAAATGGAAATACTCAAGCTTGTTTTCTCAGCATGAATTGAGTTTGAACAGGGAATTGGGCCAGAAAAAATATCCCTGTCTGTCTTGTGCAATGTAAAATTATAATGAAATCATAAACCACACTCTGATGAAGGCAGACTCTCTCCTGCCTGCAAGTAAGAACACTCCCATTATAATTATGGAATTTCCTGGAATGCTGCTGTATTGTATAGTTGTTGTACTGATACTGTTCATTTCTGTTCTTAACTTTCATACCTGGATGGCAGGTGAACATTAGAGTGCTAGTATCATGGTTCTGAAAGAAGCAGGTTTTCAAAGAACTTTGAGGCTTTATTTACCTTAAAGAATCCTTTTATTGCTGCAAAGCTTCGGCATGTACATAATGAAGCCAAAAACTGAATCCTCCCACCCCCAATCACCCTAACAAAGCGTAACTCACTCCTTCATTTTACAGTCATCAATCATGTTCTTCAATTAGTTTGAAGTGTGAACTTTCCCTCCCATAACTCCTCTGGTTACAGCTGACCTTGGCAATGCTGTACTGAAATATTGTTGTGGTTAACTATCTTACTTTCCCACCCGCTATTCTAACATTGTCTGACTTTAACTCTAGAAGTGATATGCAGGCTAAATAAAACATGTTTGCTTCTTCATATATGGCAAGCAAGAACATCAGATGTTAGCAGTCTTGACAGCTAGTTTTATTCCCAACAACTGTACAAATCCAGCTCTTCTAAAGACCTTTGTTCATTTGGAACTGATGTTTGAAACTCAACTGTAAGTATGCTTGGCTGAATGGACTCACAGATCTCTCTGCAGTAAGGAAGTGGCAAGGAAGGCTTTTAAACTATGTGGTCAAAAATGCTTACAAATTTCCCACAGCCTCATTGTGTGGGCATAATGCTTTGGTGAAAGACGTCCTGCTGCCTAAAATAGGAGAATGCAATAAATTCCTTTAGGATTTCCCTGAAGGTTGCAGTTTTAACAATCATGGCAATTCCTCCTAACTGTTGGGAAAGGTATCTGTCAATCCAAGGCCAAATGGGGACTGGGAATGTCAGGCCCAGCATGCTCTCTCTGAAGAATGGCTCTTGGAGTGGGGGTTTGGACACTGGAAGATATGTGCCAACTCTTTTCTTGCTCTGGCCTTTGTTATGAAAATCATGAGTTCCAATAGGCTTCTCTGGAACATCCATCAATACTTAACAACTCAAGTACAAAACTTGCAAAATGGAGCATTAGCAGTGGTGGGATTCAGCCAGTTTGCACCAGTTCAGTAGCTAATTTTTTGTTGCCCAAGCTCAGAACAGACCTCCGGAAGTGGCATCACACAGAGAACTGGTTGTTCACATATTTGAATCTCACCACTGAGCATTAGACCTGCTCTGAAGACCTGTACTGGACATTGTTCTGTTGTGACCTTTGGCAAATAAGGGTATTAACCAGAAATTAGGCAGAATTTTGCAAAAGACAGAAAACAACACCCCAAACAAAGAACGACCAAGAAGAAAACCATATCCCCCATCAACACTGGCAGGGCAATTTACTGCATATAAACAAGGAGCAAACTGATCTTACTCACACTGGTCATGTTACCTAGTCTGGTAATGAAATGTCTGCAAACAAACAACCAAACTCTGAGAGCACCAAGGACTCCACAAGAATTAAACAGCACAGAGATCAATAAATCAATAACTGAACCAGAGAGTAAAACAATTACTGAACTAATCTTTAGTTATTTTTTACACTATCCTAGACTTGAATGGAACAATCAGATATAGAGCATATTGGGGTATGTGGGTGTGGAGTCCTTCAAATTAGGATAATTTAAAGTAATGCTGTCTCTCCTCCTGCATCTAACATAGTCTCTGGTTTCACATCTAGCATCTAAAACAAGGGCATATCAAGATTCACCTGAATCTGTGAAGGTTTGAAAATGGAGGGTCAGTCTACAGTACAGTAGACTGTACAGTACAGTCTACAGTACAGTACAGTATCCCTGTTCTCCATGTCTTCCATCAGGAGTTTTGAAATGGATTTCTACCTGTATTTGCTTCAGTATGTAATTTCAGAGTCCAATAAAGCATGTCCCAATCATACAGAAACTGCTGTTTCTCATATTTTCCAACTGAAAAGTTAGAGATCAGGGACAGAAAGCCTCTGTCTGACCTCTGTCCACCATCAACCTGTTATGTATACAAATATATACCATGTAGTAACTTAGCAAATTTGAAACAGACTACATGAATGTATGTGCACACCTTAAACACAAAATGTTATGTACTCTTGGATGTAAACTGAGCTCCCACCTTCATTTGCTGAACCCAAACTTAAAAATGATAATTAACAGATAGTAGCTATAATAATTTAAACAATTTACTACATTTATAAGTTACAGCATATGTACATTTATATTTATATCCAGTAAATTATCTAAAATCTGCAAAAGAAAAGTCATAATTTTTCCTAGTCCATTAATTGATAGAGTGACTCTACAACAATGTAGTTTCTAAAATTTGTTCCAATTTTGCCTGTGCTCAAATCATGTTAACAAATGTGTGTTAACATTCTTAATGAATTCAGACATTGTACTGAACCATTATTTTGTTTCCCTACTTGTTGGTTAAGCTTCAGTAAGTTGAATTTAGCACATGATGCTAAACCACAAACTAAGAATGAGCAATGTGAGGCTCCCAAATTTCCTTTTTGTGGCCTCAATACATTTGCCAAATATTAGTTGTAGGTTTTGTTGTCATTGGAGGCAGGAAAACAAAAAATAAAAAGTATAATGTATACTCTAAAGTATTTATATATACTTATTATATTACAGAATATGTTTATTATAATTTTAAAAACAAAGGCAGGAAGAACCCCTCATTTACCCAAAATAGAACATCATAAACCCCCCCCATCTCTGCCTTTTTTATCACATTTTCTGCTTTGCCACCAACCTCCTATGTCTTTGCACCCAGCCATCAAAACACTGTTCATCCTTGTCATTAATTATGTTACTAGTGCTAAGTGGCTGAGTTTATAAAAATCACATTAAACAGAAAAAAATTGTATTATGATTTAGCACAAGGTGCAAACATATTCATTTCTTCAGCTGAAATAACTTGCAACATGATGACATGGCACTTCTCCTTATATCAATCCAAAAGTTTCTTCAAAAGAGAAGGTGGGGGGGGGGAGAATTTCAGATCTAATCAGTATCTCAGATCAATAGAATCTGCAGATGTGAACATTTATTTATTTTTCAGATTTATATGGCTGCCCATCTCACAAGAAGTGATTCCAGGTGGTGTAAAGCAATATAAAACAACAGACATGTCAGAGCCATCTCAAAATTTCACCAGTACCCTGAGAGTTCCAGGTTTTGATGACAAAGATCTTGAGGGAATTCAAAATAAGGAGGGTTGGAGCTGACTTTAGTTTGCAGAGGAGAATGTTTTATAAGATGAGCACCATAGCAGAGATGGCCTACTACTTCCTCAACTTATTAAGAGTAGTTGCCTGAGAGATGGACCTTCAGCATGCTTTTCTTGTCACATCTGGCAGGACAAGCAAAATTCCTTGTTAGATTTAGACTTAGGAATATCATGTCCCATAAACCAATTTCTCTAAGTTCTGCAACTACATATTACTGGACACAAAGAAAGCAATAGAAAGCTTCTGATTTGTTGTTTAGATCTTATATTAAAGATGAAACTATAATTGCAGCTGATCTATGTGGTCAAAGAAGCAAACCAAGTTCACCATTTAATGCTACCTCAAGGCTCCTTTTTTGTGCTATTTCTAAGTAAATTAGAATTGTTATGAAAAAGTATAAATGTAACTTTCAGATAATTAAACACAGGTTAACAGTACAGTTGTGCTATAAATCTTGATTGTGTTCATTGTGTCTATTGAGCTAAACATGTGTATTGTTTACCAATGTCATGTTTCTAGAGAAATCCTTGACCTAGGTCAAAAGGTGTTGGAATTACTAGAAACATCTCCCCTCCCCCCCATGATTAGAAAGTAAGGCTGACTCAGTACTTCAAATCTACCTGATGTTCCGTCGATTCAAATTAATAGAGATCTTCTCATTTAAAATATTTGTTTATATAATATTTTTTCTTGTTAAATAAGGATGAGAAAGCTTATAATTAATTGTAAACCTGTTATGTAAAAGGAGGAAAATTTATCAGTTTTTAAATTTTTTTCCAGCATCCAGCTGGGGTGGATTTTTTTTTTATGTTCAATGTTAGACTTACTTGATGTTTAGGTCATATTTTTTTCTTTTTTGTATATAATTTTTGTTGTTACTGTTAGATGCATGTTTTTCTGTTTTTTTCTGCTTAATATAACAACATAATAACATAATTATGTTGATAAACAATACACGCAAACACACACACACACACACACAAACACACAATTGTTTCATCTAATCATAGGCAATGTATATATTTGTAAGGTTTAGGCTTTAGCCTATATTTTTCATCTGGATAATGGATGGGGTCATTGAATCATAGAATTGGAAGATATTTTGGAATTTATCAGCCTATGACTCTGCAGATCTTATACATTCTGCATTAAATTACCCACAGTACAGATCAGCCTATATTGGAAATGATTTCTTATGGATTCATGGCTGTTGTGAATGTCCTGAATCCCTAGTTTTTAGATCCTTGGGCTTTCTCTGGATTCTGTTTTCAGACAATAGATTCTGTTTGGGGTTCGGGTTCCCAACAAACTTGATCTATGGCCTTTGTCTGGCTTTGATTCTTTTAATACTAATGAGTTATGCTGGGTTGACTCCTGCTCTGATTGCTGGCTTGGCAGCTGTTATTCCCAAACTAAGTCAACCATAGCAAATTCCAACAGCTGGCCCAAGTAGAATATAAAGCTGTTCTTAAAATAGTTTTAAGTCTGTGAAATACGGCTCTGTTGGGTACAGTATTCAGCTCTCAGAAACTGACATCATTCTAGACCAGTGTTTTTCAAACTTGACAATTTTAAGATGTAAGGACTTCAGCTTCCATGCTAGCTGGGGAATTCTGGGAATGGAACTCTACAAATCTTGAAGTTGTCAAGCCTGATAATCACCGATTAGACAGCAGAAAGCTTTGATTGGCTGATGAGGTCTTTTGGCTATGCATAACTTGTTCTTCATAGATCATGGCGTATCAATACATTAATACCCCAAATACTGAATTATCTGGATTAAAGACTAAGATAGATTTTTCCTTCTGAAAATGGAAGTGGAATATGTTTCACTAGGTAAGGTATGACTTTTATATGACAGGCATACTTGCTAGGAAGTAAAATATGGTGTTCTTGGTCAAAGAAGTACAGATAGTCCTCGACTTACCAGAGTTTGTTTAGTGACCGTTCAAAGTTACAACGACACTGAAAAAAGTGACTTATGACCATTTTTCACAATTATGACGGTGGCAGCATCCCCACGGTCACTTGATCAATATTCAGATGCTTGGCAACTGGCATGTATTTATGACGAAGTTATGTAACACCCTTTTGCAACTTTCTGATCAGCAAAGTCAATGAAGAAGCCAGATTGACTTAACAACTGTTGCTACTAACTTAACAACTGCAGTGATTCACTTAATAGCTGTGATAAGAAAGGTTGCAAAATGTGGCAAAAATCACTTAACAACTGTCTTGCTTAATGACAGAAATTTTGGGCTCCGTTGTGGTTGTAAGTCAAGGACTACCTATATATGTCTCTTCGGTGTATCCGCTGGGCAAAAATATTCTAAAGCTACATTGTCAGCGTATATTCTTTACTAATAGACACCTTCAGTGTTTTTCATCAGCTGATATTCATTAAGAGAACTGCTTCTGTTTTAATAAATCTCCCATATGTTCCTTGAATTAACTGACAAAGTCATTGGTATAGAAAACAAACTTCATTTGCCTGTAGGAAGCTATTTAAACATTTCATATCTCGTATTTCTAGTCAATCCTTACAAGAAAAACATTTTGTAAAATGCAGTCAGTTTTAATCAAGTAAAGCCATAGTTAATATCAATTAATATTATTATTTCAACCCCAGATCAATATACATGGTCCTTCCCAAATGGAGAGAAATAAAAAACAAAACTTCCAGATAACACTGTGGAGGGCTTGGGTTTTGAGGTTCAGTCAATGTTTAGCAAACAGAAAGAGCAGTATTGCTTTAAACCACTTATTATATAGATGTTTGGTTAATGTCAGTTGAGCTTATGTCTAGCATTCTGCTCCCAGTCACATACTGATACCTAATTTACTGAAACAGTTTAATTTCAGCCAAGCATATCACTTCTTCCAATAGCAAACTCACCCAGTGAGTGCCAGCAGGACTGCAGCCAAAATGGGGCCATAGAGAAATAAGTGAAACATTTGCTTGTTTGTGGGAACTTCAGGGTTTGCAGAAATATGGAGGGAAGGAAGGAACAAACAGAACCAAAGCCATGTTGAACAATTTACACCAGAAAGATGAGATGGGATTAGCAAATGCAGCTCTGGTTTTCAACTGGAAATGAAAAGAGTCCAAATACAATTATTTGCTTCTTGTTATATGGGGTCATACTGATGGGGAATGCAGACTACTGATGAAGATATGTCACTAAAGATTTGAGCCAACTTTAGTTTTTATGAGCATACCTATAGAATTTATGCTACAAACTGAATTTGATTCAGAAGTAGTGCAACAGGCCTGTATTCTCGTTCATAATATATTTTGGTAGTTGATAAAGACTAAGCCAGTATCCTCACTGATCAACCATTCTCTCCACCAAGAAGAAGCTTATTTGGTCAATGGGTTTGATTGCCACAGAGCAAGGGACAGGCAGACTGCTTAAGCTCATCTTTTAGCCTATGATATTTTAGAGAGTTTTTTTTTCCAAGATCCTGAATCCTTCTTCAGTTCTGAGAAAACTAAAGAAAATCAGCTCTACTACTTGCTGCAGTTTTTTGGGAGGAGTCTGTACTCAGAATAAATCTATTCCCATTCTATTCTTTAGAGTCCAGAATATCATTCTGCAGTTTAAATTTCAATAGCATTTCACATTTTGTGCTCACAGAATATGTTCTAGGAAAGTTGTAAAACCTGTCTTTCGAACATGCCAAATCTTGTTTGTGAAAATAGCTTGGTCCTTACCCTACCCTAACTGCTATTTTCAGAAGGAGTCAAAAGTGGGTCTCGTCGTGCATGACACTCATAATCTCTTGCTTCCAAATCTGTGTTGCTGAATTCTCTGGTTCTAACATCATGGCAAGCCATTCTGGCGTTGGATCCATGAATCGTTGCAATTTACTTGTAGAACGTTTCATATCTTTTGGAAATTATTGTTTTTTAAAAAAATCCGTGATGCTTCATCTATCTGATCCAGGGCCTTGTGGATGTGCAGAATGGGATTAGAAAACTCAGAGCAGTGGAATGAAAATGCTGAGAAAAGTAGCTATAATTCAGATCCTTTTTAATACTTGGAGAGGCCCAGGGCAGAATGAACTATGCAACCTTCCTCCTCTCTGTAGCCAGTGTCAATGTAAATTTTTTCCTCCATTGTTTTTTGTCCCCAAAATGAAATGTCTCTTGGATTTATATTTTCGTTCTAGGCAGTAAACACTGAAATTATAGGACCATTGTTGTGGGTCCCATTGCCCCTTTTACTCTCATTTGAAATGGCCCTGCTGCAATCTTAGATGCAACTGTTGAAGCAGGCTTCATGCTTCACTTTCCACCTCACTCACAAAGAGAATTGGTTGGAATCCACAGGGTCAGTAAACAACTTTGAAAGCTCAATTAATAATACCATATACGGTTTCAATGACTGTCCTGTTAAGAACCAGGCAACAAAGAATGGATTTCAGAAGTAGAAGGACAGATGCTCATAGCACCAAGGGAACCTTGCAATCAAAGGAAATTGCCTCCAGGAAGAGGATAATAATGATGCAGCATCCTGTTGACTCCAATTTAGGCACAAAGACAGATTCAAGTCACTGGAAGAAGAAGCTGAGGTTTGGCATGCAGCAGGCTTGTGTTGGACAGAGAGATGTCTTTTTTAGACAGAAGGCTATTGTCTCTGTTTATCTTTGTTTGCTAAGAGTATAGCTTTGGAATCATTAAATGTATTATTTTTTGGTCCAACATGAAATGTTTTTGTTAATCTTCCTTTTATGAATCAACTAATATCCGAAAGCTAAAATTGGCTGAAAAAAATTGAATGGATGGCAATGTTTAAAACAGTCAAAGCCAAGGAAAATATTTGTAAACCTCCCTGTTGGAGACTTAAAATAGCCGGAGCCATTAAACTGAGAAATATATAGCTGCTTGGTTACAATCAACAGCCAAGTTTTCCTCTGTGTGCTTCTGTGAAACTGTTGGAAAACTCTATTAAGTACATAACAAAACAAGCTGTAACCTTCTGGACATTTGAACATGTTGGCTTTGCAGATTCCATCTCTTTTTGATAGGAGGAAATGGACTTCAAAGCAAAATAAAATATCCAGCGATTGTTTCCACATCTGTTGGAAAATGCAATTATCTGCAACTTTGTAAGAACATTCACAAGAAATAGTCATTATCTCCTGCGTTGTATGTTTGATACTATGAATCTGTTGACTGCAAAAACAGGGAAGACAGAGCATGGCCCGTTTGGAGCTCAATGGTAGGCCCCATATTTTGTATGTGCAAGTCTGAGCTTAAAGGTCTGGCCATAAAAGAAGAAATAATTCATTTAGTAAGAAAGTCTACTGTGAACAACAAGCTACATTTGTCTGGGGTTGATCATACAGTATCCTGGATAAGACTACAGTTATTTCTCCCCTGAATTATAGGGTGTCTCAGTTGACCATGAGGCCAGTATATCCAACTTCCCATGTATCTAGAATAAGCCATTCTCATTCTCCATCCATCATTTAGAATTCTTGTAAATATGATTGATATGTGAAAGCTGCTTTGAATTAACAAAATTTCTGAGAGTCTCCCTCCCATCTGACTAATTGGAAAAGCAGCCAATCTCATTGCGATGTTGGTGGGTGGAAATATGCCCATATATGTCTTGTACTGGTCAGGTCTCCTTCATACTGACATTCTATTCATCCATTTATCCATCCACCTCAGGATGCAGCAAGCAAAGAAAAGTTTCACTGAAAGTCCTGGCCGCTACTAAGTACGAAAAAATGAGTTTTTTTTATTGGCTGTAGGGCAAAAATTTAAAACCTGGTTTTCACAAACGATGCTGAAGCAATGAAATACCACCTCTGGATCCTCTGCCTTGCATGTTAAAAACGGATTTGATTGCTCAAACATTGCCTACTTCTAAGAGAAAAGATGACCAGAATTTAATAAACAATTTTCTTCTAGCTTTCTAATCCTTGAAAGTCCCTTATCATTAATTTACTCCTGTGAACCTAGTGCTGTTATTTTACCCATAAATATTGTTCTAGGTTAGCCACTGATCTCATTTATACCATCAGATTGGTTCTATGTTCCCAGGAGAATAATTGATTTCAATGCATTTTAACGAGTTTAAGGAATTTGTATGCAGATCACTTCTAACCACTGGAAGAACTGGAAAAGTCATGCTGGGCCATGAACTCTTTGGAATACTTACAGTATGCTGGAAGCATTTCTTGTGCTAAACCATAGAACAACAGATCATTTAGATTCTGAATTTTTATCATATTAAATATATTAAATGTGATTTATCATCAACATTTATACTGAGAGAATGCACCATATGTATGAAGTATTAATGAGAAAAGTAGGAGTTGATGCCCTTGTTAATGTTTAATAAATGAATGAGTGCTTGTGCAGCTTGCGTTTGTGCAGATTTTAAAATGAAGAAGACATGTGAATATTCTTTTCAATAAGCATGATGGTAAGGATTGAAAATTAGGCAGAAGAGCCTGATCGTCCACACTCAGACTAGATGAAATGAAATTAATCCAAAGTCTTCTGTCAGAAGAATCATTTGCCTATCCTAGATCACAGAAAAAGATGGAGGATGTTTGTAAAGCTGGATCTACAGTTTTGAAAATGCTTTCCCTGTTAAGAGTTACAATAGTTCTAGATTAAGGCATACTTAACTGAGCAGGGAACCTATAGCCAACAATAATAAATGTCGTGAGAAAGTTTATTATAAAAGATGTAGCATTAGGACAAAGATTTGAAAAGATCTTGTGTCACAGGAATGAAAGAGAAACTGCCGTCCAAGAAGAAGAAAAAATACTGTATTTAAGGTGGATCTGCTTCTTTCATTTTGAAACGGTTGTCTTTCCGCTTGACAAATGTTATTATAGACATCATTCAGGCTGTTTTCCCTGAGAAGAGTACAAAAATAATGTCATTTTGTAACTCTGCAATGTAGCTCTAGGCCAGCAGCCAAGTTCTATGAAAGATGATTCCTCAAGGTGGAACAAGAATAATAGGTGTGATGTATGGATGCATTTAATGTATAAAGTGATGATGCCAAACCTTGGCAAATAGGCAGAGGTATTGCTAAATCAGGAAAAAGGAAAGGAATCCCTGTAGATTTTATTCCAATACCAGGGTTAGGCAACCTTGGCTCTTTTATGACACATGGACTTCAACTCCCAGAATTCCTGAGCCAGCATAGCTGGCTCAGGAATTCTGGGAGTTGAAGTCCACGAGTCATAAAAGAGCCAAGGTTGCCTACCCCTGCGCTAGTTGTTACCAATTCTAGGGGCAGAGCTCATCTCTGTTTCAAGGCCATTGAGCCAGCACTGTCCAAAGATGTTTCCGCAGTCATGTGGCCAGCATGATGTTGCGGAGCACTGTTTCCTCTCCATTGAAGTGGTACCTATTTATCTACTTACCTTTGCCTGCTTTCGAACTGCTAGGTGGGAAGGAGCTAGGTGAAAGTGGGCACTGCTCAGGTCTCAAATCTGGGCTGTCGGCTTTCCAGTCCACAAGCCCAGCATCTTAACCATTTCCGTCAAGTCAAGAAAGCATGTGAATAAAATATTTCCACCAGTTATCCTCTTTATAAATTCAAATGCTCATTTTTCCCCCAAGTTTGGAGCATATCAAACCCAAACTCCAGAGTGTTTATTTTATACTTTCTAAAATGGATTTTGTCTTGACTAGAGAAATATAGGGTAAAAGAATGAAGGACACTTTTCACATGTAGTTAATTTGCTCCCCCTAAAAGCTCTTTTACTAACCAACACATAGGTTTAAGAAAAAGACAGACATGTATATAGCACCCATGCCTTTGTGAGATCATCATGTACAGCATGTAAGAATAGGGAGATCAGCTGAAGAGCCACTGAGCGGGAAAATGCCTCTGCTTCAATTTTCTTCTTATATGCAAAATAATTCCTACTTTTTCAGTCACTACCATATCTCTTATACAATATGTCTATTACAATAAACTTTGTATCCCTGTGGTCACTGTTTGGGCAGCCTTCCCGGTGCCTTTTATATATGACTGGACATTTGTAATGTCAGCACACCTGGAAAGTATCAGGCTCAGGATAGGTAAAGTAGGTCATTAATTTGGGGATCACTAAAATATCCAGTGCCTACTCTTTGGTTTTTAATTTTAGTGGTAAAACAGAGCTGTGTGGTGGCCTAGTGGTGGAGGCGCTTGCCACCCAGTCCAAAAGCTGAGAGTTCAATCCTAGATAGCCGCAGATGTTGCTCTTTCAGGGTGCAAAGAAGAGATATCTGCTGTGAATTCCATATAGGCGTCAGGAAGGGCATCTGCCCAGTAAATGTTTAGCTCCATTCAATTGCCCCAAATTAAAGGATTGCAGGGTCTAATCTAATCCAAATTAGATTGCAGGGTCATAAAAATAAAAAAAATACTGGTAAAACAGACCAAGCCCTAAAACTAAATCTTCATGCATTTTACAGGGTTGTCTGTAAATCAGCATATGAAATCTTTTTACCTTGCAAATTCATCTTTGCCAACTTTTTGATTTAACAACTGAAGATTTTCCACTTACTGCCCATTTCTGCTTTTCGATCCTTTCCCTACTTTGTTTTCACCTTCTAGACCTCTGTTCAGGCAGATTGTCCTTGATTTACGACTTTATCTCTGTTTATCTCTGAACAAGGATCAAAATAGATGACTCTGGATTTGTCCACGCAGACTTATGAACTTTGGTCTCTTGAAACAGAACTGTCCGAGAATTACATAGGCTTATAACACAAAATGACAGAGTGAGGACTAATTGTAAATAGTGTTTTGAAATCATAACAAATTTTGGGTTATGGCTCCTAGGATTATATTAATTTGTTTGTGATGGAATGTGCACCTGCAACAGCAGAGTGGGAAGATTTTGCCAACTCAGACCTTTTCCAGAAAGAGACCCAAATCAAGAGACTGTGCAATCCTGAGCTGGATGGGGGAGGGAGGAAGAGGATCAGGGCAACCACACCATAGAATCTCTCAGAATGTATCTGGCATTTTAAAAAGTTACAGTTTTAGCTTGGCAACCGATTAGATATAAGTAAATAAAGGATTGGATTGGATTTCTTGTCTGTAGGCTTGGGCTTCACAGTAATTGAGTTTCAAGAATCAACAAAGCAGCATGGTTTGCTTCCTCTGTGAGATAACAAACATCTTTTTTCAACTTAATATCCATTTCAGAATAGAGAACAGTGTCTTGTAGGATATGAGCATTGTACAAAAATATTTGAATGGATTTTGAGACTTTTGCTCAAACAGCTTGACAACCTCCTTATTCTCAAAACTGTTCAAGTAAGGCAAATTCCTTTCCAGTTATCAAACTTCATGGCTTCCTTTCTAATATTGTTTTATGTCATGCTGGTTCCTGAATTGTATAGACTGACTACATGATTCTGCATTAGATAGGGACTCAAACCTGGCTGTGAGTTCTATATAACTTTGTAAACTAATTCCTGTGTGCATTGACATCTGTTGTTATTGCAGATTTGTTAACTCACAGCTGCATGTATGTAGAGACTTCATTAAAAATGTGATCGTGCAGTGCAAGACTAAAACTAATTCCTGTTACATATCCATAATTCTTTATTTTGGGAAGTTCATATGATAATATACGCTTTTTACAAAAAATAAAACAAACCCAAATCTCTCATAACCTTCTTCACCTTCACTAAATACATGAATGGGTAGAGAAATTGTGTCAATTAGCCATGACACTGACACTCATGTGTTCTGTGGAACAAATAGATATGACGATTTGGCTAGAAAGGCACACAAATTTGGGATGTGTTATCAGCTAGCATGGCCTCCTTCTCTTTTGCCTTCATTGTAAAAAGAGAAAATTCTTGATATTTTTCCTAACAAAAGGGTGAGGATGTAATAGAATGTGGGAATAATATGGGAAAACACAATTGCTCATGTGCCCAACCAAAGGACCTCGGCAAACATGGGCATCTTTAAGAAAAATGGGAAATTTACTATCAAGCAGCTGGACTACTTTGGATCAAGGATTGGATAAACCTAGATAATAAAAGGGTATTATTGAAGGGCATGACTTACAGGCTGGTTGGCATGCCTTTCTATGGGGGAAACACAAGAAAACACACACATATTTTTATCAACATCAGATAAGAGATGCACTGATTCGGATGTGGGAAAAAGTTAAAAAAAGACACTATAGGAAAATCCCAAATTGGATTTCACCGATGGAGGCAATGATCCACTCTAACACTCTGGATAAAAAAAAAGATGATCAGATACAAAGAACTATTAGATAATCAAGGAAGCCTCAAATTAAGAGAAGAATTAGAAGAACAAGGAATAACCATAGACTGGTGGCCATATTTACAGATCCAATCTAAACATAATAAGGATAAGGAAGAGCACAGAATAAGCCAGACCCTACATCAATTGGATAAAATTTTAACAGGTAAGGAAGGAAAATTTTTAAGAAAAACTTATAAATATTTATTAGAGGTAGATTTGGAGGAAGAAATAGTGAAAGGGCCAATGATAGCATGGGCACGAAATGTGGGTCGAAATATAAAACTGGAAGAATGGGAAAGATTATGGAACATAAATTGCAAACTGAGACTGTCAACTGCATATAGGGAAAATCAATACAAAATGTTCTATAGATTGCATTTAGCACAGGCGAGATTGGCCAAAATGTATAAAAATATGAATCCAGAATGTTGGAAATGTAAAAATAAGGAAGGAACATTTTATCACATGTGGTGGCTGTGCTTTAAAGCAAAGACCTATTGGGAACAGATAAGGAACTGGATACAGGAGATAACTAAGGTGCAAATTGAACTCAAACCGGAACTATTTCTTTTGGGTATAATAAATTTAAAGATGGAAAAACAACTCCAATACATCATTATACATATATTAACAGCAGCCCGCATAGTATATGCCCAATGTTGGAAGGATGAAAACATACTTACAAACGATATGATTATATACAAAATTCTAGAATGCGCGGAAATGAATAAACTTACGCTAGAATTAAAAGACAAGGAGGCAACAGAATTTTGTGAAATATGGAACAAATGTTATAATTGGCTAGATCAGAGAAAGAAAAAGATATGATTACTGATGTAAATAAATTGTAAATAATATATATATGAGATGTATAACACAGTTCTTTATAAGGAAAAAATGTATTTTTTCCTTTTTTTTGTTGTATAGTGAAAAAAGAATAAATAAAAATTAAAAAAAAGAAAGCCTTTCTTGCCTGTTTTAATGTCTCAACAGGTTGATCTGAAGAGAAGAAGCCCTTTAAATCAGCATTTCTCCAACTAGACAAGATGTGTGGACTTCACCTTCCAGAATACCCCAGCCACTTCCTCTATAGCAGTGTTTCTCAACTTTGACAATTTTAAGGCATGTGGACATCAACTCCCAGAATTCCACAGCCAGCAATGCTGGCTGTGGAATTCTGGGAGTTGAAGTCCACATGCCTTAAAATTGTCAAGGTTGAGAAACACTGCTCTATAGAAACACTGCCCACAACATTGTTGGAAAGACAAAGATAGATTATATTCCTCCTCATTGAAAACTGCATCATAAATCCATGAACATCCTGATGATGATGTCTTTTTTTTTTACTGCTTTTTCTTCTTTTTCAGCACCCAGCCAGGGTGGATATATATGGGCCAGGTCTCTCCACATCTTCCAATCTTGCACTACTTCTTTGGAGCATCTTGAATTAGATTTAAATTTGGATGACTAAGTGAGTCTTCCAATATGTCAAAAATGAGGTCAGAAGTTTTCAGGTCAAATATCATTAAAAATCCTGTATTAGTAAAGCCTTTGATCCTAATCTGGGCTAATTATGCTGGTTGACTACTCACCAACCAGCATATAATAATTGTCTAAACTAGGTCATCAATAGTCTCCTGTGTGGGTCAAGCATTTCCTTTGTAAACATTTTAACTTTTCCACTTTAAACATTACAAAACTGAAATAAATGCAGCCTTTCTGTTCCTTACGCCTTCCAAGAAATTCCCATAAGAAAAGCTCAATTTTGCCCACAGGAACATTGGTTCTAAATGAATGACTAATTCTTCAGATGATTTGGCACAGAAAGTCATTCCCATCACCAATGAAACTCAGTTAATGTGTTTTTGTCTAACTCTCACTTGTTTGTGATGGTGTTAGTAGATGAAGACACACATAGCTGTGGAACTTGTCTTACTGCTCCTTTTGTCAAGGACTTTTTTTGTTGAAAACAATCAGTTAAACATTTCAGAGAAGACATAAGAAGATTTGGGGTGGACTGGACTGGAGAGTATGTTACCCAGTGGAGGGAAGAACATGGTGTCTTATGTTGGGTTTTAGTATTGCTGCTTCTGCTGACTGGCAGTTCTGTTCCAAAGTTTCAGGCAGCAGGGCTTCCTATCCAATCTGAAAATTTCCAAGATTGAATGCAAAAGAATGAGTTCTTCTGGATGTCAAGCACTGAACTGTAATTCCTGGTTATTGGACTTTGGAAACAACTAGATATGCATTGAACAGCTTCTAGAGTGAAAATGGATTGTTAGTTAAGCATCGATTTACAATGGACTTTTTAAAAAAAACAAAAACCGTTTAGTTATTATTTGCCATCAGCAGCAAATGTAGATGTCTTCAAATAACATTCAAGTTCCAAAAAAGGGTCTGTACCATAAATAAGTGTCAATCCAACTTTGTAACCTTCTCTTCCACCTTATCTCTATGTGTATATATGTGTAAAAAATCAAAAGACAAAATAAGAGCAAGCAATGTGCAATGACGAGAGAGCTATTTTACTACTGCAGTCAGTGATGGAAATACAGTCAGGAACTAGACACAGTTTAGGGTTAGGGCTACAAGGGAAGTCTGGCTTACTTTCATTATCTTATTCATTTATTCCACTTGTGCAATTGTGTTGCATGCAATGTGATTAATTTATGTTTCCCAGATTTCTGATTACCGTATTAATTTAGATGATAATTTAATCAATCCAAAATCAGGAAGCACTTGGTCTCAGCTATAAAGCCTGCTTAAGGCTATTATAATACAGATAAATTCTTTCTGGATCTTTATCCATTTAATTAGATATAATTTACACATGTATATGCACAAACACATGTACTCTTACATATTACACTTCAAAAATCAAGATATGTGTTTGTGTGTTTGTGTATGTGTACCTTCTGGTGAGTGTCTGAACATGTCCCTGCAAATTTCTTAGCAAGATTTTGGAAGTGGATTACCATTGCCTCCTTTCTAGGGCTGAGAGAGATTGAGTGGCCCAAGGCCCCCGAGTTGGCTTTTGCGCTCAGCCTTTCTTATGGTCCAGCTTTCACAGCCATACATTGCAACAAGAAAACCGTGGCCTTGACTATACGTACTTTTGTTGGCAGGGTGATGTCTCTGCTTTTTAGTATGCTGTCTAGATATGCCATAGCTTTCCTCCCCAGGAGCAAGTGTCTTTTAATTTCATGGCTACAGTCCCCATCTGTGGAGGTTTGTTAGTTTGCAAGAAATGATGCTTTCAGGGGTCAAACATCTAGCAGGAAGTGATTTTCAAATAAGGTGCAAAATGAGAGCAACTAGATTAAAAACATGTTTCCTTTATGTCATATGAGAGAGAGGCTTATACATTCATCATACAAAGTTCACCAACACAATGCTACAACCATTTGTTATGCTGTGGCATAGAGTATGCTCATTTGGAGGGTCCTGATTTCAGGCATGAGTTATTGAGCTTAGATACAATTGTATTACTGACCATTTCTATTTTTGTTTTTACTTTTTAATAGCATATATAGCCATGCACTTTGGGAATCATTAAACATACTATGTAAAATTAATTGTAAGTAGACTTGTGAGTTGTATATATTTCAGATCCAAGCCTCTGTTTCTCCTCAGAATAGAATGAGAATCTTGTGTCAAAATATTGCCATTGTGTGGTATCAAAATACATGAAATAACACTGACTTGTTTGAATTTTGAATGAATCCTACGAACAGACTTTGAAGTGAATTGTAGTAATAATTTTAGTATCTGCTGAAATATGAAATAGCAACCATGAATGAAGGAAAATGTTCATAAACAAATGAATGTGAAAATATGGCATAGTTTCAGATTATGGCAAACTTCGGACACTTTGTAGATCATAAACTGGATTTTGATGGCAGGAATTTTTCAGGAGGCAGGAAAAATGCTAAATACAGCATTTCCTGAGAATATGCAGATAAAGTCTAGGTGAAACACAGCTCTGAGAAAATTTCCATTAGCAAAGGACAGCCGAATAACTGTTCTAGAATCAAGGATACTGACAGCCAGTTTGTTGTAATGGTTAAAACCCAGGGCTAAAAAATGGGAGACTATGAGTTCTAATTCTGCCTTAGGCACGAAGAATGACCTCGGGCCAGTCATTCTCTCTTATCCCTAGGAAGAAAAGCAACAGTAAGCCACTTCTGAAATTGCCAGAGTCAAGACTGAGTTGGAGGTTGCAAAATTAAATCTTTATTGTCTATGAAGGATGGAAAGTTATCATTATTGCAGTCCATAATATTTTCATTTCTATATCAATATTCTGGAAACTTTTTTTAAAAAAAACAGATTTTAAATATTATGATTGAGATTAAACTAACAAGAATTTTTCTACAGTACAGTGAAACTTACACTGTAGCAGAGCAATATAGAATTTAAAATTGTCCAACATTATTTTAGCAAGATAAACGCAGAAAAATGCTGGCAAAATTCAGTTGTGTTCTTCATTCACTTGGATTTAAAAGATTGCCTAGTCTGTAAGAATTGCTCCTTGTTCTCTATTCTTGTTGAAAGGATGCTTCACTAATCCTATAACATTCCTAGATTAAGGGTGAGTAAATACCAGACTTCTTATAGAGTATTTCCATGTACTGGAATTTAGACATCTAATGTTCCTTTGTCTAATTACAAATAGAAGGGAATAGATATTTAAAGTAATTGTATTTTATCCTTGATATTGGTCACAGGTTTTCTTTTCACTTTAACATCTATAAATTGCAGTGACAACCCACATATTGTATATCTATGGACAAATTCTTTTAATAAGAAGAAACTTTCATTTCTCAGGAGGAAGAGACAACAAACCTCCAAACAAGAATTACAAGAATTTCCAACTGTGATTCATCATCAAGTCAGACTTCATATGGTAAAGGTTACAATTTACCCGTAACTAATTATATTATCATCCACAGGCTAATGATTGCATACATTCTCCTCCCTTAAGAAAAGTGGTGTTTCCAGTGATGAATAAACCAAATCCCCAGATCATTATTGCTGAGTGCAGGCCTGCTGCAGATGTTGGTTGGTATTTTAATCACTCTTGGAGTAGTTTTTGTCTAAAGCTACTGTGCAATTCATTTGCTTCCAGCCACACTATCATTATCTACCCCAAAGAATTCTCTTCACTTGGTGGAATTGGTCAGATTGCATAAACATGTAACACACAAACACACACACACACACACAAAAAAAACCCCAAGGAATTCAAAAGGCCTCCTGACCTGAAATTGTATCCCCTTTAATTTTGTTAATTATCTTAGTTTAGAGTGTTTATTATCTTGTACTCCCTTTAATTTTGCTAATTATCTTAGTTTAGAATGTTTATTTTCTTGGACTTTGTAATGATTTAACAGGCACAGCACTTCAGTTTACAAGTGGAATGTTATATTCTTATTCAAAATCCTAGAAGAGAAGATTGAAGGAACAACTTTGTCGCTTATCTTTTGTTCAGTCAGGGAACCCAGCAGAATTTCCTTCTTACTCACAGAATCAGATAAGGACTCTTTAACAGTCTAATTAACTCATTGGATATCAATATATGTGTGTGTGTGTGTGTGTGTGTGTGTGTGTGTATGTAGGTCTTTGGTTATTTGGGTTTTCTCCTGCGTAAAATTGGAAGTTTCTTGGTGACGTTTTGATGAAGTCCCATTAGGCTTCGTGCTTCTAGGAGCATGAAGCTGAAAACACCAATCTGAAGATGACGAATGGGACTTTGTCAAAATGTCGCCAAGACACTTCCAATTTTACGCGGGAGAAAACCCGAATAACCAAAGACCTACATACAAACACCTGCGAAAACCTCAGAAAACACATACACACACACACACACACACAAATAAAATGGGTCATACTTTTTTTTAAAAAAGAATTGAATTGAATTGACTTTAACTTCTTGCTGAGGCCTTCACAGTTGTGATCCCACTTGAGGAACACTTTACTCATAAAAGTATATATGGCCCCAACCCTCCTTGTTAATTGAGAGTAATTGAGAGTAATCCATATAATTTCAGCAAGCTTTGGCTTATAATTTTGGTTTGGGGATCGTCATGATCAGTTGAATGACATTATTTAATGTTTTTAATGCATCGAATTTGGAACTGTCGTCTGCCACCCAAAGTCTGCATGAATTGGTGGCTTATAAATATTGCCAAATAAATAGACACAGCTTTTCAAGCAGCAGAACTCAGCAGCAGCTGCACAAAGATCTGTTTTCATCTGCTGCTTCCTTGATATTTTTTTGTCTTGCTTTGACTTGACTTTGATTGATCTACCTGCTTTGATCTGTATCAGATTCTCCTTGCTTCTTCTGTGAAATTCAGATATTCACAGGCATAGCAGCAACCGATACCTTAAAAATGATGCTCACTGGAGCCTTGGAACTAAATTTGTCATGCTTGTGACAAATGTGATTTATATATTTTAAGTACTAATGTAATGAAGAATCATCAGTCAGGAACACTTTTACACTTGGGGTTTCTTGCTCCTCTTTTACTGAAACCTAAAATGGCATCATTGTTAAAAACAGGTTTGATACTTTTATAACTCAGTCTCCAGCAGTATGTCCATTAAGTCTCATGGGACCTACTCTCAATTAAGCAAGAATAGAATTATAATGCGGGGGGGGGGGGGGAGAGGCGCATGATGGCTCAGCAGTTAAGGACACCGAACTTGTCATCTGGAAAACCTGAGTTCAAGACTCAAGTGCTGCGCAACAGAGTGAGGTCTTATTATTTGCTCTAGCTTCTGCCCACCTAACAGTTCGAAAGCATGCAAATGCAAGTAAGTAAATAGGTACCACTTTGGTGGGAAGGTAACAGCATTCTCTGTGCCTCAGCATTTGATCATGCCGGACACATGACCATGGAAAGTGTCTTTGGACAATGCCGGCTCCCTCAGATGAGCACCACACCCTAGAGCTGGACATGACTGGACAGGGGAAAGCTTTACTTTTAGAATTAGAATTAATATATCCATATTTTGTGTGGGTTTTTTTCTGGAAAGTTTTTTTTTTAACTTTGAAATAAGATAAAAATATAAAAATTAAAAATGGCAGGTTAAACACGTGTTCATGAAAGTAAACTTTAATTTACAATGTTTGTGGTTTAGTCTTATTTGTCTCCAGCCTTAAAAAAGAAATGAATGGTGTAATCAAGTGAATGAATTAGAATAAGACTGAGTATTAGCTATTTTCCTATGACACAACTATTTATATGATAAAAACATAACTGGTAAAAACATTTATGCAGTGTCATATAAAAGTGAGATGGGCAGATATATAAATCGAATAAAGAAATTTGACAGAGATCTTGCTTTTTCACAAGCATATGAATTCTTAAAACTTCTTGATGGATTGTAATCTAAGAATTTCCTTTGGGTATATATGTAAAATGCTGACTATTCATGAAAGTGGAGTATAACTTATGAATGCATTTTAGTTGCACAATAACTGAATGCTGGAATGGAGTAGCTGCTTATCTTCTGGAAGGAATTTCCTGTTTAATTTATTTTCCAACCTCATTCTTCTCAAGCAAGTAAGAAAGACAACAAGTTTTGTCAATGTTATATGATCTGATGTTAAAGCTGCTGGATCTGGGCTGCAAAAAACTAGACTATAAGCAGAGAGCAGTATAAACTTTTTTTTTATATCTCTCTACTACCATGTTGCAGTTGGCTGGTGTTTTGCAATGTGTCTGATAATCTTGATCAGGGGGATTTTGCTCCACATACAATAGTATTAATTCTAACCTAATTTTCTAAGGACCATAAGCAACATTTATAGAAAAGGCACAGTTCCAAGCTAGATTTGTGTGTGCGTGTGCGCACGTGCACGCATACGCACACACATTAATTCTTCTTACCACAAGGAGGTTGAAGGGTTGGTGAACTGGTGTAAGGAAAACAGCTTAGTTTTAAATACCGGAAAAACCAAAGAGATCATTGTTGATTTCAGAAAAGGCAGGCACAGCCACACTTCTCTGTGCATATATGATTCACCTGTGGAGAGGGTTACCAGCATCAAATTCCTGGGGGTGCAGCTAACGAGTAGGCTGACTTGGTCGCTCAACAGTGAGAAACTGGTGAAGCAGGCACAGCAGCGCCTGCATTTTCTGTGCCGCATGAGAAAAGCACATCTTCCTTCCCCTGTCCTGACCACTTTCTACAGGGGGACGATCGAGAGCATCCTGTCATACAGCATCACAGTCTGGTTTAGAGGCATCACTTCTTCAGACAGGAAGGCGGTGCAGAGAGTGGTGGGAATGGCCAAAAAAAATCATTGGCAGTTCCCTCCCTCCTATCCAGGACATAGCACAGAAGCGCTACTTGAGCAGGGTCCATAAGATTATCTGGGACACTGCACACCCTCTTCACGACCTGTTTTCCCTCTTACCTTCTGGGAAGAGGCTTTGTGGTATCCGAAGCAGAATATCCAGATTCAGCCAGTTTCATTCCATACAGCATTAACCTTGTGAACTCTCAAGCTTCCTCCTTCCGTTATATATTCAAGATGGACAATATTTAATATTTATTTGCTATGTATATGTAGGGATCTGGGTCTATACATATGTTGTTCATAGTATGTTTAGGTGTGTGTCATGTATGTGTTTCACTTTGAGAATGGGCAACTAAATTTCATTTTTGATGTGTGCCATTGTGTCCACAGTATAAAAATGACAATAAAGGTTATTTTATGTCTTATCTTAAATTTCTTACAGTAACTATAGCAGCAGTGTCACACTGCCGGCTGTGGGCCGGATGCGTCACGTGGAAGCCACGCCCACCCCATTGCCGGCAATGGCAAAACCGGCCCGATACGTTGCGCGACATCACATGACATCGCGAGTTTGACATGTCTGAACTATATTAGTGATCTCAACACAGATTAGTTATTTCACTTTTTTCTAAATAAAAAGGGTCTTATATCTTATAACAGCTATCCAGTATACAAATTAACTTTTTGTTTATAGTAATTATAAGCATGTAGAAGTAAGCAGGAGCTACAAATTATGGTTTACTATAGGAATGAGCCAGGGAGAGGAAGAGATTGATACACAAGTTGTTACGAAATATCCAGTCCAACAGATAAGTCTTACAATTAACAAGCAAGTTTTATGGACAGCATAATGAAATGGACACTCCTGAGACAGTTCTCAGAGATGAATTCACTATCTAGAATCATTTTCTCCCTCTTTATTGTATCAAATTCTCATTTAAGACTTAGGTTTCAAATCTGAAAATACGGGCTAAGGCTAATACTGAAATTTTGTTTCCTGTCTCTGCTGCTCTCTAGTGATTGCCCAGATTTTTGCAGCCAAGATAGGCTTGATAAAAGTTTTCCCCATCTTCGTAATGCCGAGGACTAGATATTCTCTGGCACATTTCAGATAAAATCCTTTGGGTCCACAGTTAAAATTAAAGTATGCTTTCAATGAAGAATCCCTTCCAGGCATTTGTGGTGTTGCAAATTTTGCAAAACACGTCATTTAAACACAGGGCTGGCAACATCTTCAATACACTTGCAATACATCTTGTTGCAACAGTGAACAGTCACAAGTTGACATCTTGTGACTTAGCTAGCAGGTAGCAAAAAAACCAAAAACCCTCCTGACTTGTGTATCCCCTTTGATCTATCTGGCCCTTAAGTTAACACAAATGACTAAATCAGACCCAAGAGTTAGCAGAGCTCAAAACCCCTTATCTTATTTCTGATCTGAACTGGAAGGAATAAGCACATCTATTGGTTTTGCTGGTAGAATTACCGCAAAAGACTTTTAAAGAAAAGTCGGCAGTTCTTGATTTTGAGGATAAGCAACTGAGACATTTGGTCAGGGGATGGTTTTACGTCTTAGGGACTTTGCTGCAACAACAGCAACCAATCAACCTTTGAACTGTTTACTCCATAGAGGGAAAGAATGAATCCTGTCCTGAGCTTTTTTAGGAACCCTGTTCCCTAAGCATCTCTTTTTACTTTTATTTGTACTTACCACTATGGCTCCTAAGAAAATAACAGTGGTCAAAGTTATTTATTGATTTGGTTTGAATAGCTGTCTGTGTTATATAAAATAACTCTGGGCAACTAGTAGCTAAAAGACAAATAACAAAATTCCTTTTATACTCAAGTAATGCTGTCCCAGTGCCTAGAATCTGTAAGAAGCTGAAGGTGGGGAGAGGAAGCAGTTTTGACTGGCAAGATGGAATTCGTCTGGTTCTTTGCCTCTCCCCCCCTTTATTTTTGCTGAGATGACACCTCTGACTTTTGCTGAGGTAGCACTGAAACTGTGGCTGGAGAATGGGGGGGGGGTTGCACAGATTCATTTTGTACACCAATTGTATCACTTCTGGACCTGGAGGCTTTGCCCACAATCACTCAAGTGCCCTAGTCACTTCCTAGTAACATGCTCTATATGCAGTGCTTTTTTGTAAAAAAAAAAAAAAAAAAAAGTGCCAGAACTCACACATGTCATACAACCTGCCTTGCCTATCCTACAAGGTTCCATCCAAAAAAGGTGCCGGAACTCCGTTCTGGGCGTTCTATGAGAAAAAAAGCCCTGTCTATATGTATCAGCCTTACCAGTTAGACCAGTCAGGAAACATGACCAGATAAAATAATTCTACTTTATTTTAAAGCTACCTTAATAGCATCTTGTCAATCTGAAAGTACATTTATTTATTTAGTAGAAGGCATATCATACATGCACTAGCAATATATATTAACAGTTCACCTAGATTAGTAAAACACAATAAAATATACATGTTAAAAAAGATTTATGTTCAAATACCAATGTCCAGGCCATCTAACCACTGAAGTGCAGCATCACTTATATTTAAAAAAATCAGATAATGGACTGGTCTATGCCCTCAGCTTACAGCCGGTCATGGTGTTTGGCATGGGACCCTGCAGTCACACCAAGGGGAGGATATTATGCCCCATTTATACAGAGAGTCCTGGCAGACACTATGTGAGTTACGAATTCTATTCAGGATTGTCCATTGCTGATGGGGTAATTCAAAGCCCAGCGCCATTTTTGTGGGGTCATTCATATGTCTTCCTATATCTGGATGTTCAGTGACCCATTTGGCTTTCCATTGGGAATTGATGTCAAAGTTATCAGATGGATGGTGTGTAAGTGCCAATGGGAGTTTCCTGTGTTTGAGTCTTCCGGCTGATAAATACAATCTGAAATTATAATTCTTCTGCTGTTTCTTTTAAATACTCAGGGATGATCCCTTCTGAGCCTCTTGCTCTGCCCACTATGCAGTGGCAAGCTTTTATCTGACTGTCCTCTAGGCAGCATCCCTTCACCCTGTCTCCCAAGGTTTTTCCCACATATTATTACAATATGGGTCTACCTTTGAAAGCTGCCCAAAAATTGCCACTGGTCCAGAATGTAGCAGCATGCACAGTTCTGGGCATTCCACAGTTTGCCAGTATTACACCACTGCTGTGTCAGTTGCATTGGTTTCCAGTTTCTTTGCAGGCGTAATTCAAAGTCCCATATGCCATGGGTTCACGTTATTTGTAGAACAACCTCTCCCTGAGGGAACCTGCCCATTTCACCTGGTCAGATAGGTTGGCACGCTCCGGGTACCTTCCTTGAAATGCTGTTGTTTCATGCTAGTTAGGATGCAAAGGGAAGTAGATGAGCCACAACCCCAAAAAGTGAGATATAAATCCGTACAGTTATGTTAACAGTTTTGGTCAGCAATATGTTTTCAAGAGGACCAGAACAAGGACAAACAAAGTAAATTCACATATAGATGTCTGCCAGCATTAATCAATGGTGTGTTTCTCTCCATGTTTATGTGTGCAAAAAATTTATAGCCCCTGTGTTTCTAAGTGGGGCATTTGGAAAATGCAAAATTTAAAATGAAAATAAATTGCTTAATAGCATTTAATGAAAAACTAATAGAAAATCCACCCATAAGTTATTTCACACAATAGCTTGTTTTCTATGTTGTATTAAATACAACATAATCCTTTCTAAATGCTAAATTGCTACCAAGCAGTTTCCTTCCAATTTTGCATGCCAAATGTAATGGCTTTTAGAACCGAATGTGACCTGCAGACTGGTTATCCTAGTTATTAAATATATTCTGGCTATTTCTGTTTCCTTCTTTTCTAATGATGTGTGCATTAACAATCAAAATAAAAGAATGTAAGCATGCATGCATGTACTTTTGTTAATGTAATATTATAAATAGCTTGGTAGTTTGATGTGTTTAAGACCTCTCTGTATGAGTCTTAATTAGTATCAGGTCTGCCCTCTGCCTTATATAGACAAGAGCTATAGTTATTAGATGTTCCTTTCTTTCACAGAAACAGACAGCTGGTGCCATGCATGACATTCATTTTAAAAGGCTGAGGTACTTTCTCTAGATCCAATTATCAAACTTTGCACCTAAAAATATAGGATGAAAATAAATCTCTCTGGAAAAATGGGGTAAGATTTCAAAGCAAGCCTTAGGAATTGAGCAGTGTCTCCCATTTCAAGAGTCCGCTGGGTAAGAACTTGATATCATATGTCAGTCCGAGTTTATCTTTCCAGGATCTGGCTTTTCAGCTGCTATGCCACTCCCTGACAAATGCATCCACCCATGGAAATTTAAGTGTCAATGGGAAGAGTTTCAGATAGCTGTTACATTATTGTCATGATCACATGGACATCTCTACTCGGTTTTCAGTGGGCACGTCTGCTGCTTGGAAGACTTTCTTGGTGACTTTCCAGTATGGACTTTAGGCAGGGGTGTCCAATCTTGACAACTTTAAGATTTGTGAACTTCAACTCTCAGAATTCCCTAGGCAGCATGACTGGCTGGAGAATTCTGGGAATTGAAGCCCACAAGTCTTAAGGTTGCCAAGGTTGGAGACCCCTGATCTAGAGGAAAGATATGAATTAAGGAAACTTTATGAAAAAGTCTCCAGTAATTTGGCTCCGAATTTTACTGGATGGGTATTTAGATTATTGTTAGTTCAGATATTTCAGAATCAACAAATTTGAAAGCCAGGGCTGATAAAGTGCTGGAACTAGGAATGATGAGACCCAGCTGGGGTTACTTGGGCCAGTTGTTCCCTCTCAGCCTAAACTGGTTTCAGACTCTATGACAGTGGTTCTCAACTTTTTTAATGCCGCAACCCCCAACTGGTCGTAAGTTGAGGAATACTCAACCGGTCGTAAGTCGAGGACTACTCAACTGGTGCAGCACCATTTGCAGAATGGGATTTTTGGCGGGCTCAGCAGGGCAGAGACAGCCTGGACAATTCCTATTGGCTTTTGAAAGCCAATAGCATTAGATTCTATTCAAGAGAGTCTATTCTATTGGCTTTCAAAAGCCAATAGACTAAAAGGGAGTAACACAGCTAAGGAAAAGGGGAAAAAAATGGCAGACTGCGTTGTTTGGCGACCCCCCTGAAATGGTCGTTCGACCCCAAATGGGGTCTTGACCCACAGGCTGAGAACCACTGCTCTATGTGAAGTCAGGGGATAAATTAACTCTCCCCCCTTGTCATTACATACACTGATTGTTTCTCTTTAAGAACTGGGCAAATACAGTACAAAATTAATCAAACTCTGAAACCATAGGACAGAAATCAAAAGTAAAAACAATGACCAAGAACAGAATCGATGTGGATAATAAAAAGAACATATGTAACAAACAGCATTTAAATTACTACAGCTGTGTGATCAGAATATGTTGGTGGGAAATTAACTTTTGCAATGGTAGGATTCAAATATGTGAACAACCGGTTCTCTGTGTGGATGCCGCTTCCGGAAGTCCATTCTGGGCCTGGGCAACAAAATATTAGCTATCAAACTGGTTGAACTGCCTGAATCCCACCACTGAAGTTCTGGCAGAATTGAGAACTCTATTTTGATATTCATGACTGAGGAGAACCCAAGGAAACTGACTTTAACTTGGCCTCTCCCTCATATAATGGTAGTTTAAAATAATTTTGATTACCTGAGGGCTCCATCTTGTGGCTTATTATTTACAACTCAGTACAAAGTAATTCAGAAAGGATGAGGTCACAGATTTTTTTTTTTTAAAAAAAAAATATTGTTATATGAAATGGATCGAGGAAAACATTTATTTTGTTGGGTTTTCTTCCTTAGGGTTAAGTAGTGAAGTTTACTGAGGTTTTCAGTTTTTTTATGGCGGTGAAATGGATTATGAAGATTCCAAAGGAATATCTCTGTTAGATAAATATGCTCGAAAATGGCAGATGAAGTTATATAACTTCATTTATACATTAATAAGACTTGAGAAAAAGAACTTGGAGTCATAGTGGACAAGTCAGTGAAAATAACTGCAGCTACTATTAAAAAAATAAGTAAATTCTATACTTTGCATTATTTGGAAGGGAATTGAAAATAGAAATAATTCCCTTATAAAAAAACTATCAGTGTAAATATCTTACATTGATACGAAAGCAATTTGTATAGTTTTAAAATGGGATTGGACAGGTTCATGGAAGATCAGACTACCAATTGCGGCTAATATTAATGGCTACTTATAACTTTTTGACTGATAAGGAAGGCAGCAGACCAGCACTATAATCGCTGATCTGAGATGTAACCCACAAGGAAACAGTGATATATTCATAAGGAATATTCTTTGCTTCCATAGCAATAGGGCCTACAATTACCTGTCTTTTAATGCTTTTCCAGCCCATACTCTGCCAGACTGCATTTTAACCTTCTCCTAATATTGATATCATAGTTAGTGGCTATTTATTTAAATATTTAAAAAGTAGAATATTAGTTTTGCTGAGCACAGGAATATCTGCTGGGGATCAGAACAATCAAGATGGTGGATGCCACTGTATTATGAAGCTTCATCCCATTTTTATATATAGTGCTAATATATACATTAAAAAAGGCAAGGGACTGCACTGTTCCAAGTTGCAAAATATAAAGGCTCATAGGATATGGGGCCTATGTTTTCAGATACTTTAAACTGAAAAGATCAGATTATACTGCCATCCTTAATTCTATGAATACACTTCTACCCCAGTATTAAGTAACCAAAGTGATATTGTCATTTTCTACATGAAGAAATACTATTTGATTCCTCTATTGCAGGGGTGTCAAACTCAATTTCATTGAGGGCCACATCAGCATTGAGGTTGCCCTCAGGGGGCCGGGTGGGTGTGGCCAGGGTGCGTGCGGCCTACTGGGTGGTCATGGATGGAGTGGGTGTGGCCTATTGGGTGGGCGTGGCCAGATCTACATCGTTCACGTCAAGGGTGCCTGAGGTGGCCTGGGCAGGAGTGGGACAGATCTGAGGGTCTCTGGCAGAAGGGGGTGGGACCAGGGCAAGTGCCAAGGCATGGTCCACTGGAGGAGCCTCACAGTTCCTCTCAGGCCATGCAGGGGTGCTAGATGGTGGTGCGGGCTGCCTGGAGCCCTGGGCAGCAGAGGTCAACACCCAGCCTGGCCCTTGAGCACCCGCGGCACCAAGCCCAGCCCCACTTCCCCAAGGGGGCACCTAGCTGCACTTACTTCCTCCTCAAGGCTGCTGCTGCTGTGCTTGCTCTCCTTAGCCAGGATGCTCATGATGGGTACAAGGGCAAAGTCAGAGGGAGGCCCATTCCCACTCCATGGGAGGAGACCTGGCTTTGTATCCAAAGCTTTCTTAACAATAGGATGGGAGACTCCCAGAATAGGCCAGGAGGAAAGGGCAAGGGGATGGTGAAAGGGCAGCAGGGCAGGACTAAGGTAGGACTTCCCTCAGATCCTCCCTCTCCTTTCCTTCTTTTCTTCCTTCTTCCTGAGTACAGAATGGTGGGGAAATATTTGAGATGAGGAGAGAAAAACAAGGAAGAAACGCAGCTGGGGAGGTGTCACCTTCCCAGCATGCACCCAGGGGACAGGGCCGATGTGGCAAGGGCTGGTTCCTCACTGTTTCCAGACAGCCTTATGGAGCTAAGACTGAATGCATAGATGGCCACCACAAAACTGTACATTGGCTCCTGGCCAGCCTGGGTCAGGGCCAAGGCAGTGGGGGCCGTTCCCTTACTGTTTACAGGATAGCTTTGCGGGCCACATGAAACTACTTTGCGGGCCGCATCCGGCCCCTAGGCCTTGTGTTTGACATGTCTGCTCTGTTGGCATGTTTTCCCTGGAATGCTTAAAAGCCCAGCTTATTACCACAATTGAGCTCAACATTTGTATTGATGAGCAAAACAGTTATTAAGTGAGTTTTGCCCCATTTTGCAACCTTTCTTGTCACAGTTCTTACAGTAGTGGCCAAAATTGTAGAAACCTTTTGGGAAAAGTGTACAGTAGAAATGCCACCTTTGGTTAAGTTTCCACCAATTTTTCTTCTAATATTGTTATAACTGTAGCCTTGTTCACTTAATAATACTATTTTACATAACTTTCTGGGCAACCAGTCAACTCTTTGCACCATTAATTTAATTTTATTACATTTTATAAGCTCACTAAATGAAAGAAAAAAACCCAACCAACTTGATAGGGATCACATAACACACTGACAAATGTTCTCCTCTCAGCTTCAATACATGACATCAATAACTGAATCCTACTGTGATCTGATTGGCTCATTGCCAAAACAAGATAACACCTGAGTGGCTCTCTAAACACCCATGCTCATTGGCTACAATCAGATGAAGGAAAGCTACCTGATATCAACCTAAGCAAGTTGTGCTTCCTTTTTCTGGTTATTTTTTTGGCTATAACTTTTCATAGAATACAGTACAGATAATTGAACAAACTATGTTGCATTACACTCTTGATTAAATTATCTTTCCATTGATAATTTAATTTGACCTCAAAAAGTGGTGTTATTAGCCATCAAACCTCAAAATTTTGGCCACTACTGTAAGTAAGTCACTGGAGTTCTTAAATTAGTAACACAGTTGTCAAGGCAATCTGGCTTCCCCATTGACTTTGCTTGTCAGAAACTAGCAAAAAATGGTCACTTAATTCTGAGACAGTACAATTGTTATAAATACATGCCAGTTGCCAAGTATCCGGATTTTAATTATGTAACCATATTGCTAAAGTTGTAAGTGTGGGAAAAAAAAGGTCATAAGTAATTTTTTTCCAGTGCTGTTGTAACTTCAAATGGTCACCAAATGAACTGTTGTAAGTCAAGGCCTACCTGCAGTCATTAATACCCATATTCTTCACATTGGAGTAAATATTCCTTCAAAAATCCAGAAAGACCTCATCTAACACTGTGTCTTCTTTCAAAAAAAATCCTTAGATGAGGATAAAATGAAATTATTCCAAGATTACAGTCAGAAAAATCCAACATAGATGGCTGACAAAAAATGAGGCTGAGGCTGATTATGATCACTGAAAAAGACAATTTACAGAATGATTATCTGGTAAATTTAGCAACAATGGCTTCCCAGCCTTTTGGCTAAGACCAAGAGGAAGAAAAAAACATCATGGAGCGGGTCCATTCACCAATTCAGCATGGCAAGAGACATTTGGCAGAAACCCAGTCAAAACAGAACACAAATGGAGGCCAAAGGCTAGTCCAAAGTCAGGATACCAAGTCACTGGTCAGGATGCACAAAATGGAAACAGACAACATGAAACTGGACACATGGTTCCAGCAACACTCGACTCACAGGGCGGGATTAAATAGGTGATGCTTGCCTCCTTGCGAGTAGACTAACCGAGCGGCATCGCACCTGTCTCCTCTCTGTTCTGTGCATCCTCTGATTGGGAGGAGGAGTGGACTCCACCTCCTCCTCATCGCTGACTGCTGGCAACTGCTCCCAATCCTCGCCTGGAGGCTTGCTGCAGCTGCAGCTCTCTCAGCTCAGGCTCAGTGTGTCATTCATCTGGTTGACACTGCTGTGGTTGTTCTATCAGGCCCAAGTCATCTGCCAAGTCATACAAGCCACCAAATGGCTCCATGTTCTCTTCTCCCGATTCTTCCTCCTCCTCAAAGCTCGCGTCTGGAGAGGGGTCCGGAGGTGGATCCATGACAATGTCTGCAAGTCATCAGACATCAAATAACTAGGTTTTCTCTCCTTGCAAATTTCTAGGAGTTTTTACCTTTCTCTTGCTGAATTCTTGCTGAAGGTACTACATCATATTAAGAAAGACAAAAGATAATTGTGGGTTACAGAATAAAAGAATATGAGAGCATACAAATATAATTAGTAACCACTTTGGGCCAGTGTAAGACATTGGCTATGATGAAATAATAAATGATGCTCATTCTGAGATCAAAGCATCTAATATCAAAAACTAGACAAATTATTTTGGCACCTCTGATACAAATGCCATAAACACCTCTCCCCTTCTGGAGAAAAATGTAATATCAGATGTTGCCAAGATTATCACTTAATCTAATGGTAGGTTGGCCTTTACATATACAATTCTATTGTATTTCCACATACTTTCCACCTCACCATTTATGAGCATTAACACTTCATGTGCCTTTGAAGTTGGCTGGGAGAAAGGATCAGATGAAACAGCAAGCACAAGCAAGATCACAAAGGAATAGAAAGTATATAGTTTCTATACTATACACTATACACTATATAGTTGTACTTTCTGACTCAACTAGAGTTAATATTTTGAGTCTGAAAAAAATGGACTGCTTTAATAAATATTAGAAACGTGATGCATTCACATGAGATCCAAAGCAATTCTTCCAAATTTTATGAAATATAAGACCTGTTTAAATATGCCTACAATATAGGATAGGATATTATTCTATCAGCCATAATTCTGCCTCCCTGTGATGGTATGTGGGAATGGCCTTGGGTGACAGGAAGAAGAATGTCTGCTGAGGTCATTCCTACATAAATCACAATCCCTGCCCAAGTGGGTACCAAATTAATATTCATCCTCTTCCATTTTGCATTGTGAAAAATCAACCTCTGCGTGAATTAAATGTTTATTATCAGGTGCTGATAAGATAAATGCGAGTGACCCATCTTACTGAATGAATAAAATTTCAATTGCTTTTGTGGCAGAGGCTGTGAAAATGTTGCTTCTGGTTTTGTTGTTGCTGACCAAATTCACATATATTCTCACTGTCTGGTGAACATCTTGTTAGTGTTTGTATGTAGTCGTGTGTGTGTGTGCATGTGCGCGCGCGTGTATTTTATTATTGGCCTAAATCAATTCACTGAAGGAAGAAGGATTGAAACTGATTAATTGTGATACCATGCTGATCCACTATGGGCTAGTAAATGTTTTTCAACTTCTCTGTCTAGGAGTGAGAGATACTGCCAGGCCCAAATCATCAAGCCAGTTTTCATGTTCAAGGGAGCCTGTGTCTCCTTGCTTATACCTCCCCCCCCACACACATGTGTGTGCGTGTGTGTGCGTGCACGCACTCATACACACACATAGAGCAAGATGCTTGTATATTCAAATTTTAGTAGATATTTTTAGATAGCACTCTTCCAAGCAAGCAACTAAGTCTCCTTAGAACCCAGAAAATAGGAAATAATAAGCATATTATTAACTTTCAGAGAAAAAAAATGCAGTTGTCAGTGAAAGCAAATAGCTACAATATTTTATAAATGAATCTCACCATAACATTTTTTTTAGAAAATAATTTTATAAGCTATTCATGCTTACATGTTTTTGAAGCAATTTTAGAAGATAGTTACCAGTATGTCAGAGACAAGTAGAAGCAAACAAATCCCGATAAGCACTAATTTGCTTCTGGCCCAGCTCCACACTAGCTTCATCTTACCTGGCACAATTTCTGAGGGGGAAAACTGAGAGTCAACAGTTTATTTCTGGGCATAATTAAAGAGAGGTATACTTGGAACCCAAGTCCAAATCAGACACCTCTGATTTGGGCATTCAACAAGCTTTTTATATACCATAAAGGCCATATGCACATCAGATGACATTAGTGCAGTTTAGGCTAACATCCTATAACAGTGATGGTGAACCTTTTAGAGACCTAGTGCCGAAAACTGGCCCCGCTCATGCTCCACCCCCCTGCCCACCCCCGGTTTGCTGCCCCATCCCCTGCCCTGCCTGTCCACAGGACCACTCATTGCCTCCAGGGCCCGCCGCAGATTGCCCAGGCAACCCAGCAGCACTATGGTGGCCAACCCTCTGCCCACACCCTGCAGCATCAACTGCATGATGGGGTGTGAGGGCAGAGTCTTGTCTATGCTGCCTGGCTGCCATGTCCTTGGCTGTGCTGCTCCGTGTGAGCCACGCTCGAGGGCAAGTCTCCTTCAGGGGGGCTGCTGGAGAGGAGGGGGTCGTGGGGGGAGGCAAGGCTGGGGCAATGGCATGTTTGCCTACAGAGAGGGCTCCAAGTACCACCTCTGGCACCCGTACCATAGGTTCGCCACCACTGTCCTATAATATCCATGGAGGAAGCACTTATTTAGCTAAGATCTCTATCTCTAGGTTTTAAATAAATTTGATTAAGTTTCATTATAAAAATACAGAAAAAGCAAAAGTTAGAAAACTAAAAGAAAGAGACAACTGCAAAGAGAGAAAACATGGTGACTTCCGACTCTTTTCAGTGTAGTAATTAAAAAAACAACAACAAAAAACCGGACCTCAGCTTTTTGCTTTACATTGCATGACATTTCAAGTAATTTCTATAATAACAAAATCATACTACTCATCAAAACCTAAAATCAAAGTTTTATTTGATTTTCAAGTTTTTTCAAGTAAAAACTCCAGAAGCGGTTTCAAAGTAGAAAAAATACTAGATAAATTCTTCTCTAACTAAAGCAGTCAGTTTTGCCATTTCTGCCAACTCCATCACCTTCACCATCTACTTTTTCATTGTGGGAATTAGTGCGCTTTTCCATCTTTGTGCATTATAGGATTCTTATTACTGTCAACATATTTCATAATAAAGTCCCAAATTTTCCTTCAATTCTTTACCATCAAACCTAAAAGGAAAACTTTCAGTTTTGTTTTTATTTTAAGAATCTTCTGTATTAAAATAGAAATCTGATCCCAATATTTCTTTGCTTTATCACATCCACCAACATACATTTGAAACTCCTTTATACATTTTTGACAATTTCTCAGGTGTTAAATACCAACAATATATCATCTTATAAATTTTTTCTTTCAAAGTATAATTTAGTGTAAATTTCAACTCATTATTTCACATGTTTCCTAACCAAAATTCTCTGCCCATTGGATCATACAACCCTTAGCATATCCATTTTGAAAATTCTATTTCAACAATTTATAAAACTTAATATGTTCATCATTGACAATGCAATTTCAAATCATACTCAAAATCATGACTTCTCATATTTAAGTTAAAAAAAAATTTAATTGTAAAATATGTGAATTAATGGCAAATATGCCCTACCAACTCTAATTCTTTCAATTTCACCTTGAATAAAACATAATATCTCACCATAGGTCCACCAAATTGGCATTGCATCATTGCTTTGCTAAAAAAAAAAAAGCTTCTTGAGGTGACAACCAAAGAGATATTTTAGAAAAAACCTTGTTTGTATTTAATCCAAACTCTTTGGATGGCACGCTTCATAAAATAATTCTTAAAATCTGCATTGACTTCAACATACAAGTAGGTATGTCATTCAAATCTCAAATCATAATCTCTTATTCTTCAAGGTTATCCATTCCTTTATCCAAAAACAAACAGAAAACTTCAAAATGTAATTTTAAATCTGCTAGCTTCAAGCCTCCTCTCTCTTTAGCATCCTGCAAGAATCTATATCTAATTATCATTTTTCCCTTGCCATATAAATTTAGAAATATTTTTTTGCCATTGCGAATGGAATGCCTGTTACCAACTTTGGTTACATCTGAAACAAAAACAATGTATCAGGTAAAATATTCACCTTGATTACAGAAATTCTTCCCAGCAAAGAGAATTGTAATTTATCCCACCTTAATAAGTCCTTTTTAATATTATTCCAGTCACATAGTTGTTCTGAAGCAATTTCGAAATTGTATTAGTCAGTGCAACTCCAAGGTATTTAATCTTTTTCTCCACTTTAAAACCAGACTACTCTCTCATTAGTTTCCTCCTAATTCCATACACATTCTTAACCAACACTTTCATTTTTTGTTTATTTCTTAAAGCCAGCCAGAGCACCAAAGTCATCCATCTTTTTCCTTACATATTCCATTATGTTTCGTGGGTCTTATAAAAATCAAAACCAAGTCATCAGCAAAAGCTCTCTGAGCATAGCTTTTTTAATCTTCAAGCCTAATATTTTTTCATCCTGTCTTATGTCTCTAGTCAAAACTTCCAAAACTAAAATAAAAAGAGATAAAGGAAATCCTTGTTTTGTATGTTTTTTTAAATCTAACACGGCTTCTGTGTGTGTTTTTTAACATGTTAGTGGTGAACTTTTTACCTCTGGACTTTGCTTGGACTGCAGCTTAAGCAAAATGCTATGTTACCTTTTCTTGCTCCAGTTATGGGCCCCCTTGCAAAATTCTTCAGCATAGTTACAAAGCCACAGTCGGCCAGCTAGAGTAACACTTCCTATAACAGAAATGTTTGTGGTTAGCCTCTTTAACTTCTTATGATAAATATCAGTGTAGGTTTATAGTAGCAGCTTTTTCTAACTATCTATGTCAAGCAAAAGCATTGGCAAAGATGGACCAGGTCTGGCTGAAGCAAATTCATGGCTCGCTTATAAAAGTCTCTTAATAGTTTGCTAATAAATTAATAGGCTAGGCCCTCATTACAATAATTTCAGTACTGGATACAATATTCCATAGAAGTAGCTTATATGCCCCTAAACATATTAGGGATCTTGTAATAACTTAGGCAGGGATAGGTTAGTGAGAATGCATGCTTTGCCTCTTGTTTTTGTAACAATTAGTAGATCTATAGTACAATTCCCCCCTGCCCCCCCCCCAGCCCCGTTTCCAACAGATGAGACTTAATGAAGTACATGTGAATATTAAGAAATTTGTGTGGCATGATGGATTTTAAAGTAAAAACGGTACATTTATCTAAGTACAAGGTTAGATATGGATGAGAATCTTCCCATTTCACAAATTGTTTCTATTAATTTATTCAGAATAGTGGCTCATCACCACAGAAGAGATTATTAGATATCCACTTAGCCTGAACTGCTATACTTATCCATCATGCTAATTGTAGATATGAACACTCTGCATATTTTTCCTCTAGGAAAACTGAACTGACCTCTCTTGGCTATAATTTATTTTGGCTTCTCTACAACAGGAAGTATTTTCTTTATTGTATTTAGATGCAATTTAAAAGCACTGGAAGAAGAGACCAAAAATGTTTGTTGCTATGGGAACCAATGCACTGTGGCTGCAGCCTTGGATTCTGTACTACTAACCTCTGGAAGGTATTCCAGTCCCATGTATTTTAGCTTTGTTTTCCAGCTTTTTCTGTTTACCGAAATTTCAGTAAAGGTTTGCCGAACACTTCAAGCTTTACATGCTTGTTTAGCAAATTGACTACATTTTGAGTAAATATATGTTTATGAATGCAAGATGAACTATTTGATTCAGCTTAGTCTTTTTTCCCTTCCCAGTCTTTTTTGAACATGCTAAATGGCAGGAAAATTGCCACATCAAAGGTGTCTTTTAAGTAAACATACTGAATAAACAAAGCCTGCTTGAGTCTCTCTTGCTATTTGTTTGCACATTTGTGAACATGTTAACGTAGTGCAGGAAAAATAAAAATGCACACAAAAATCCAAACCTGAGCTCATTTTATCTTTACAGTGCATTAAAACAAGGCAAATCCTTCCTATTATCAGGATTACTGGACATCATCCAATTATTTGTAATCAGCATCCTTAAACCCACTGCATACAAATGTATCGAGTTTTAATTAAATATGCTTGCATATTATTCTCATCTCATAATATGCTGGAGTAAGTTTTTATAACTTAAAACGTATAACAGCACCATAACAGTACAGGAGCCACACTTCAAAGAACTACTTCGACTGTTTATAATTCATATAAAAGACAAGCCGCTGTGCAACAGTTTAGCTAACAGAGGGCGCCGCAGCACCACAAATAAAACTCCACCAAAGAAGCGTCTTTGCCGTGCAGCCTCGTGCTAAACACATGCAGCGCTCGTTCTTAAGATGACTGATGGGTCTTCTGCCTCTCTTCCGGAAGGAACCAGACGGTTGTAGATAAGGGAAGCCTTATTATTATTGGGTTGTGAAATAAGGTGAAAAGAGCGCGTGAGAGTTGTTGTGTCTGACGGGCTCTTCCAAGTCCCGGGAGCGTGCCACCACTTCAACGAATCCTACCACAAAACTTCAAGCGCCCTGTGTTCGTTCGCCACCTTTTCCGTTGTCTTTGCAACCGCTTGATTTTACGAAGAAGCTCTGCGCGCCTTTCAACGCCTCAAAGATGCTCCGTGACGGAGCACGCCTTAAATCCTTTCAGATGGCAAGAGAGGGCCAGCCGGCTTGTGAACGGAGAGCCCCGACCGTCCCCTTCCAGCACGAAGACGTCGTCGACCTTTTTTTGGGGGGGGGGTCCGTCTTTATTCTTTTATTTGTAAATATCTGCTTCATATAATATATACTTCATCCTGGCTTTGAGCTGTCGCTCCTCCAGAGAAAGCAGACCAGACCGCGTGTTGCTCTCTCCCTCGAGCGCGCGCTCGCTTTCACTCCCATTCCAAGTCTCAAGGATGGTTGCCGGAATTCGCTCGCGCATCATGAGGAGGCTCTCAAAAAAATATGGGGAGGGAGAGGGGGAAAAAAATAACACGAATTATCTCTGAAGACTTAAAAAAAAAAACCCTTGTGAGAAATAGAGAAATCCGCCAGAAGAAATCCTGAATTCTATTTTATTCCGTCCCGCCGCCCCCAACCTCTTAAGAGCCCTTTTCCTGGGGCATTGGCAGCTCGGGCAACAAGCTACGTTTAACGCACCTTCCAAACCACGTCCCCTCTTAAGAGAGGCAAAGCCCAGGTTTGTTTGTTTTTTTTTAAACCTAGCTTTGCCTGTCTAAGAGGAGACGTGGGTTGGAAGGTGCGTTAAAAAGCTTGTTGCCCGAGCTGCCGATATATATAGATGTATCTAAAAACCTGGGCTCAGGACGCCCCCTAAAGGCGAGCCCGAGCGAGCTTCTCTTTCAGCGCAGGAGCTTGCGTGGAGTGGGGGAGGGAGAATAATTATAAAAAAAAGAGGAAGGGGAGAAAAAGCCCTCAGTAAACCGGGGGTGGGGAAAGAGAGAGAGAGAGAGAGAGAGAGAGAGAGAGAGAGAGAGAGAGAGAGAGAGAGAGAGAGAGTTGTGTGTGCGCGCGCGTGCATGTGTGGCTTTTGAACTGCCCACACAGACTGTCACAGAGAGAAGCGGGCGGGAGAAGAGAAATGCAGAGGCAGTAGCGGCGGCGCCGGCGTTGCTCCAATCAGCCAGCTCCAGCCACTCCACTCCCAGCAACCGAGCGAGGGAGATCTCCGGCGGTTCAGTGGGCGCGAGGGCTTAGCCGGGCCTCTCTCTTTGTGACCCCCCACCCCACCCCACCCCACCCGCACGAGCTCCCACACAAAAGGGGACAGAGGAGCCGAGGCAAAGAAGGTAAGGCTTGCCGCTTCTTTCGTCGCCATCGGAGTGCTGAGAGGTTGATTTTGCCGCGCTGGCCAATTGATTTGATTTCTTTCCTCCAGTCGGTCGGGCTTTTTTTGGGGGGGGGCACCCTTCTCTCGAAACGATTTCGGGCAGGTATATTTGTATGCGTGTGCATCTTGGTGTGTGTGCGCTGAAGATTAAGCATCTGCTTGAGGTGTGTGTGTGTGTGTGTGTGTGTGTGTGGGGAAGAACTAAGGGGAAGAAATTGATCGTTTCTTGGGAGTCGCCTTATGGAGCGCACATGCCTGGACGGCGGCTTTTACTACGAAAGGGAACGGTCACGAGAGGTTTTTGCGAGACAAGCAGGAAGATGTCGAGAAATGAAATCTCTGCTATACGTGAAACATCCTCGGGATATGATCGCCCGATGGAGAAATGCGTGGGAAGATCAGGGCGGAGGGCTTTTAAAGGAAGCATTTGAGCAAGCTATTCCCTCGCCTTGCAGGAGAAAGGCGGCGGAGGGGGGGGGGACATTCATCCCGAGTTAAGACCCTGCAGAAGATTTTGGGGGGGGATGGACAGAAGGGAGGGAAAAGGCAGGGAGAGCTTATTGAGCGGACGTTGCGAACGATTCTCACAGCTTGAGCTTCCAAAGAGGGTTTTCACAGTATTACCTGTGGAACGCTTTGCAGAAAACTCCCAAAACATTTTGGGAGTGCCCGATGGTCAAACCTTAAAAAGTAACCGCGCAGATCTTTACTGAAGAACTGACGGGCGGGGTGGGGAGGAGGGAGGTAATGATACTTCCTTTGTAAATGGACATCTGCCAATTTTAACCATTCCAGCATGTGTTGATTTGGTGTTTTTTTTTTTTTTTTGCTTTGACGTCCCTAAAGAAAAGAGCTTATGGTTTTGTTAGTACTCACGGATGTGACTTGGAAAAAAAAAAAGACGCTGCCACAGTTTTAATCCCCCACCCTGGTTAATACAAAAGCCGCAAGACAAGAGCTTTAAAAAAAAATGCGGAGATCCATCTTTATTAAGATCAGAATTACTGCACAGATGCTCCGCGCTCCATGAATATTCATAGGAAAGACCCTTCCTCCACCTCCCCCCCCCAGCAAATCTGTGTGTCTTGCAAATGCTAAATCCTGCCGTTTTCCTTCCTTCTCCACCCTTGCGGTCTGCCTTTTTAGGATGTGCATTTAAATGGTAACCCTGGAAATGTTAAACCCAGCCACCCCTATTTAATTGAGGGATGCTTTTAAAGGAGCCCTCAATGGTGTGCATGCTTGCACAGGATTTCTGCCACATCATGTAGATAGGTGAGAAAACCCTCCAGCTTGGCTTCTCTTTTGCAGTACTGCAGGGGAAATGAATGAAAGTCTTCTGTAATTACCTATTCCTTTGTCTTCGTGTGGCGCATGCGTAGGAGAGCAGGGTGTGGAAGAGAGATGAGACAAGTCGTTCCATCCTTAGACAGGCTCATATCAGAATTATTGGAACAAAGACTGGCATCTTGAGAGAATAAATCACTCAAGATCTATAGGGCAGCATTTTAGGAAATCTGGTCATTAGCAGACCCCACTGAAATAATAATTGCTTTGGCAAATACTGTATTGGCTTTAAACCCAATGTTTAAGCATGAAATGTGCAATCCCACATGGATTAAATTATATCTAATATTAGAAGAAGAAAATCCTTGTTCATGATAGAATGGTTAAGGCTGTTTATATTACAACTCAACAGTTTTATGGCAGGAAAAAAGATATCTTTGTCATTTAAATTAATGAAAAACCAAGGTAAATAAATGAAAATGGTGGGTGTAGGCTGTGGTATATTTTTCACTCATGCCATGCAAAATGGCTCTCAAGCAACTGCTAAGAACTGGGGCAACCATTTCATTGCATTTTCTACTCATCAAACGAGTATCTGCTAAGCTGGCCATCTTGTCTGCAAACATTAGAAGGATAGTTGCAATGCACTAATTAGGCTGATCCTTTGGAAGATAACAATTAGGGACTGTCACTGTGTGTAATGCAATTAAATTCCACATTTCATGATGCTTAGAAGAAGCTGTTGCCATAGCAGACGCTCAAGCTGCTACCGTTATTCAGATTTTTCCACCTTAAAGGGATGCTTTCTTTTCTGTAATGGTTTCCTCCTGTGAGGACAGAAATGGATAAAGGTATTCGGACTCCCACCTTTACTCTATCTCCTCCTGAAACTCAATTTATTGCTTCTGTTGTTTTTCTCAGTCATTTATTGAGAGCATGATAACCATTTCCCCGCTCCTCCTCCGTATTAACATGTAATAAAAGCTGGCTACTTGTTAGGAACATAAAGATAATTGGTTTTTTTTTAGTGAAGCTTAGTAACTGCATCGACAGAGTTTAGTGAAAATGTTGCTATTATAGCAGATTCTGGAAGTGAACAAATTCTTTTTTTCAATTGATAAAATCTAATCAGTAAGATGTGTGCAATTAGCATTTGTTTAGATTCAACAATTTAAGAGAACTGAAACATTCTACATTTGTCAAGTAGATCTTTAGGATTGTAAGGTTCCCTTATTTTTGATATGGTTATATGTTTCTTATTATGTGGGTGGTGGATACAAATGGTCAAGCTCATCTCAGAAGATGTTGGTTGCCTGGCATATTTATAATAGAGGAAATGATAGCAGTGAACCAACTTAAATTGTCAAGCTTCTCTCAGATAAAGATCTACTAAGAGATTTGTCTTACCCAAAACTGCCACATTAGAAGTGAATAACCAGAGGTAGGCCCAAGTGTATGTATTGTCCGTCCCTCGTCTATCTTATCTATCAATCTAGTGAAACAATAATAATTCAGCCAATTAAATACTATCTTGAATGGTGATTGGGTATCTTCCATCTATAGGCCTCAAAATCAATTTATCGCTTTATTCACAGATTTTCTAAAATAGAGACAGAACCTGTGTGAACTCCACCCAGGTTTAGTCTGGGTGAGGAGGATATTTTACCAAAGATGGGCAAGTTTTTCAACAAATTTAAAAAGCCACAGTTGGAAGTATCCAATTGCTAAATAAAATAAGATTGTATAAAAATGGGAGTATTTGTATACATTGTAATAACTACAGCAGTTGTCTCAATCTGTTGTTCAGCATTCATTTAATTACAAAAAAGACACAAAGCAGTTAGATATATAATTTTGCCATACTAAATTAGCTAGCAATTGCTTAACTATTAGACAAGAGCTTCTGAGAAACAACCACATATCTGAGGCTTGGAAGTGGGGCTATTCAAAGTAGCAGCTTTGGTTTAGATATGAGAAGAGAAAATAGAAACTAGAAATTTGGAAGGAGAATATTTTTATTATATAAGACTTTCTAATACAGGCTCTGTTTATTACTGAGTATTTCCAAATTATGGAATAAATAGTCAAGCTGTCGTTTATATAGTTTTATTGATGAACTCAAGGCTATTTTCTACCTTGAAATAATACTTACCGCAAACAACTCCCAAGAATTTTCTGTATCTCTATGCTGCCCTCTAATGGTTATTCAGATTTTTGCAGCCTACACTGACTCCTTTTTCCCTCTGCTTTGGTATCTGGTAAGTTGTTAAACCATCTGATTGAGTAATTCAGGAAATTTGTTAGTAAACTAACTGCTGAGGAAATCTATCACATGCAGCATTGCTGCTCTTGCAACCCAGAGAAAATTCTAAATGAATACTCTTAAGAACTTGCTCAAGTGATCTGACATTGCTTAAGTCCTGTTTGAGATAATATTTATAGTCTTGTCTGCTCTCTTTGCCCCTTCAAACATATGTTATAAATAGATGGTAAAAAAAAAATTAGTGTCAAGCTGTCCTAGAAAACTGCAAGTAAAACATATTTTATAATGGGTCTTTTATTTTCCTGTCATTGTTGCTGACTAACTAAGCATTCTATGTAGGTGTATTTATACTTAGAAAACCATATTTCATAAGAAAAGTAGAAGTTGTTGGAGTGTTTGCTGAAATTTGCAATACAAAATGGAACTTTGTTCTAACACTCTAAGTTCTTTTTATCTTTTTTGCAAGGTCTCTTAAGTAAATGATTGACATCCATATATGTAATACAGCAATCAGAGGTACATTTCTTAGAGTTAGTAGTGTTGCTTCCATGTGACATATTTATAAAAATATTAAATGATCTGATGAAGCTGCTTTGTCATTAATAATCAGCCAGTAATCTAAATGCTAAACATGTTTGTTTAGAAGTAGCTTCCAATTTCATTAGAAGACAGTTCCTGGTAAGTATGATATAATGTGTTTTTACTTGGAAGAAATTACCACTGAGTTTAAAGGAACAAATTCTCAGTATAGCATGTACTTGAGAAGATTATCTGGGCACTAAGCCTCTTCTCAAAAAAAAAAAAGAGGGGGACTTTTTTTTAAATATATTTGATAGGATTCATTGCTTGTCTGTTATGTAGTAAATCTTTAATTCTGCCTATCAATCAATGCAAAATTTAGTTTTTAATGGAAGCTTTTGCTTTTTGTTTGAAAATACCAGTTCACATGTTTTCAAGAAGATTTGTGCAAATGATGTGCTTTGAAAGTGAGAAAATAAAATCCTGCGAAGTGGGTCTTATTTTAGGTAAAAAAAAGCTGAATTTCTATGCTTCTTTGCTTTTTTTCTACTCCGTACATCATCTTCCTTCTTTGCCTTTCTTATTCCAGAAAAACAGTTCGAAATTCTCAAATTTATAACATACCACAAGCAGAATATTGTATAGCTCAAGCAAAAGTCTATCTGCTAGAAGATGTATAATTTATGGGATTAGTTTGAATTTGAGGTTTCTTCTGGAGATCACCACTGTGATTATGGCCTAGTACTACTCTTGATTGCTGGCTAGGGAGTGTTGATTAACTGATATTCTTAAAGTATTGTACAACTATTGTTTTGCTACGTCTTGGCCTAATTAGTGAATTAAATGTCTGGAAGTGATGTAGCTTAAAAGAAAACCGTTTTCAAAATGATGTGTCCTTCCTCCATCCCCAGTTAGCTTTTGTCTCATCTTTAGCAAAAACACACAGACCCAAAAGAGTTTCGTAGAATGCAATATAGGTAGTCCTTGACTTATGGCTACAATTGAGCCCAAAATTGATGTTGCTAAGTGAAACATTTGTTCAATGAGTTTTGCCCCATTTTACAACTTTTCTTGCCCCTGTTGCTAAGTGAATCATTGCAATTGTTAAGTTAGTAAGCCGGTTGTAAAGTGAATATGGCTTCCCCATTGATTTTGCTTGTCAGAAGGCCACAAAAGGGGATCACATGAGCCCCAGGACACTGCAACCCGTCATAAATATGAACCAGTTGTCAAGCATCTGAATTTTGATCATGTGACCATGGGGATGCTGCAGTGGTTGTTGGTGTGAAAAATGGTCATAAGTCACTTTACCAGTGCCATTGTAACTTTGAATGGTCACTAAATGAACTGTTGTAAGTCGAGGTCTACCTAAACCCGTGGTGGCGAACCTATGGCATGCGTGCCACAGGTGGCACGCAGAGCCCTCTCTATGGGCACATATGCCGTCGCCCCAATCCTAGGCCTTCAGCTGGGTTTTATAAAACCTTTTCGCTTTAGGCCTCTGCCGCTGTGTGCAAAAAAAAAAAAGGTTCAGTCAATCGATCAATTTCAACTTCTCACAGGAAAAAAAAGATCTTGCAAAGTTGGAATTGATTGATTGAACTTTTTAGTCCCACCCAGTCTGCCATTACCACTGCAGCCACGCCCACCCAATGGGCCACATCCACCCAATGGGCCACACCCACCCAATGGGCCACGCCCACCCGGCACCCAACAATACATAAGTGGGTTTTAGGTTGCAGCTTGGGCACTTGGTCTCTAAAAGGTTCACCATCACTGATACATTATCTCGCTCAGATTGAATGCTTACTGAAAATATAACTATTGTGTTACTTAATTTACAACAGACCTTCTTGATCAATATTTCAAACTGTAATCAAATATAATAGAATTACTCTGAATTCCATTCTGAAGATATGTATTAAAATTAAGAATCTGGAATTTACCTATACCTCAGTTTGCCATTATATGCCATTTGTGGCCCCTTTTTCATTTTCCCCTACCATCACTATTATATCATACATATATGCTGCAAGTGTTTTAGTATATGTGCTATGTACACCAGCTCTTCATTCTGCAATGTCTGGTCCTATTCTGTAACATTTATAACTACTTATTGCATAGGGCAATGTGATCATGTATCCAGTCTTCACATTAAGAACTGTATCTGGCAGTATGATAATACTTTTCTATGCAATAAACACACACACACACACACACTCTACAGGACAGGATTGGTGGATTTGTCTTCATAGATATAATATATAGTCTGGTCCTTAATTTGATTGGCAGATTTGGGGATCCCCCACCTTAATTTTAATGTGTTAGGATGTTGCCAGACATGACTGAAAGCTACTATGGTGCTATGATGTAATGATGACCTCATTTAGATAGCAAAATTGTATGATCAAGCACAAAGCGAGTTATTTTTCCTAGAAACAGTTTGGTCATACACAGTATGCTGCCAAATGAAACGAATGGTTTTGTCATATATTTGATACACATATGAGATGAAATATGTGCTTATAATAGTATTCAAATAAAAGTCTAGAGCATGTCAAACTCGTGATGTCACGTGACATCGTGCAACGTATCACACCTTCCCCATTGCCAGCACTGGGATGGGTGCGGTTTCGGCCTGACGCATCTGGCCCGCGGGCCTGCGGTGTGACATGCCTAGTCTAGAGCAGAGGCACTAAAACAGGGGTCTTCAAACTTGGCCCTTTTAGGACTTGTGGACTTCAACTCCCAGAATTCTGAATTACTAGGGCTCTAGCAGCATTCATATGCTTGATGAAAGGCTGTGGAAGGTATGAGAAATTTTCCTCTTGTTTTTTTCTCTCCAGACAATGAAGATTGAGGCAATTTTGACTAGATTAATAAAAAGGTGAATGAACCCAATTTCCTCTTCATCAGATTTCTCCATATATGTAGGATTACAAATGCCCTACTTACCTGGTATATAGTATATAGAGTAGGCTATCTCAATCATATACAGGAGGAATATGTATGCTAAGTATGGCCTGTAGCTAAACGTTTTGAAAATTATTATCCTTAATCTCACAAAGTACTGATCACAGAAACATGCACACCCATTGTTTAACAAAGGTGGTATGGTTATTAAATTATGACTTCTTTCGTTATACAACAGCTTGTGTATATGGGGTGTGTGTAAGGGTAAAACCTTCCAGAAAGTTTCAAGTGGTATGGAATTTTTTTTTAAAACCCACTATATAGATTAATAAATCAACCACAGTTAGAGCATACAGAAATTGCATTGGAGAAGGACAATGCTAACAGAAAAAGAGTAAAAGAAATATGAAAAAACACATAGAATTGAAAATTATTTGTCAGGTAATCCTTCAGGGAAATGCCAGCTCTCCTTAATATCTCCATTAAGGAAAAAAATACTGCTTGTCAGCACTTCAATATGTTATCTATGTCAGATAATTAAAAAAAATTATAACCCAATACTTCCTCCCACACATAGAAACACTTTATAGGTATTAGTATTTTTTCTACTTTGATTTCCATTTTGTGGGAAAGTAAGTAGGTAGAATGGGGCAAGCTTAGAGAAAATGTCTTCCTCCCAAATACCAACCCTTTTGGTGGGTTGAAGGACAAATGTTTTAGATTAAATAGCTGAGTTGATTCAGGAAATAAATTGGGGGGAAATGGGCTGAAGGGTGTGAACTGGTTGGCCTTTGGCTTGTCAATCAATTCATACTGCAGCTAAACATCAGTAAATGAAGTCAAGGAACAAATTCTTAAAAGCATCAGAGACTTGAAAATAGAAACCATATGCAATATAATAGAGGGTCCCATGCATTAAGTAGTATACCAACGGAAAAAAACCTATAGAGAATGGAATGTACTGTAAGAATATCCTTTCTTTTTGCAGTATCTTAGTATCACATATATTGGCATTTTCTTTTTTTTCTAAATAGTTATATCTAAATATTTGAAAATAACTTACTCTGAATAGGTTTGCAGAATGAATGAAGGAAAGTACAAAAGAAAAAAGGAAAACTGTCCCAGTTCAAACAATGTTGTAATTTTTTTAAAAATCCTTTCTTTCAGGAAAAATATATTTGTTTTATTCATTCTTCAAAGTCATCCAAAAATAGAAAATGAATCCAATCCAGGCAATCAATATGTTGCATTTCTTCCTATTTTATTTTTTTTCAGAATCTTCTGACAGTAAAAGTATAGTAATATTATACAATCAATAATTCGGTGCTGTTTATTTTTTGTTACATTGTTTATTCAAAGTTTTTGAGATTTGTTTAATTTCTAAGAAAATAGAATTACTGGTGAGATGGGCAGCATATAAATTTAATAAATAATAAAAACAACCCTTCATTTTTCCTGTTTCCTTCCTTCCTTCCTTCCTTCCTTCCTTCCTTCCTTCCTTCCTTCCTTCCTTCCTTCCTTCCTTTCTCTCCCTCCACGTGATCATTTTCAGGTCTGTTAATTTCCCCTTTCTGATAAATAAATAAGAGAAGAGAAATCAAAACTGAAAAAGGAAAAAAGATGACATTTTAACAAATGGAAGATGAAATAACAAACAGCACAATATTGATAGAATAGTGGAGACAATAATGCAAAGAAAGCTAAAGTAGCTTAGCCTATATGAGTTGTTAGTGTTGCCTAATGACTGTTTCCCCCTTTTCATGTAAAACATATGCTGATTCTTAGAAGTCTGTCACCTACTCATTGCTAAACTCTGCTGTTTGAAATAACTGCCTTACATTGCCTGATGATTAAGCCCACTTTGCTATATTTGTGAAATCAAGTGGAAAATGAAAGATCAGTAGCATTTTTCAGGTCCCTAAGCAACAATTTAGGTGCAGAAGACAGAGATGAAGTACTTCTCTATTTGGTATCTATCTGGACAGTTTGCCTAGATACCTTTATGATGGGAGAACATTCCACAAGGAGTTGTTTCCACCTGGTAAACACTATGCAGACTCTTAAGCTCAAGGATTTTCTAATTTTTTGAGTGGAAACCTTACACAGCCATACAATTAAGTGTCTCCACCCACATAAGTATGTAACCCAAATGGGACCTCAGCTTTCGCTGTCCTTGCTAGAAGGCTACAAAAATTCACTTGCTAGTCTCAGTTATTTTTCACTGTCATAGCAAATGAAGGGAGTAGGAGGGTTGTGCGAATCTCTGGACACATGGCTTATGTTCCTATATAATGGTGCAAATTCCCATAATCATTTAAAAATGCACCCTAGAGAAAATTAAAAATTGGGAGGGCGGGTATATTGCCGAAGCAAGTCATAACATGATATTATTTTTTTTAATATAAAGACTCATAACATTTCCTTAATTAGCATTCATTAGAAATATTGCAAAGATTCTTTTTGTTCTTTTAATAAATATTTAAAGGCTTTCGAGAACATTTTCTTCAACCCTCCAGCAGAGCAAATGCTGTGTACTGTAATTCCTAGATTCCCCAGTTTTGTTTTGCCCACTATTTTCTGCTTCAGGGAAACTGACAACTCCTTGATTTTGATTTCTTTTCAGAGACGTGGACCATAGATGGCACTGAGCTAAGGCTTAACAGAGAGGAAAGGGGGGAGAAACTTGCTGAACAGAGCCCCATTAAGTGATAAATGTGCTGTGCCATTTTTAATCATTGATTTGATGACTAAGCCATAGCAGTCTCATACGCTATGCCAAGCCATCAAAGATCATTTGAAGGCTGTGGTATTTAATTTGACACAGCACACCAAGTTGTGACAGCAATAAATTGCTCCTTCGATATTATCAATGGATTCCTCTACTAAAATACAAAAGTAGTATCTATTCACGTAAGAATATTAATTTCCGAAAATGTTCGCTTTAGCAAACATCAGGGTCATCAGCTAATAATATTTCATTGTGCCAAGCTTGAAATGCTCAGAAGCACGGTTTCAAATAATCAGTATTGGCTTTGGGTTTGAAGTAAGCATGTGATGAAATTGGAAATCTATTTTGTTTTAATCTTGGAAATCTAGCTATGTTTATTTTTTTATGAAAAATTCCAACTTGGCCATATTCCAATGGTTCAGCATTTGAAACAGCAACAGGCTGTTTTTCTGAGTATTTTTTTCCTGGGTTTTCTAGCCATACAAAAGTATGAGAACAGCCTTTCTTTACTTTAGGACCATAAAAATAGGTAATCATCCCCTTGGCCATTTTTCCCCCCTGCAGGTTGAATGGCAGAAAGCAGTCAGTATGGGTTCCCACCCTGACCCATTTAGGAAACAAGTTCACGCAGCAGGATTTTAGAGTTTTGCTTTGTTTTTCTTTTGAAGTCAGTCTGTTCTCAGCAGAGGCCAAATAAAAAAGCATCTGCCATGTTAATATGCACCGGACTTGTCTGCAGCCATTTACTTTTACACAAATAAATAGCATTACTATTCTTATTCTACATAAACACACACTAACATACACTAATGCACTAAATTTTGCAAACCAGCTCATATGCCCTGGAGACCGAAATCAACAAGCACATGTACATAACATGGAATGCAAACACATGCATACCAAAATCAATAAATTTATCAAATCAACTCAGAAGCCTTTGCAATTTTAAATACATTTAAAACTAGGCGTAAAATTTACAAAAAAAGAACACAGAGTGTAAACACAAACATACCAAAGCTTAGCAGACTGACCACGGCATCCAACACAGTACTAAATATAAAGTAATATCCTTTATATTTACATCTTACAATTTCAGCAGTACTAACAACAGTTTTTGGTGAAGCAGAATATGTAACTCGCCCACCCATCCGTAGCTATTTGTTTGTGTTTATTTGCATTTTGAAATTACCTGCTTTATTTAGGAGTTTAGAAGGCAGCAAAGGAAAGTAGCACATAAAGCCCACATGCAACCCCACTCAAATGAAGTCAACATGTCCCTCTAATAAAAAATTTAATGCACTGCTGATAATTTACGTGCCAGGTAACTTGTGCAAAGGGCAGTAGCAAAATAGAGTCCACAACCTCTTCAGTCCTGACCTTGCTAATTAACACCTGCTATACTGGAGTATTCCACTCCACTTATCCAGTCTGAGCCGATAACAATAAGGACCTATCTCTGTGGCTGTGCTGGGTAAATCGGAAATGAAATTACCAGATTAACCCAATCAGAAACTACAAAGGTCCAGTGTAATGTGTGCACAGTACGTTCAATAGCCATTTTGGAATAAGTTTCAGCTTGAAGCATTTTGTGCATCCATACTTGGATGTCCTGCTTAGAACCACCTATGGCTTTTGCACACTTCTCCTTTAACTCTACTCAGGCACTGAGCTAAGTGCTTCTCCATCTAGCCTCATTTTACATAATGTATCCCCCCTCAGGCACAAATGATAAATCAATAAAAAAATTAACTGATAGCGTTGGTGATAGAAACAGCAATGCTGCAAGAGTGATTGGAACTAATGGTACAAATGTCATTCCTGGGTACTCTGGAAATGTTATATTTTACAGATGAACTTTTGACATTGGGAAGCAAAGTAACTGGTAACTCTTGGGGTGTGTTCAGTGAATCTTTGATAATAATTATGCTTGGATGCCTGATGTAGGCCAGTAAAATTTCTGCCTCCTCCCTAAAAGTAATGCATTTTACCATTACAGTATCCAACAATAGTTTGGAAATAGTTTGCCCCACTGCCTCCTTCCGGAATATAATTTCAGCTACAACTCTAATATTCCCATCCAACTCTCAGAACTCCCGTTCCAAGGAAGGTGTTTCTACCATTTTAATACCTTAGGCTTATTTTTCTGTTTGGTTAATTTATTGATTGTTATTTAGAGGCTGAGATGCATGCCAGGAGGCGTGAAATATAGGTAGTCCTCGACTTAACAACTCTTTGTTTAGTGACCGTTTGAAGTTACAATGGCACTGAAAAAAGTGACATGGCTGCTTTTCACACTTACGACCATTGCGGCATCCCCAGGGTCATGTGATCAAAATTCAGACGCGTGGCAACTGGCTCGTATTTATGATGGTTGCAACGTCCTGGGGTCATCCCCTTTTGTGACAACTGACAAGCAAAGTCAATGGGGAAGCCAGATTTCACTTAACAACCGTGTTACTAACTTAACAACTGCAGTGATTCACTTAACAGATGTGGCAAGAAAGGTTATAAAATGGGGCAAAACTCCCTTAATAAATGTCTCACTTGACAACAGAAATTTTGGGCTCAATTGTGGTTGTAGGTCAAGGACTACCTCTATAGCTTGTGGGTATAAGAAAAAGAGAAAAAAAATATCAACGAAGACTGCATTGTTCCCAGGGAAACCTAATAGGTAAGATTCTTGGTGGTAGCCTTTATAGACTGGGAGGGGGTGTTTAGATGTCAATTATGTAATAAATCTAAACTTTTCATTAACAAAAGTTTTGTAGAAAAAAGAAAAAGTATGCAAATTAAGAACAATTATATGCATGGGCTTAATTCACTGCAAGATGATAATTTGACAGCATTGGTGTTGTCACAAATTGCTTTAGGAGGAAATCCCTAATATGGTGAAATGCAAAGAGAAAGCAGTAAGACAGAAAGAGAAGCAGCAATGGAAAAACAATGGGTCCTTTTACATTCAACAGGATCTCTTCTAGAGTTGTTCTGTATTGAAAATAGGTATGATGAATTGTCAAATGAATGCTTACACACAATTTTATGAACACCAATACAAGTATTTGCACTCTCTCTCACTGTCACTATATAGATATAGTTAGATATAGATGCAGATCGATCGATAGATAGATAGATAGATAATAGACACACACACATACAAACACATACAAGATGTATGTTGTGACCTTGGATGATGGCATGCGATGCAACAATGTTCTGCCTGAAATACTTGGTGCTTATGGGACCATTTGCCTATTTTTGTTTGTTTATCTGTTTCAAAAGCCACAAGATCTGGAAACAAGGGGAAATGCAGATTCTCCACAGACTTTTTTTCTGAATCAAATGCCAGATCTCCTGCTGCCCTTTTGGCTAAACTACACACAAATTCTCAGAATGTGTATGCTGCACTACAGGTTTTCCCAGACTTTTATGCAAAAAAACATGGTTATATAAATACACTGAAACCATAGGGCATTCTCATTCCATGCCACTTTTCCCAATTCTTAACTCTCTTCTGATGTCTGAAAGCAAAATAGATTTTGGTAATGAGCCAGGAGGTTTTTTTTGGGGGGGGGGGGAGTGCTGACCAAATATATAAGGCAATTTGATGTTCCAGTGAACCATGGGTGTGGACTGTGGGTTTAAGCTAAGTGCTGTAAAGTCTCTTCACATGAAGCCTATTTTTGAAGAGAACAACGTGTCAAAGTAATTGAAAGACTTTCATGTCACAGTAGAACATTTGGTATCTCATCTGACTTAGAATAGAATAGAATAGAATAGAATAGAATAGAATAGAATAGAATAGAAGAGACTTTGGAGGTCTTCTAGTCCAGCCCCCTTGCTCAAGCAGGAGAATCTATACCTTCTCAGACAAGTGACTGTTCAGTTTTTTCTTAAAAATCTCCAGTGATGGAGCGCCCACGATTTCTGGAGGCAAGCTGTCCCACTGGTTAATTGTCCTCACTGTCAGGAAGTTTTTTCTTAATTCAAGGTTGCTTCTCTCTTTGACCAGTTTCCAACCATTGCTTCTTGTCCTGCCCTCTGGTGCTTTGGTGAATAAGGTGACCCCCCTCTTCTTTGTGTCAGCCCCTCAAATACTGGAATACTGCTATCATGTCACCCTGTTTCTTCTTTTCTTTAGACTAGGCATACTTCTATATTGAGTGCCAAATAAACAAGAGACACTGAGCCTTGATAGAAAGCTCAGAGAAGTTAGCTTATCTGACTTCATCTAGTAAATCCATAGCCACCACGACATTTTAATTAGGAACTTCAAGTTTCATAACTCTTATGGTCTTGTTTCTAAAAATGTTTTATTGCTTTAATATAGCTACGAAGTGAAAAAATAATGCAAATGCAGTAGAACAAAACAAGATAAAACTGCAAAACAAATTAACAGAAAGAAAAAAAGCTACAAAAAATAGAACAATTATATTTATATAAGAATTGCTAGCTCACTTTGTAAGAGCAAATTGAATCTTGATCACAGAGAAACATAGTCTGCTGTCTTTTTTACACCACTAAAGTGCCATTTCAAACAGTGAAAGTTGTCATGTTTCATAAAAATCAACTCTTGGCATTTGGTGCAAAAGTGTTTTTTCAGGAACTGCTGATTTTTGGGGGAATCATCAAGTTCTTAATAAATAGATAAATTCCAATTTTTGTTATGTGATTTAAGATTTTCAGATCTTAACTTTCTTCTAAGAACTTCAATCTGTGTAGTCAGTTTGGCTGATTCTAAATAAGGATTATTCAAAAGGGTCAGTTTCTCATTAGAACATTGATCAGTTGTTAATTTGTAACCAATTATCATTTAGATCAGTACATTGCAGTTTTCAGTGCAGGAAATATAATGGAATTCCCACTATATTTAAGGCCAAGCAGTAAGATTGGTCTTGAGATTTGAAAGATGTTTTTGAAAGTGTTTTCATTTTTAATACCAGAATTCCCTAGCAGTTGGACTCATAGTGGTATATAATCAATGTCATTTTCATTACAATTTAATGCAATATAGACATGAACAAAATATGTCCAAAATATTATTAAAAATCAGAAAATTAAAATATAACCTTAAAAGGGAAAACCTTGGAGCTTGACCACTGTTTAAACATTTAATTCCTGACTTGTTTAAAATATCTAATTAGAATTAGAATTAACATGGACATTCTTCTTGGAGTATATATCAGTTTTAATATTTGTTTTCCCACTATTTATTTTTTGCCATAAACCCATGGGTATCACCATTAATCTGTACTAAGTTATTTGAAATATTCATATTAACCAAATAGGATATTTTCCTACATGCAATTATTCTTAGAGTTCTTATATATTTCCATTGAAACCTTATTGCTTTCTGGCAATATATTGGATGCATTTCAATTTATTTTATATCCAGAATATTTATCATATTGCTACATAATTTCCACAGATCTTTGACAGTTGTTATACATATGCTGGTTACCATCCATATATAATAACAGTTCCTGCTATCTACATACAGTACTTTGAGTATCACAGAATTTTCTAATATAACAAACTAAAGTAAATTAAATGTAAGAGGTGATATGGAATATCCTTGGCAGGTACTACAATAATTTGGAGGGAAGTAATCTCATTTGTAATTACTCAAGTAGAACTAGTATAATAAAATTTAATCTAAGAAATAAAATTTGATGGAGATCCATTTTAATGACTTATTCCTTTTCCAGAGCTTAGCTTCTATATTACTAAGAAGACCCTACCTAATAAGTCTTAAACTGCTTGACTTCTATAATTAACTAAAACCCTCTTAGCTTATTTTTGACATTACGTCTTCATATCTTAATTATAGTTAAAGCCCTGTCCTTAACAGTTTGATGGGTCCATTGACAGTCAAAATAATTCTGTTTACGATAAGTAATCTTCCAATTCACTATACCATTAATAACTTTCCTGTTGTTTTGTTTTCTGATGCTTTCTTGCCCAAAGTGAGTATTATGTTCAGGAACCATTTTACTTTTTAATTTAATCTTGTAGTCACCTTCCTCTTTCTCCAAAAACATTGATGGTATACTGTGTGTAGTTCCTCCCTTTCTGCTCCAAGCACTTTGGCCCTTAATAGGTTTTGCTCTGCTGCTGCTGCTGTTGCTTCTGTTTCAACTTCTCAAAAAATGTTCCCCTTTACTTTCTCTGGAATTGCTAAATTTCTTGCTCAAGACTTGGTGTCTTTTTGTCATTATTGTTTTGCCAGTCTCTTCTTTGTTGACACTCCTCCGTCTTTATGCAATTTATAATGCCTCTGTTAAATTACCTGTTTAAGTCTCTGCACTATTACATTTGCTCCAAATCCCTCCCCCCCTTTTTAAACCAACTTGTATTGCTTTAGTGCTAATTCTTCAGCTCAAAGAATTCTGGAAATAGTGGGCTTTATGAAAATGTTTGACATTTTTACCTGGGATTTTTTTTGAAGGAAGTTCATAATACCGAACTGGTATAAAATGAATATTTCGGGGTATCTGCTCTAAAGGTTTCATTTGTTTCACTTCAGCTATCTTTTCCACTTATTCTAAGAGGATCCTATGCAAAGGCCAGGATGGAACCAAGTGGTTGTTTTCCATTTTAGTTTCAAATGCAGGTGGTCCTTAGTTAACAACCACTCATTTAGTGACCATTTGAACTTGTAATGGCACTGAGCGAGTGGAACTTACAACTGGCCCTTGAAGTTCTGGCCACCACAATGTCCTGTGCTGATATGCTCTTTGTTCATGACCTTCTTTGCCAGCTTCCTACACAACAAAATCAATGAGGAAATTGCATACGGTGGTGAGGTGACATCCTTGCTTAAGTGTCATGAGATTCACCTAACAGTGGCAACCAGAAGTGCTGCAATTGCCATCACTAAGTGGCATGACAACTAGACATTGCACTTTATGACCATATCATTTAGTGATAGTAATTCCAGTTCCAGTTCCCATCATTAATTGATGACTACCTCTGTCGATCAGTAATTTAGATCTAATTAAGTTCACAACTAATTCTTTATATATAATCTACAGTAATGGAACAAAGCAGTCATCTACAAAAATGGCACCTATCCAGTATAATGGAAAGCTGAAGCCCATGTTGGTGAGGAATTCTTGGGATTGACGTCCCATGAAATCATGAAGTTGGAAAGAGTCCTTTTGGCATCAAGCCTAACCTCCTGCTTAGTGCAGGAATCCAAATTAAAGTATCTTAGGCAGGTGACTGTTTAGCTGCTGGGTCAACACCTGGAGGGTGCCAGATTGGTGAGGGAAGCTAAAAATCTTATAAAAATGCCATAAGTAATTACAGTGGAATTTCCTAGCAAGCCTAAATAATGATATACTAATCACAATGACTAATATGAGCCCTGATGAATTGAAGTATGGTATAATTTAGTATAATGTATTACTTGAAGAACCATCTTTTCCCAAGATTTTCTACCTGTCTAATCCGATCCAACAGGCTAGGCATGCTGCAGATCCCCTCAGCCAAAGAGTGTCGACTGGCAGGAATTAGAAGATAGGCCTTTTCTGTTGTAGCCCCTGCCTTATGAAATATTCTCTCCTCAGAGATTATAAGGGTCTCAACCCTGTTGGCTTTTCTCAAAGCTTTAAAAATTTGGCTATGTACAGAGCTTGCAGCTCAGAATGTGTTAAGAGCCCTGTTACTTGGCTTATTTATTATAAAAACCCTCCTTTTTTTACAACCCTGTTGTCCCTATTTGGGATATAATTGGGGTAACTGGATGGAATTGAGTATTTATTGGCTGGATGCCTTCCTGATGCCTACATAGCAGATTTTTATTTTGGTGACCCGAGACGGACATCTGCTGATACCTAGGATTGAACTCTCAATCTTCTGAGTGAGAGGCCACCTCACAGCTCTTTGTTACTTTGCCTTACTATATTAGTTTAATAATCATTATGGCTGCTCTTTATACTTATTTATTTTGTGGATGTTTTTATTGTTTTAAAGTTTTAGAAATTGTTTCAATTCTTTTATCGTTTTAGAATTGTAAGCTGTCCAATGTCATGTGACTGAGCTGGGTGTCTATAGAAATGAATGAATGAGTAAACAAACAAATAAATAAATACAATTTTAAATTTTCATCCCTTTGAGAAAGGTGCAAAGCTTTGGATATTCTTGCCTTTCATTAGTGGAACAGAGTTCAGATTCATAAAATAAGAATCTTCAAAGTCTTAATGTGTAGAGTCTGGACATTCTCAGCTAAGAGATGATATACTGTATGGAAGGATAAGGGAGGATTCCAGATAAAAGTTCCAAAAGACTAACTTCCTCTTAAATAAATGGAGAGACTTCTTCATGTTAAAGTCAGTCAGTCAGTAAAGAATGAGAACAAAATAATGCACAAATCAGTTAAAAAGAGGTTATACCTAGAACGCTTGACAGATTGGCAACAGCAAATCATATGAATGCCCTGCAAGAATCAGTTCTGGAATGCAGTAAAAACTTGAAAACATGTCAAGTCTAGGTGGACCAGAGGCCAGAATAATCCTGGGCCTAGCAGACCAGCTTCCAGGACCAATTCTAAATCAAGTTCCTGAGTCTTTCTCTCTCCCCCCCCACTTCTATCCATGTCTTTTCTGCCCTGACAGAAAAACTGTTGGTAAACTGATTATATATTATTTCATATTAATTCATTCAAATAATATGAAATATATTATTTCATATTAATACAGATTGGATAGAAATATTGAGTTGCATTTTGGACACCGGTTTGGGTCTTTATTTGCTTTATACGTATGTACTACCTAATATCCCAGATTGTCCTGTTATGGTTATTTGGTAAAGGTTAATAAGAGTTTTTTTCAAGGTTCCTCTAAGTCAGTGGTTCTCAACCTGTGGGTCGGGACCCCATTTGGGGTCAAACGACCATTTCATGGGGGTCGCCAAACTATGCTGTCCGCCATTTTTTTCCCTTTTCCCTAGCTGTCCTACTCCCTCTTATTGGTGGCCACACCCACTTGGGGGTCACCACAACATGGGGAACTGTGTTATGGGGTCACGGCATTAGAAAGGTTGAGAACCACTGCTCTAAGTGATTACAAAATGTACTGATTATTGCTGTGAACTTTCCCTCTCACTTTTGATATGGCAGCTATAGGGAAAAAGAAAAAAGGACATGTGGGCCAAATAATCAGTGAAAAAAAATAGAGAACACTACTTTCAAAACACCCCTATCAGATTAGTTTATATAATAGAAAAAAATGGATCCCATAATCACATCACTGGCAAAGACCTGGAAGATCCCATATGATTTGCTATCTTTCTGTTTTAAAGGAAAACAATATAAGTCTTGAACACTGATAGGTAGTCTTAATCTAAGTGAACAGGAAAGGATTTTCTTTCAAATCATGCTCATTCTTTTTTTTCTTCAAATGGGGTCATCCTTTCCCCTACCTCTAAATGTTTTGTGAACTCATTTATATTTGGCTTGGTAGGTCAGAAATTATATTCATGAACTGTAGCTTTTTTTTAAAAAAAATATATTTCTTTGCCTTCTTCATCACACTCACGTCCAATTGCATGTTAAAGTTCATCACAATTCATCCAGTGTATCCCATGCCAGAATGTTAATATCTGAGATATATTTGTCAATCACTGTTTCTTCTGTGATTAGATTATATATTCATGTAATATTGCAAAAGGAAAGCCAGCAACTGAAAACTATTCATAGTTCTCAGTTGAATTGCTTAATGGCCCTTCAGATTGAAGTGAGGGATAAATCACATACACATATGAATGAGTAAATAAATACACACAGCAGTAACTATTGGGCAGGTTTGCTGCTATCACATTTTAAAGCACACTCTGACAATTTATTAGGCAACTGGGCATAATTTTCAAACTGCATATCTATGATGTACAAATGTATTTGATATATATTTACTGTGGTTTGTGACCCAGTGCAATAAAATTTTGAAAGATAAACATTTGCATGCAGATCTGCAGAGGACTCTGAAAATAGATTCCATTGACAATGCTATCACAGTGATTTGAATAATTCCATACATTATGGCAGTAAAATGATTATAGGACTTTCATAGGGGTATTCTTTGAAACTTTGCTTCTGAAGCTGTCTTAGCATATAAATTGTCTGTTCATGAATATACTCAGGTAAAATGGAGGAGATTATCATGCTGAGCCTTCCAGAGAATCTGGTGCTCCAAAAAAAATGGCTAATGAGTTTGGAGGAATGTTTTCCAAAGCATTGATCTGAATAGTTTTTGAGAGCAAGCTATGTTCTCTTTTCATACAACAGGTCATCAAAAAAGTGCCTTCTGGGGTTTAATATGCTCTCACTAGACATGAGGGGCAAGAGAACATGTGGCATGCTATGTATACAGAATAGGCATTGCATTGGGTGACACATGTTTGCCTTTTTATCTTGGAGCTGTCTGTTAAATATATCCCAAGTTATCAGAGACTGCATTTATACTACACATTTCATGAGAGTCACATTATCTTTTCCTGAGGTTATGTCTTGTTGATGTATCTTCTGGATGCCACTGTAATATTAATGGTACATAATTTCCCCAAAATAGTATGTTAATTTTTCTTTAGGAAAAGTTCAGTCTGTGAATGCTTGACTTCTGGGTCACTTTACCTCATTGTTCTGGCATGGCAGAAGATTATTCTTTGATCATTTTAACCATGGAAGCTTGACAAGCTCTCCATTATTTGTTCTTTTTGGTTGGCAAAATTTTTGATGCCTTGTATTCCTAATTGCATAGATTGTGTACAACACCACAAAAAAAGACTGTTCTCCTGGTTCAGAAGCGGTGCCAACATACAGAATATATTCTGACACTGAGGTATTGATTTGTGGCTTATGATAATTTACAACTGGGGCTATTTCAGTGCCCTCAGTTGGTTCAGGAATATGCTATGGTAGATTGCAAGCAATATGATATCAGTCAAAAACTCTTTTAGATTCCAACTTGATGATTACTTTTTGTGAACCTTTTACTACAGTATTAGACTTTTTTAAAAAGTCAGCAGAAGCAGGTCAATTTTAATAGTTTTGAAATACCTCAATCAGAGGAACAAAAAGGAACATTAAGTTACACAATGAATGTCATATAAACATGTCATGCTTTCTAGCCTCCAGTAATGGTTGTATCTGTTTTTTTTTTTTTTTTTTTTGCTATATTGTTGTGAATAAGTCTGCTCCTCTGAAAAAAATAAGTAAAAGTGTTTGGTTTTTGGGGAAAAAAATCCATTCTTCTGAAACTAGTTACTTGTAAAATTGATATAAGGTAATTCACCAAATATGAAATTGAGTGATTGAATCTAAGTAGTTTTTCTTTTTAAAAAATCAATTTGGAAGGAGGGAAAATTAAACTTTTGATTGGAAACTTGGTCATTTCAGCTCACTGTATGCAGAGTTAGGAGTTGCAGTATCGGCAGTATTATTAATATCTACATATGCCGGTATCACTTAAAATTCTTTTACATGTGGAACACTAGGAAACTGAGGTATGAGTAATCTGTCCAAGAACATGACTCAGAAGGAAGGAAACCAATCTGCAGTTCCAAAGCTGGCCTGTTTGCAATTACTTGTTCTGGATAAGAATATCAAATACAGAAGATTAGGTTCAGGAAGTTGCAAACTAGAGTGGCAAAACAATCTGGCATTTTGAACGATAACATCTACCTTGCCTAATTTCCCTCACAGAGGTACAGAGCTGAAAAAAATCACAATGAATTGCTTTAAATGTACAATGGATTTATTCTGTGCAAAATAGATATTTTTAAACTGTTGTTTGAAAATAAGATCAGTGGAGAAAACATTATCAAGGGCAACAGAATCGTAAGTAGCAGCCACAGAAATTGAGAGTATGCAGTGGAAACTCTTGAAGCAATCTATTCCAGAGATACAGAAACCAGAATTCAAGCTTACTTATGTACAGTAAATTGGAGGCCCAAATACCGGTAATTAACAAACGGAGAATATCTCTTAATTTTGTCGAACAGACCTGACCAGACTATTCCCTAAGGCAGAGGTGGCTTTAAGGCATGCCAAAATGGACCCAACTTCTGTTAGGTCTCTTACACAGGTCAAATAGTACAGACATAACTTTTCAGCACTGTAAAGTTGTTCTTTCATCTCTTAAATTAATTTAGTTGTCAGGTTAGCTTGAATAAAGAACAGGATGGCCTTGAAACATGGAAGATACATTCCATGCAGATTTTACATTTCAGTCATTCCTGGCATAAGTAACTTTAAAAGTTAGCCTTAATGGTTTGCAGATATGAAAATCAATCCAATCATAAGTACTTTTAATTTTCAGTCATTTCAGTTGTCCTATTATACTCAATTCTCCCATTCAATTGTCTCATTGTTTGATTCATTCAGATCTTTTTGCACATGTTCACTCAGTTAATCTTATATAAAATAAAGGAATTATAGCCATGCAAGTTTATAAAATTATATTCCTGTTAGACATGACCCACATTTAAATCTCCCTGAATTGAATTGGTGAGAGTGTATTTCTTTACTTTTACTTTTTATTTATTACAGCCAAGGTGGTGCAGCAGTTAGAGTGCAGTACTGCAGGCCACTTTAGCTGACTGTGTTCAGCAGGTCAGCGGTTCAAATCTCACCGGCTCAAGGTTGGCTCAGCCTTCCATCCTTCCGGGGTAGGTAAAATGAGGACCCAGATTGTTGGGGGCAATGTAAATATATATATACATTGCTTACTGGTGTACACTGCTTAGAGAGTGCTTGCACTTAAAGCGGTATATAAGTCTCATAAATAAATTACTATTTTAAATATTACTTTTAGACCTCCCAGAGTTACAAAAAGATTGGGATGGGAAGTTGAGAACTTCAAGGGGATTGGACCAAACCACATGTGGTCATGGCTAGCTTTGTGATAGGATACTTGACATGACAAGGAACTGTTGTCTGTTTTCAACAGTTATGATCCCCGAAAGCCCCAAAGGTTACAATATGGGGAAAGTTTGCAAGTGCAATATAAAATCAAAACAAAACAGTAGGAATATAACAGAATAAGTTTATTCCTATGAAAGAAAATTTCCCCTAAAAAATATGGGAAATAAATATAAAATTGACTATGTCGGCAGCATTCAAGGAAAATCAGTTGAAAATGTTTTACAGATGGCATCTTCCACCAGCAAAGCTTGCCAAGATGTTCCAGAATAATTCGCCAACATGCTGGAAATGTAAAAAAGTACATGGAACATATTATCATCTATGGTGGACATGCCCAGTTGCAAAAAAATACTGGTCTACAATAAGAAAATGGATCCAAGAAATAATAGACCAACCTGTAGACTGGAAACCAGAGATCTTTTTGTTGGGTATTTTAAATAGAAAATATAGTAAAGAAATATGGTACTTAATTTTACATATAATAACGGTGGCAAGAATAGCATATGCACAGTGCTGGAAAAATGAGAATATACCATCAGAGGAAGAAGTAATAAGAAAAATCCTGGACTGTGCTGAGATGGACAAATTAACAAAAGAGATAAAAGAAAAGGAAGACACAGAGTATTATATAGTATGGAACAAGGTGTATGTCTGGCTGGAGACTAGAAATAATAGAGGAGAATAAATATGGAAAGGCCAAAAGTGAAAATATGCGTATAATAATGTATAATAATAATAATATGAATTATTCTTAGTAAGAAGTAGAACATGAAGGAAGAAAAATGTAAATAAGAAATAATGGGGCTATAAGGACAAATATTTAAAGAAGAATAAGGGGGAAATGTAAATATTAGATTACCGTTACGTAATTGCTGTAAAAAAAAAGGAGGAGTATATATATTGTGTGTGTGTGTGTGTTATGTTTTGCTTTGTTCTGTTTTGTCTTGTTGATTAAAAATAAAAATTAAAAAAAAGAAAGAAAATTTCCCCTTTTAAGACAATTGGTCTAAAGCAGGGATCCCCAACCACCGGTCCATGGACTGGTACTGGACCATGGCATGCCAGCAACTGGGCTGCACAAACAAGGAAAGCCCTATCAGTGGGATATAGGCAGCATATAAAATCATGCGCCCTCCGGTCTGTGGAAAAACCTCTCTCCATGAAACCAGTCCATGGTGCCCAAAAGGTTGTAGACCTTTGGTCTAAAGGGCCGGACAACTTTCTTTGTCATGTAAACATGGATATATTTTATTACATGCCTATATGGGTTTTGTAGGGTGTTAAATCAATTGGATAAAATTGCAAATTAACTATGTTACAGTGGCTGTCAAAACAGTTCCCAAATGGCCTCTACCTAAAACAGACCTCATATTAAGAGTCAGGAGTTTTTTTTTTCCTATGCCAAGTAAAAAAGCTTTGCAAGACTGCACATTCATTCAACTTCTTTTTGGAAGTTTACTGGTTTGGCTCTTAATAGAACAAGTTCAGACAAAGCATGCTTATTTCAGGATTTCTTGGACTGCTTGATACATTTATTGTGCACAATTAGGATGTAGGCGCTGGAAACAGCGTTTCATAGTGAATGTTTTCCTTTCAATTTCTGAAGAGTGAAAAAAGCAAACCAAAGAAGGAAGGGATAAAACTTGTCTCCAGGTAAGGTCATGCACGCGATCACATTTTTTTCACCTGGAACATCTCCGAGAAATAGAACATGGGGTAATTGTAATAATGGCAAGCACCAGGGAAATCAGAAATCCAGGCAGTTCAAATGAGTATAAAGATTTATTGCAAGCTTAAGCTCTCTACAAGAATCTGAACTACTAAGTCAAAGCAAATTGGTGGTAGATAAGAGTGAAAGAAATTCATGGTGAACTGGAATAGCTCTTGTAGGTGAGAAGGGACTTAATAGTTCTTGTACGTGAGAAGGGACTCATGACTGATAATGCCTGTGACCCCCTCCTTTGGGCTCAGCCTGGTTATCTCCAACATGCATAGTGACCAGAACTATAGATTTCAAAGTTAAATAAATACTCATATTAATTTTGTGGTGAAGGTTATGCTGGGGAATAAAATTTTATAAAATATTATTTTTAAAGGAAAATTATGGTGGCATGAGTCTCTTTCTTAAAACACTCATTTTCTCCATCTCCGTGGTGGAAAAGGCGTTCAGGTAAGACAACGCCCCTTCTAATACGATCTTTGAATGCTTTCCTACATGGACACCACAGTCCTCTAGTGTAATTGAAAAGGCTAGGTTTTGGCATAAGGAGCCGCCCAGTGTTGGTTGGAAGATGGACAGCAATATAAATGTATTAAATAAATAAATAAGTAGATAAATGCAAGATTAAAAGAGGAGCTTTGTCTGCCATATGCACCCTTGGCCGCCTATAACTATCAAATTTCCAGATTTAATTCTACAGTTTTTGATCAATATTATCAAATTTCATGAATGCACCGTTCTCTCCTTCCATCTTTATTTATTCTTTGAATCCCAGGGAAAATAGGAATTTTTCATGACTCTTATTCTAAATAGAAGGCTAAATATACAGGTGTTCTTTTCTATTTAATACATTCAGTCTTGCCCATTCTGGTAGTATCACTGCATCACAACCATGTCTTCTAGCCGCTCCGCCCCCAAGAACAACTTAGGGAATGGAATGGAAGCCCCTCTCCATCACAGAAGTTGTAGCTGTTGCTGCCACCAATATGCTCATAAAATCCATTATTACTGGCAAACAACGTTGTGTTGCTCTTAATTTTTTTTTAGTATCCAAATATGAGGGACTGGATGTTGACGTATGTAGATATTTGTTCTGATCCAGTAGCTTGTTTTGTTTAGATAAACTAGCAAATACTAAAAATGGTTAGCTTCAATTATTTTAAAGGAATCATCCTCTCTTGTTGCTACTAGCATGTTATTTTGTACAGCACCTGTTTCTAACTCACATGTGTTTCAGAGCTGAACTTCTGTTTTTGATAGGCATAACCTATCAGTGCTAAATGAATCTGAGTATGCTCCTTGCTGAATTTACTTCAGAAAAAAATCTTCCTCTGACATTGTCATTCTCAGTGCTTTATAGGACATTACAATCAATTGTCATTAATATGTTTAGACATATTTGTTTATCCTAAGCCTTATTCTTATTTCCAGTATCTGAAATACAATAAAAATACAGATGAAATATACTCAGAAGCTTCATTTGGTCCAGAATGTAGTGGATTGGTTATAAGGATCCTTAAGTTTGCCCACATGAAAACTTTGCTTCATGAACTGCATCAGATCCCAGTAGGCTTCTGAGTGCAATTGAAGGTGCTGTTTATCACCTATAAAAGCTCTGTATGGAGTAGGAGTTGGTCTGTTTGCATGACTGCCTACTCCCAAGACTACGACCATTTCACGTGCTCCAACATGATCCATATTGCCTCACTGAAATAATATGTAGATGGTATAGGGAAGAGCTGCTAGCAAGGCAGCCATCAGATAAGAGGGGCATCATCTAGACCAGGGGTAGGCAATCTTGGCTCTTTTACGACTCGTGGACTTCAACTCCCAGAATTCCTGAGCTCAGTCATAAAAGAGCCAAGGTTGCCTACCCCTGATTTAGACCGAGAAAACATCTCAGGCAAGCCCCAATTCATATGAAGATTAAGTGAGGGAGAAGGAAGGCCAATCAGATTTGTGAGATTCTATTTCTGTAACTGTTAAGGTAAAAAATAACCCTGGCACTTATGATCCCAGTTTCTTTGGTCTACCTTGTTGACACAATATTATACAACTTTGGATATATATCTTTTTAGTAGTGGCCCCTGGATGTTGGAATTTGTCTTGGGATGAGCATAGTTCTAAATCAAATGAGTCACAGTATATTTTTGGTCTGGTTGCCATTTTATTATTTTAGTTCACTTTTAATGCTGTGGGGTTTTTTTGTTTTGCATTTGTTTTTAATTATCTTTGTATGACTTTTAGAGTTGGGCACCCAAGTAAATGCTATAACTAAATAAACACTTCATTTGATCTCTTTGTTAAAAACCTAATATTTTCAGTACCTGTGTTGGATGAAACCTGGAGAAGAACAGCATAGCCACCAGCAACTGATTAATGTTGAAACATGGAATCAAATTAATCTTTCTTAAATAACTTAAAATGAATTGTAAGCTTATTCATTTAATACAGGGGTCTTCAAACTTGGCCCTTTTATGACTTGTGGACTTCAACTCCTAGAATTCTTCAGCCAGCATTGCTGAAGTTGAAGTCCACAAGTCATAAAAGGGCCAAGTTTGAAGACCCGTGACTTAATATTGCAATGTATCTATAATCTGTCAATCCTTGCCTTCCCTGGCACTCAGTATATATTCATAAACTCAACACCCTGGTGGATGGAGTTTTTCCCAGAGCCAGGATTCAGAGCTTCCTTCAAGCACAACCTCTTACTCATGCTACTCAAATACCTCTCTTCTTGGTTCTCCAGTACAGGAGATGGATAATCCACCAATGGGTTTTCTCCATCAGGATGGATGTTGACTCCACTGATTGGGTAATTCTCCAGCAGGATGGCTGTAGAGTCCAATGGATGGGTTCTATGACGGCCTTCCTGCCTGGCAGACTGGGTAAAAACTTCGGCCACACCCCTTCCTTTGGGCGTGACCCCAGTTTTGACTCAGTCTCGAAGCCTGGTAGAAGTGCGAGAAGCAGCTCTCAGAACACAAAAAGGAATTTACTCCAAAAAAGAGAAAGGAATCCCTTCCTCCTTCCAATTTGAAAGAAAGGTTGTCTAGCAACAGATAGGAGTTTGAAGAGTGCAGCCAGGATCGCCGGAGTGGTGAGAGGGGCGTCAGGGCGGCTAGCCGGGGAGGCTTGGAACGGGGCCGGATCGCTCGCCGATACCCGGCCCGCCGAGCAGCTGTTTGGCGCGGGGACCGCGCAGCGCCGGAAGAGCTCAGCCGGGTTGCTCGCCACCCTCCGGCCCGACAAACAGCTCAGGGGCCGATTCGGCTCGGCCGAAGGGACGAGGCGCCGCTCAGCGCGAAACAGATGAGCTGCGCGGGAAGCGGCAAACCGCGGCGCCGCTCGGCACCGATCAGCTGAGCAGCGCGAGAAGAGCCCAGCGCCGTTTTCTTTCTCCTCAGAGGAGAGGCGCAGCCCCCTTAAGACCAAAAGAGTTACCTTATTGTTGATTTGAAAATTCCGCCATTGCTGAACCTCGTGGCTCCCCGGGTTGCTACTGGGAGGCGTGGCTTCCTCCTATTCGCCATTTTGAACGAGCGGATCAACCCGCCGTTTCTCCCCTGGTGGGCGGGGCTACCACCCGGACTCCATTTCCCGGCAGACAAAGAAGGGATTCTTATGTAAGGGTCTGAGGTTCCCTCAAACGTTGAGGCAAGAGGAAGGAGGAGGGAAACTGCCAACTGCTCGATCGTGGTCTGCTGCCACAGCCACGGACTGGGGGAGAGAGAGAGATTAAACTGCACCTTGACTAAACTAGGTGAGGAGGTGAGGAGGAATATTTTTTCTGACTGTTCCTATAGTGACCTTTAGTCACTGCCTTGCAGGATCTTCTGTCAAAAGAATCCTGTCTGTCCGGCCATTGTTTGTATAGGCAGAAGAGGGCAACAGCTCCAAGCATCTGCATCGGATCTGCGTATCGTATTCCCCCACTCCAGGCATTGCCTACTCGGGGTGTCTGGCACAATGGCAGACAATGTCTCGTATTCAGTCACACAGGTCCCTCAATTGTCCCCCCCACAGCAACAACAAAAACGCAGATCCTCTGAATCAGAGGTGGGGGGAAAGAAGAAGGCTAAAACAAAGCACCTTACTCAGAAGAGACAGTCCAAAACGGCTGAGCGAGAGGCTTTGAGGAGACATTTGGCTTTAGAAAGACAAATTAGCAGAGCACAGAGAACCAACCCCAATGGGACAAATATGGTTTCCCCTGTCCCTGGGGTGGCACCCAGTTCAGAACCTACTGCCGAGGAAGTGCTCAAGACTTGGTCTCCTCCTGGGGAAACTGAACAGTTAGATTCCTCCACTCACTCCTCACCAGCTTCTTCACCCGACCACACTCCAGCGTGTCACCCCAGCGACAAAGCGCAGGAGAACATGTGGTCAGTACAATTCCAGGCATTCATGCAGGATGCCTTTTCCCAGTTCATGGCTTCTAAGGGACAAGTGGCCTTTCACACACCCCATAAGGGACGAGCTAGGCCGCCCCCTACCAACATTTCTGGGACTTCCTCTCAAATAGGAGAGGGTGACTCATTAGACCTTGACATGTCAGACATGCCCCTCTCGGAGGATGAGGAGACCGCACCTGAGCAGGCGACGAGCTCTGGCCTCTTTAACCCAGCGCTCCTTAAATCACTCCTGATAAAGGCAGTCTCTACGGTCAGCCTAACATCAGTACAGGAAGAGAAGCCCTCTACAAGCAAGGAGGCCAATCCTCTATTTGCCAAAAAGGTTCCACAGGATAAGTACATTCCATGTCCGGAGGTCTTCATGACCACGGTGGAGGAACAATGGTCCTCACTTGCAAGCCCACCGGCACCTAACAGCACGGAAAGAAAGCTTTTCAACCTATCTCCCTCCTTCTCGAACATGTTAGAGGTTCCCACTGTAGATAACCCATTGATCTCATTATTTTCTACCTCCGCGATTCCAGGAGACATGGTGGAGGTCTTGAAACCCGAGGAGAAGAAATTTGAACACTCCCTCCGTCGTTCCCACACGGCTGCAGCCTGGGCGGCCAGAGCAGCCACTTCATCATCATTCTTCGCGAGGGCCTGTATCATGTGGCTGAGGGAACTGCAAGGCACGGTGCCTCCAGACCAGGTCAGAGTACACCAAACATTGGCCAAGCTCCTCGCGGCTTCCCAATTCGTGTCTGACGCTTCGCTGTACGCAACAAAGTATGCGGCAAGATCCATTGCGGCCACAGTGGCCTCGCGTAGGCTACTGTGGCTCAAAAATTGGAAGACAGACCTGAGGTCCAAATGGCGTCTCTCGACGTCCAAATACAGCGGAGAAGCTTTATTTGGTTCCATACTGGACCCACATATCAGCGAAGGCAGAGACAAGAAGAAAATTCTAGTACATCCATCAAAGAAGTTAGACAGGAGAGGCAGTCTAGATTTCCGGAGACAGGGCTCCCGTTCAGGAAGCCCCTGGGAATGGAGACAGCCCTTTCGATCAGGGCAATCCTGGGACTGGCCCAGAGGCTCACGATCCTTCTACCCGAGACAGGATCGACCCCAGGATCGCCAAAGCCCGGGAGCCAGAGGCCAGTTCCAGTCCAGACGTCCATATAGGGGAGCGGGGGGCAGATCCTTTAAGCGTACCAAGTGACGCCAAACAGGACACTCCCATCGGGGGTCGGTTAGGAAATTTCATCGAGGTCTGGGAGCAGACCACTACCGACACCTGGGTCCTGGAAACGATCAGGCATGGCCTGACCTTGGACTTTTGCTCTCCCCCACCAAACCGGTTCATCAGATGCCCCATCTCCAGAAAGGTACACAAGACAAGGCTGATAACTTCGGCCATAGCCCACCTCCTGTCAATTCGGGCCATAGAGAGGGTACCAATGGAAGAGGAAGGAAGAGGATATTATTCCATCCTCTTCGTTATCCCGAAAACATCAGGAGGGTGGAGAGCAATATTGGACCTAAAGGGCCTGAATTATTACATAAAGTACAGAAGGTTCAAGATGCACTCCTTGAAATCCATCCTAGCCAGCATCAGGGAAGACGATCTACTATCCTCAATAGACCTCACAGAGGCGTACCTACACATTCCCATCCATCCCAGCTACCGGAAATTCCTCAGATTTACCTACGCGGGCCGGCATTACCAATACAGGGCCCTACCCTTCGGGCTATCCTCAGCACCAAGGGTGTTTACCAAAATCCTAGTGGTAATAGCGGCCCATCTCAGGCTGATGCCGGTTCGCGTACAGTTCTATCTGGACGACATCTTGATTCAGTCCAGATCTCAGGAACAAGCAAGGGCAGATCTCAAGACCACAATCCAAACCCTACAGGGGCATGGGTTCTCGGTCAATTTAAACAAGAGCCACCTCACCCCCTCAAGGAGACTGCAACACCTAGGCGCAGTGATAGACACGTCACAGTGCAGGGTATACCTTTCCCAGGAGCGACTGATCAGCATATCCAAGCTAATTCACCAAATTCAAAAGATCAGGAGAGTGCCCTTGATACAGCTCTCGAAACTCCTGGGAAAGATGATATCTTGCATGGGCATCATCCCATGGGCAAGGCTCCACTCGAGGGAGTTACAGTGGTTCCTTCTACCCTACCAGAGGAGGAACCTCAGCACCTCCAACAGGAGAGTGGCGGTACCAGTACAGGTGAGGAGATCACTAAAATGGTGGCTATCCCCCACGACACTCAAGGGGAGCATATTCAGGGAACCGAACAGGGTCACACTCACGACAGACGCGAGCTTGTTCGGATGGGGAGCCCACCTGGGAACCCAGATAGCACAGGGCCAGTGGGGACAGGAGGACCTGTCACACAGCATCAACTGGTTAGAACTCCGGGCCATCCACCTGGCTCTTCGTCATTTCTCACACCTAGTAACGAGGAGGCACGTCCTCGTACTAACAGACAATGTAGCAGCCAAGGCACATGTAAACAAGGAGGGAGGAACGCGATCAGTGGAACTGATGAAGGAGGCATTGGCTCTGGCTCTCTGGGCAGAAACCAATGTGAGTTCCATCAGAGCGGAACACATCTCAGGGGAGACAAACACCCAGGCAGATTCCCTGAGCAGAGCCAAGGTGAACCAGTCGGAATGGCGTCTGGATCCAGCTCTGTTCGAGGAGATCTCCCGGAGATTCGGACAACCGCATCTAGATCTATTTGCCAACCACATGAACACACAACTTCCCAGGTTCTTCTCCAGATTCCCGTCTCCGGGATCGGAGGGAACGAATGCTCTCAGGCGTCGGTGGCCGGAGCAACTGCTGTACGCCTTCCCACCGCTGCCTTTAATACCGGCGACCATACGCAAGTTGATCCTGGAAGGCACAGAGATAGTCTGCATTGCCCCTCATTGGCCACGGCGCCCGTGGTTTGCCGACCTCGTGGACCTTTCGATATCACCCCTGTGGAGGATTCCCCCGGACAGGGTAAGGCTCAGCCAGGGCAAGCTGGCACACCCAGACCCCCAGTGGCTACAACTAGCCGCCTGGCATTTGAGCGGCAAAGCTTAGCCAAACAATCTTATTTGGCAGGGGTGATATCGATCATACTGGCATCACGAAGAGCGTCCACTAACAGGATTTACGACGCTACATGGAAGGGGTTTTGTAGGTGGTGCGTTCCTCTTCGCCTAGATCCGACCGCAGTATCCATCCCTAACATCCTAGATTACCTCTTGGAGGGTCTTAATAAGGGCCTATCAGTCAACACTATCCGCAGACAGATATCGGCTCTTTCAACTGTACTCTCCTGCGACAACTTAACCTCCCTAGCGCAACATCCAGCGATCAATGCATTTTTAAAAGGGGCAACTAACACAAAACCCCCCGTCATACACAGGTACCCGTCTTGGAACCTGCCTAAGGTCCTTCTAGCCTTGACATCAGCACCCTTCGAGCCCCTCGAATCTTGTTCCCTCCATCACCTATCACTGAAGGTAGCTTTCCTTGTGGCAATTACTTCAGCAAGGAGAATTTCAGGACTAGCAGCACTGTCAGTAAGGAAGGATCTATGTACCTTCTTCAAGGACAAGGTCGTTCTTAGACCAGATCCGGCCTTCATCCCGAAGGTAAATAGCATCTTTCACAGATCTCAGGAACTGACTCTTCCTGATTTCTGTCCAAAACCCAAACATAGGCTAGAACATAGATGGCACAAACTGGACGTGCGGAGAGCGCTGTGTTTCTACGTGAAACGCACTTCGGCCTTCCGAAAGACCGAAGCATTATTTGTGTCTTTTCAACCATCATCTATGGGAAAGAAGGTCTCTTCTTCTACCATAGGCAGGTGGATCAGAGCCTGCATAGCACAAGCCTACACCTCGCAGGATCTGCCAGCACCCACTCATGTGACTGCCCACTCAACTCGGAGCGCAGCCACATCTGCGGCGTGGCTAACGCAAGCACCGGTAGAAGAAATTTGCAAGGCCGCAACCTGGTCTTCACCTTCGGTTTTCATCCGGCATTACCGTTTAGATTCCCTTGCAGCAGCAGATGCGGCCTTTGGCAGAAGAGTCCTTCAGCAAGTCGTATCTGCTCAGAGTTCGGTAGCCTAGACATTCCCTCCCAGGGGGACATGAGGGCTTTGGTATGTCCCATCCATTGGACTCTACAGCCATCCTGCTGGAGAAGGGGCGTTGTCTTACCTGAACGCCTTTTCTCAGCAGGATGATGTAGAGTCCAAGCCCACCCAAAGGTTAGGTCTAGGCAGGGAAATAATAAAGACAGGGAAATAATAAAGAGCTGCAATGTTAATTCCAACGAAGTTTCTCGCCTAAGTCAAAACGGGTCACGCCCAAAGGAAGGGGTGTGGCCGAAGTTTTTACCCAGTCTGCCAGGCAGGAAGGCCGTCATAGAACCCATCCATTGGACTCTACATCATCCTGCTGAGAAAAGGCGTTCAGGTAAGACAACGCCCCTTTAATCCCACCTGCTCAGACTAAGACAAAAAAACTCTGCCACGCCTCCTTCTGGGTGTGACTTCCCAGTTTTTGTCTTAGTCTCGTGCTCAGCAAGACGCTTTTCAGAAGGCTCCTTAGCTAAGTTTGATTCTTTCCTTTTTCTTTTAGACTAATCAAATTAAAATTGGATACTTTAAATTCAAATTGATTAACAATTAGATTAATTCGGCTTTCGCTTCCAAATTAAGAAGATTGCGTTGGGGGGGATAGGGAATCTGTCCTCCCTCCCCTGCAGCCCTTTGGGCTTTGAAAAGGGAGGCTGCAGGCTTCGTTCGGAAGGGAGCTCCCGTTCCGATGATCTGTAGTCTCTTCGCGATTCCGCCAATTCAGCTGGGCAGCGGAGGTCGGCTTTTCAACTCAGAGACCTCCTGAGTGATTTGCTCGTGTCGAGGCCTTGAGGGAGAATTCCTGTCTGCAGCTTTATCCGGATCGCAGCAGAAGCTGCGCTACTAATCGCAAGTGCTTGGGGACTGGGGGAGGAATCCCAAATCAGCCTTGTGTTCCCCTGCTGCGTAATTGATTCTCCTGTTTAAAATACGACAAGGTTTTGCTTCTCCAGGTCTTAAGGCCTGGCGGCTGCCATTTTGACCACATGGTCTAGCGCGGCTGCTTCTAAGAGGGCCCACGTGGCGGATGCCATTTTGGAGGCCTAATTGGAAATTTTGCATAATCATTGGCAGTTATTCCTGCCTTATTGCGGAGGCATAGTTGTTGCCTGTGTCACTTGGTCTGTGAGCAGACCTGTTCAGGGGGGAAGATATTTTTGTATCCACAGGGGTTGTGGTGAAACTTGTGGGGGCTACTCCAGGTGTGGGCCTTGGCTGCATTTGAGCAGACCAAGGTGTTATTAACTGGCCCTAAGGCCTAGAAGAGAAGAGCGAAGAGATTCCTTTATTGTCACCTGTTTCTCAGTTTAGCCAGTGACCTTTTGTCACAAGGCCTGTACAGACAGCATTAGAACACTGTCTGGCTGTTCTTGCCATTGCCTTCTGTTCAGAGTGAGGATCGGTTTTCCATCTCTGACTGTGATCTGCGTGTTGGGTTCCTTCCCCCATTTCTAGGTACTACTGTCCAGGAATACCTAGACTGCAATGGCAGACAGCTCCTCGCCCCAGGCTTCTCAGTCTAGTGTCCCCCCCCCCCGCTCAAGCAAAGCGCAGATCTGAAGAATTGGACATGGGGGGGGGAAGCTAAAACCAAACATCTGTCTTCCAAAGATATTTCCAAATCAGCCGAGCAAGAGGCCACAAGGAGACACTTAGCATTGGAGAGAGAATTCTCCAAGGCACAAAGACTCAGATCCAGTGGGACTGAAATGGTTTCCCCCACCCCACTGGATACTCCTTTGACAGAACCTCAATTTGAATCATCTCAGGATGCCCCAAGACCTTGGTCTTCTCGGGGGGAAACCGAGCAGGTAGGTCCTCCTCACTCCTCTCTTTCATCAGCACACCAACCACCTGAGATCAGGTGTGCCTCAACGGAGGTTGAGGTCAGTTCCAGGGACCAAGGGGAAATGTGGTCCCAGTCTCAATTCCAGGCCTTCATGCACCACGCATTCAGGCAGTTTATGTCATCAACTGAGAGTAGCCAGGTGCAGTCCCATCCTACTCCTCCCGCATCTATTCCCCCATCTCAGGTGGAGCGTGATACTAGACCTAGCTCTGCTGTTTCGGAGACATCCTCACAATTAGGGGAGGAGGGATCAGTGGAACGGGGAGTAACAGACACTCCCTTGTCTGTAGGAGGATCCAGCTCCTGAACAAGTGACCTCTTCCGGGCTTTTTGATCCGTCCATTTTTCGGTCACTTCTCGTAAGGGCCATTGACACGGTAAAACTTACCTCAGCCCAGGAGGAGACACCTTCTTCCTCATCCAACCGGGAAGCCAACCCTCTGTTTGCGGAAAAGGTCAAGGAAGAACCGCAGATTCCATGCCACTAGTCTTCAGATCTACGGTGGAAAAGCAGTGGGCATCCCTTGCTATCACTCCTTCACAGAGCAGTTTAGACAAGAAACTTTACAATGTCTCTTCTTCTTTCGCTTCTCTTCTAGAAGTTCCATCTGTAGACGCTCCGCTGACCTCTCTGTTTTCCAATACCGCTGTCCCGGGGGACATGGCTGAATTCTTGAAGGCAGAGGACAAGAAGTTCGAGTTCTCCTTTCGTAGAGCTCACCAATCTTCGGCTTGGGCCATAAGGGCGGCAACCTCATCCTCCTTCTTTGCACGCTCGGCGATAATGTGGTTGCAGGAACTCCAGGCGCTCATTCCGCCGGATCAGGTCAGAGCGCACCAAACAATAGGGAAAATAGTGGCAGCATCCAAATACATTTCGGATGCATCCTTACACTCGGCCAGATGTTCGGCCAGATCCATTGCAGCCTCAGTGGCGTCATGTAGGCTGCTCTGGTTGAAGCAATGGCGCACGGATTTAAAGGCAAAGTGGCGCTTAGCGACATCTAGGTACAGTGGCACCCACCTTTTGGGCCCGGTCCTTGAGCCTCATATCATTGAGGGCAAGGACAAGCGCAAGGCGCTGGCCCATCCCTCTAAAAAACCAGATAGACGGCCCCAACAGGACTTCCATAGGCCATCATTCCATCCCAGCGGTTTCTGGGATTGGAGACAGCCCTTTCGGGCAGGGCAGTCCTGGGATTGGCCCAGAGGCTCACGATCCTATTCTTCCAGACAGGATCGGCAACAGGACCGCCAGAGTAGTGCAGCCAGGGGTCAGTTCCAGACCAAGCGTCCCTTCAGGGGATCGGGCAGTCGTCCTTACAGGCGGTCCAAGTGACGCCAAGGAGGACTATCCCATTGGGGGTCGACTGGCACTGTTTTACAACGTTTGGGAAAACACAACCACAGACGCCTGGGTCAGAGAGACCATAAGACAGGGTCTCTCCCTAGAGTTTCGATCTTCTCCCCCAGATCGTTTTATACAGTGCCCGGTTTCAAACAATACATCAAAAACACAACTAATCACAACAGCCATCGCTCATTTATTAGAGATCAGAGCCATAGAAAGGGTTCCTCTGGAACAGATCGGGGAAGGGTTCTATTCCATCCTGTTTGTAGTTCCCAAAGCCTCAGGTGGTTGGAGGGTTATACTGGACCTAAAGGGTCTAAATTACTTCCTCATTTACAGGAGGTTCAAGATGCAGACCCTAAAGTCCATCTTGGCAAGTATCAGGAAGGGGGATTTCCTTTCCTCTATCAACCTGACAGAGGCTTACTTACACATTCCGATCATCCAGGAACACCGCAGGTTCCTGCGGTTCTGTTATGCACACAAGCACTACCAGTACCGAGCTCTCCCCTTCGGCCTATCCTCGGCCCCGAAGGTCTTCACAAAAATCTTGGCCGTGCTGGCGGCCCATCTAAGGATGATACCCATACGGGTACAGTGCTACCTGGACGACATACTGATACAGTCCAAATCTTTCCAATCAGGGCAGTCAGACCTGGCAATCACTATTCAAACACTTCAGGATCACGGGTTCTCCATGAATTTCAAAAAAAGTCACATCACACCCACAAGACGTCTGCTTCATCTAGGAGCTTTGATAGATTCCAGCCTATGCAAGGTATATCTCTCCCAGGAGCGACAAGTCAGCATCCGGAAGCTGTCACTGCAGATCCGATTGGGTACAATTATCCCAACTCCTGGGGAAGATGGTCTCTTGCCTGGGCATCGTTCCTTGGGCCAGACTGCACTCCAGGAACCTCCAGTGGTTCCTTCTTCCTTTTCAGAAATGCAACATCAGCACCTCCAACAGGAAGGTCAGGGTTCCCCATTACACTCTGTCCTCCCTCCTATGCCTTGTCCAAGGGCACTCTGTTCAAGGAACCCACCAGGATCACCCTCACCACAGACGCCAGTCTGTTCTGTTGGGGCGCTCATATCCTGAACCACTTAGCTCAGGGTCAGTGGTCCAGTTCAGACCTGGCTCACAATATAAATTGGCTGGAGCTCAGGGCCATCCACCTGGGTCTCCAAAGATTCTCCCCCCTTGTATCAGGGAAACACGTATTAATCCTGACAGACAACATTGCGGCCAAAGCTCATGTAAACAAACAAGGGGGCACCCACTCTTGGACACTCATGCAGGAAGCCCAGGCCATAGGGCTGTGGGCAGAGTCCAACCTGAGGTCCATCAGGGCAGAGCACATATTGGGGGAGGCGAATCAACAGGCAGACTCCCTGAGCAGGGTCACAGTGGATCACTCAGAGTGGAAGCTAGACCCGATCCTGTTCCAGGAAATATCACGCAGGTTCAGACAGCCCATCCTAGATCTCTTTGCCTCTCCGAACAATACACAGCTCCCCAGATTTTTTTTCCAGGTTTCCGGCGAGGGGGGCGGAGGGAATGGACGCCCTCCGGAGCAGATGGCCGGAGGGTGTACTTTATGCATTCCCTCCTCTTCCACTAATACAAGCGATGATTCGCAAGCTCATCCAGGAACAGGCAGAGCTAATTTTAGTGGCTCCATTTTGGCCAAGACGCCTGTGGTTTGCCAACCTGGTGGACCTGTCAATTTCACTTCCATGGAAGATTCCCCCGGACTGAGTAGCTCTCAGCCAGGGGAACCTCCAACATCCGGATCCACAGTGGCTCCAATTAGCCGCTTGGCACTTGAGCGGGAGAGTCTGACCAAACAGTTTTTCTCCTCTGGGGTTATTTCCGTCATCCAGGCCTCGAGGCGTTCCTCGACCAACAGAATTTATGACGCCACTTGGAGAAGTTTTTGCTCTTGGTGTACCAAAAAGCGGCTTTCACCGCTCTCTGTCTCCATCCCAGACCTATTAGATTACTTACTTGAGGGGGTAACTAGTGGTCTGTCAACCAGCACCATACGTAGGCAGATAGCAGCCTTGTCGACAGTTCTTACCTGTGACAACCAGGTTTCCCTGTCGCAACATCCAGCAGTCAGTGCCTTTCTCAAGGGAGCGGCCAATATAGGGCCACCCACGGTTCATCGTTATCCATCCTGGGACCTGTCTAAGGTGTTACAGGCTTTAACATCCTCTCCATTTGAACCTCTGAAAGTTTGCTCCCTTCACTTCCTTACATTGAAGGTGGCCTTCCTAGTGGCCATCACGTCGGCCAGGAGGATTTCAGAATTGGCGGCCCTGTCGGTCAGGGAGGACTTGTGCATGTTCCATGAGGATAGAGTGGTCCTCAGGTTGGATCCTGCATTTGTTCCTAAGATCAATACAGGGTTTCACCGCTTGCAGGAACTAGTCCTTCCTAACTTCTGTCCTAACCCTTCCCATCATCTGGAGAGACGGTGGCATATGTTGGATGTGCACAGGGCTCTGCGCCATTACATTAAGCGAACCTCGACCTTCAGGAAGTCCGAGGCATTATTCGTGTCTTTTCAACCCTCTACTATGGGTTGGAAGGTCTCTTCTTCCACCATTGGTCGGTGGACTAGGATGTGTATTTCCAGGGCTTATATTTCCCAGTCCCTTCCGGTACCTTCACATATTACCGCTCACTCTACATGTAGTGCCGCTGTCTCAGCGGCTTGGTCTACCCAGGCATCACTCGAGATTTGCAGGGCAGTAACATGGTGCTCTCCTTCCTCATTCATAAAACATTATAGGATAGATCAATTTGCAGCAGCTAAGGCTGCTTTCGGTAGGAGAGTCCTACAGCAAATAGTGGGTTCTCAGGGGTCACAAGCCTAGACTCCCTCCACATAGGGACATGAGTGGCTTTGGTATGTCCCAATCAGTGGAGTCTACATCCATCCTGATGGAGAAAAGAGCGTTGTCTTACCTGAACGCTTTTTCTCAGCAGGATGGTGTAGACTGCACACCCACCCTGTTAGTGTTAGTCTAGGCCTGTGTCTTTCTTTTTTGTTTGGAGCCTTGCGTCTGTTAGCTTTGCCTCGACAAAACTGGGAAGTCACACCCAGAAGGAGGCGTGGCAGAGTTTTTTTGTCTTAGTCTGAGCAGGTGGGATTAAATTACCCAATCAGTGGAGTCTACACCATCCTGCTGAGAAAAAGCATTCAGGTAAGACAACGCTCTTTTCTCTGTCTGCCTGCTCTTGAGACCAAGTAGCCAAATTTGACACGCTCCCTCTTGCCAGGGGATCCATTCTTAACTTGGTCTCAGCTCTTGAAGACTCGTGTTGGCTTGGCTCTCAGCTATTTCAGGTCAGACAATTTTTTTGGTGGATTATCTTTAGATAATTGGCTATCTTTAAATTTAATTACCCTCCCTGACCAAATTCCCCATAGATACTGGGATCCTTTTGGATCTCAATTCATTTAAAGGTAGGGTGTGTGTGTGTGTGGGGGGGAGAATCCCTTCCAGTTTCCCTCAGTTCCCAGGGCTCTGGGTAGGGGGAGGAAAGAAGGCACTAGCAGAGGCTACTTGCTGTGCTTTCTCCCCAGCCTTCCCAGCTTTTTACCTCAATTTGGGGGAAAATAGCAAGCTCCACACCCGGACTCAAATTTGAGTCCGGATCGTCGGAGCTTGCTTGAGCAGCCCAGGGAAGCCGCGGGCGCCATTTTAACTGCCCTTTAGGCAGCGTGGGCCACTGGGAACTCTGGAGAATGAGATAGAGCATTTCTGAGAAGAAACGCTCCGTTTTCTCCAGAAAATAAGCTGGGAGGAGATACTTTGTGCTATTATACTTTGGCAGTTCTTATTCCCAATCAAGTAACTCATGCTACTATACTTTGGCAGTTCTTATTCCCAATCAAGTAACTCATATTTTCCTAAAATTGCCAACTTACTGTGGTTGAGTAGGTATTGGGTATTATCCATTCCCAGTGCTTTAAAAAAATCCCATCCATTGATTCCAATAGAGAATAAAATAAGTACACCAGGATTAGCTTGGTCTACTTCAGGGTGCTGGTTCATGATCATTTGATGGGAAATAAAGCAAACACATCCCTAGAGTCCTACTTTCAAGACATACAGTCGGTAGGAACACTGCTGGCTATATATTTAATGATGGAGGTTTCTGTGGGGTACTGGGGTAATCTCTGGAGTAGACTACCTTATTGCCAGAGGAACTGTACCCTAACCCATTTGATATCATTTGAAGAGATTTGGATTGCTCTCTTGATGGCTCTCCTCTGCCCAAACTGTTGAAAAGTAATTATAAATTTTGAATGTGCTGCCTTTCATTCTGTTGGGAGACATTGATATACAGTAGATCTGTTTTAAAGATTTGCTTTACATTATTTGATTTAAGGCAGATTTAGATAACCCCAAAATGAAGATTTATGAATTCTGAAAACATGGGGGATAGGTTAGAAGTTTATTCTTGATTCAAATGTTTGTGAATATTTTTTAAGAATGACAAAAACATAATGTTGGTCATAAGCACTATGATATACTGTATGGCACCTATTAAGCTTGTTATCTGTCTAAATTCTGCCTTCTATTTCATCAATTTAGAACAGACATGTCAAACGCAAGGCCCGGGGGAATGGCCTCCGCTGCCATGGCCCTGGCCCAGGCAAGCAGGAGCCAATGTACAATTTTGTGGTGGTGGCCATCTATGCTGAAACGTATTCAGTCTTAGCTCCACAAGGCCATCTGGAAACAGCAAGGAACCCGCCCCCTGGGTGCATGCTGGGGAGGTGTCACCCTTTATGAGGAATGAAGAAATGCACCATCACCTGGAAGTGGCCAGCAAATTGCCCTTGCCTACTTCACACGTCCGGCTTGATGGACTCTGGGGGAGGGGTTTCGGCAGGCAGTGGGGTGCTCTCCTCACAGCGCCGAGAGGCTGAGCTGGGCGGTGCAAATCCAAAAAGAAGCATGGCGACGCCCAGCCCCCAGCCTGGCTAGTTTTGGCAGGCAGTGGGGTGCTCTCCTCACAGCATCAAGAGCTGAGCTGGGTGGTACGAATCTGATGACAACTACAATGCTGTCCAGCCCCCAGCCTGCCCAGTTTCAGCAGGGAGCAAGGTGCAAAGCTGGAGAGCTTTGCACATCCCGGCTCAACCCCTTGACACTGTGACGAAAGTGCCCTGCTGCCTGCCGAGATGGGCAGGCTGGGGGTTGGGCGTCGTCGTACTTGTTTTCGGATTTGCGCCACCTGGCTCAGCCTCTTGGCACTGTGAGAGCGCCCCACTGCCTGCCGAGACCAGGCAGGCTGGGACTGGGCAGCATCGTGCTTCTTTTCAGATTCGCACCGGCTGGCTCAGCCTCTCAGCACTGTGAGAAGAATGCCTCGCTGCCTGCTGAAACTGGGCAGGCTGGGGGCTGTGCGGCATTCTGCAGGTAACATTGACTCTCATGCTGCTCATGGCATCCCCTCCCCCAGAGCCCACCAAGCCAGAGATATGAAGTAGGTGAGGGCCATGTGCTGGCCACTTCCAGGCAATGGTGCATTTCTTCATTCCTCACGAAGGGTGACACCTCCCCAGCTGCGTTTCTTGCCTGTTTTTCTCCCTCCCTCATCTCAAATATTTTCCCACCAGTCTGTACTTAGGAAGGAAGGAAGGAAAGAAGGAAAGGAGAGTGAGGGTCTGAGGGAAGTCCTGCCTTAGTCCAGCTCTGCTGTCCTTTCACCATCCCCTTGCCCTCTCCTCCTGGCCTATCCTGGGGTCTCCCATTCTATTGCTAAGGAAGCTTTGGATACAAAGCTGGGTCTCCTCCCATGGAGAGGGAATGGACCTCCCTCTGACTTTGCCCTTGTACCCATCATGAGCAACCTGGCTAAGGAGAGCAAGCACTGCAGAAGCAGCCTTGAGGAAGTAAGTGCAGCTGGCTGACCCCTTGGGAAAGTGGGGCTGGGCTTGGTGCCGCGGGTGCTCGAGGGCCAGGCTGGGCGTTTGACCTCTGCTGCCCAGGGCTCTGTGCAGCCCGTGCCACCATCCAGCCTCCCCGCATGGCCTGAGAGGAACAATGGGGCTCCTCCAGTGACCATGCCTTGGCACTTGCCCTGGTCCTACCCCCTTCTGCCAGAGACCCTCAGATCTATCCCACTCCTGCCCAGGCCCCCACAGGCACCCTTGACGTGAACAATGTAGAGCTAGCCACGCCCACCCAGTAGGCCACACCCACTCCATGCCCACCCAGTAGGCTGCACCCACCCTGGCCACACCCACCCAGACCCCCAAGGGCAACTGCAATGCTGATGCGGCCCTCAATGAAATTGAGTTTGACACCCCTGATCTACTGGATCTTTAGAAAGCTAGTTGTGGGAGATCCTACTGGAAAAATATTTTCTAGTCATTGAACATTGCAGCATGCAAATGATTGTTAGGAAAAAGTTTCTTAGGATGACCAGTTCTTGATTTCACAAATTTTGGTATCCAGACAAAACCCACAAAATAGAATGCAGAATTTGTAAATTCTAGTGGATTGTGTTATTAAATATGGGGACTTAGAAAGCTTTTCCATGATGAATTAGATTCCATATATTCTATACCAAGATATGCAACTTGCAGAGGATGAAGTAGTGTTTGTGTGGCTAGTGGATAGCTAGTACAGACATTCTTTTTTTATTATTTTGATAGCCTTACTCCTGAGACGGGCCAAAATTATGTCAGTTTGAAAATTGCCGCTCTGGCGATGTTTGTTTTGTCACATCCCTCAAATGAAGCTATTTCTGGGGTATTTTTTTTGTTTTTTGTTTTGCTCAGGCACTGTTTTTTTTTTTTTTTTTGCTGAATGCTGCAGTTTCCTGAAGTAGGTTGGAGCTTGAGGTGGGGGGGATCCTGCCAAAAGAGTCTTGGCTTCCATGAGAGACATAGGAGCTGGCTCCTATGCCAGGTAACACCTCTGCTTTGGGAGCTTCATTGGCTGCCAGCTTGCTTCTTGATGTGATTCAGGATGCTGGTCATTCCCTGTAAAGCCCTGCATAGAAGGACATTGGGCACTATCTAATAAAATTTATTTATTTATTTATTTATTTATGAGACTTATATACCGCTTTAAGTGCAAGCACTCTCTAAGCGGTGTACACCAGTAAGCAATGTATATATATATATTTACATTGCCCCCAACAATCTGGGTCCTCATTTTACTTACCCCGGAAGGATGGAAGGCTGAGTCAACCTTGAGCCGGTAAGATTTGAACCGCTGACCTGCTGAACACAGTCAGCTAAAGTGGCCTGCAGTACTGCACTCTAACTGCTGCGCCACCTCGGCTCAAATGAAATTCAACAGTGAAAAAAATAAGGTTCTACATTTAGGCAAGAAAAAACAAATGCACAGGTATAGTATAGGTGCTACCTTGCTCAATAGTAGCAACTGTGAGAGGGATCTCGGAGTCCTAGTGGACAATCACTTAAATACTGTATGAGCCAGCAGTATGCTACAGCTGCTAAAAAAGCCAACATAGTGCTAGGCTGCATTTAACAGAGGAATAGAATCAAAATCACGTGAACTGTTAATACCACTTTACAATGCCTTGGTAAGGCCACACTTGGAATATTGCATCCAGTTTTGGCCACCACGATGTAAAAAAGATGTTGAGACTTTAGAAAGAGTACAGAGAAGAGCAACAAAGATGATCAGGGGACTGGAGGCTAAAACAGTTGCTGGAATTGGGAATGTCTAGTCCAGGGGTCTTCAAACTTGGCCCTTTTATGACTTGTGGACTTCAACTCCTAGAATTCCTTAGCCAGGCTGGCTGGTCTAGTCTAATGAAGAGAAGGATGAGGGGTGACATGACAGCAGTATTCCAATATCTTGGGCTACCACAAAGAAGAGGGAGTCAAGCTATTCTGCAAAGCACCTGAAGGCAGGAAGAAGTAACAGATGGAAACTAACCAAAGAGAGAAGCAACCTAGAACTAAGGAGAAATTTTCTGACAGTTAGAACAATTAATCAGTGGAACAATGTGCCTCTAGAAGCTGTGAATGCTCCAACACTGGAAGTTTTTAAGAAGAGACTGGGCAGCCATTTGTCTGAAATGGTATAGGATTTCCTATCTGAGCCGGGGACTGGACTAGATGACCTCCAAGATCTCTTCCAACATCATCATCATTATATTATTATTATTATTATGGATCATCGCACAGTCAGCCAGATGTTCAGACTGGATTTGGCATTTTGTCTACCTATCGAGTCCTTACCCAGGACCTGGGATAGGCAGATGTGGATGTTTGATGGTATTACAGGTATCGTCGCAGGATGGAAGCAGTTCCTAGTAAGGCCGCCTTTTGCAATTGACTAATAGCGAATTTGTCAATGCCAATGGTGTTCAAGTGGTGCTCCAGTTGTTTTGGGATTGCACCCAAGGCGCCTATGACTATTGGTACTACCCTTGCTTGCTTTTGCCACAGTCTTTCTATTTCTATTTGTAGGTCTTTGTATTTTGTTATCTTCTCCAGTTCTTTCTCTGTCTATTCTGCTGTCTCCAGGCACTGCCACGTCCACTATCCAGACTTTTTTGTCTTTCTTATCGACAATTGTTAAGTCTGGGGTGTTATGTTGCAGGTGCTTGTCTGTTTGAATTCTGAAGTCCCAGAGCAGTTTAATTTTATCATTTTCTATGACTTTCTCTATTTTATGATCCCACCAGTTTTTGCTTACAGGCAAATGATATTTTTTGCAGATCTTCCAATGCACCATTGTTGCTACTTTGTCATGCCGCTGCTTGTAATCAGTCTGTGCAATCTTCTTGCAACAGCTTACCAAGTGGTCCACTGTTTCTTCAGCTTCTTTGCATAGGCGGCACTTACTGTCTGTTGCTGTCTTCTCAATTTTGACTTTGTATGCATTTGTCCTTAAGGCTTGGTCTTGTGCAGCCAGAATTAGTCCCTCGGTCTCTTTCTTCAATTTTCCTGCTCTTAGCCATTGCCAGGTTTTATTATTATCTGCTTTCCCAGCTATTTTTTTCATGTATTGGCCATGTAGTGCTTTGTCTTCCCATGCCTCTATTCTGTTCTTCATTTGATCTTTCTTGTAGGCCAGTTTGGTCTCTCCAGTAGTTAGTAAACCTTCCTGATATACTAATTTCAGTGCATCTTCATCATTGTTCTTCAGATATTCTTCCAAAGCCATTTTTTCTTCTTCAACCATCTGATGTACTTGTAGCATTCCACGCCCACCTATTTGCCTTGGTAGATAAAGTCTATCAATGTCACTTCGTGGATGAAGGGCATGATTCATTGTCATTATTTTTCTGGTCTGCCTATCCATTGCTTTTAGTTCTGCTTGAGTCCAGTCCACTATTCCAGCTGTGTACCTAATGACTGGGATTGCCCAGGTGTTGATTGCCCTTATGGTATTTCCTCCATTGAGTTTGGACTTTAAGATCTTCTTCACTCTCTTGATGTATTCACCTCTAATCTTTTTCTTGACTTCAGTGTGCTTGATGTTGTCAGCTTGAAGGATACCCAAGTATTTGTAGTACTCTTCCTCATCCAGACTCTTAATATTATTTTCGTGGGGCATCTTGATTCCTTCAGTTTTCATTATTTTTCCTTGTTTGATAGTAAGTGTGGCACATTTGTCCAAGCCAAACTCCATTACAATATCTTGGCTATATATACGGACAGTGTTGTTGTTGTTGTTGTTGTTGTTGTTGTTATTATTATTATTATTATTATTATTATTATTATTATTATTATTATTATATCTTAATGCAAAACCTTAGGAATTTTGACAACATCATGAGAGATCTCAGCATAAACTACACAGGAATTTTCAGTTAGCCTTTGTATGTGAAGTCCATTGAATAATATTGTGCAATGGTGTCTCTGCCTGAAAAGATAGTGACTATGTTTTACAAGCTGTTCTTTGGAAGCAACTTCACATCCATTTTCAGTTTTTTTCCCTTTATTTAAAAAAATGGTAGCTTTTTATTTCAGCTTAATAGAGATTATGGAACAGAGGTATACATGAATTTTGCAGAGATACAGCAATGTAGGGTCTGTTGTTTTTGAGCTTCTTAATGAGCATATGGGCACAATAGTCAAACATGTTCACTATGACCTCGTAAATATGTCTATTCAAAATATTCTGGGAATTAATCCAAAATTCTAACCTTTATACTTCACTAATCTGGCATACTCAACACCTGGTTTTGCATCCCCCCCCCTTCACAATGATTGACAACCCTAATCACATACTTCTTCACAACCTGCCAGAAACCGATAACAATAATCCAAGGAAATACTTTCTTTGTTTGATTCAGGACCTGTAATAAGAATCACACTTTGGAAAGGTTTCAAAAGACAGGATAGTATAGGCAGAACTTCTGCCTGCCAAAACCTGCAGTTCAGGCTGCCATTAAAGACCCATTTTTTTTAAAAAAAAAGAGAGAGAGAGAAAAAAAGAAAGCAGCCTAAAATAAGCTGAATTGAAATATATTTCTGAAGTAAATAAGAAGTGGGCAGATGTTATTTTAATTTTGAATTTTCTAGAAGGAAAAACAAACTATCCTCAATTATATAGACACCTAAAATGGGTTTGTGATGTTCATCACCTCTCCCCCCAAATAAATTTGTTAAAAGCAGCTTGATTCCTGATTTTGGTGGGAAAAGGGCTTTTAGAAACCACAGTGGTGTAGAAAACACATATTTTTGTATGCTGCCCAGAATCGGCTATATAAATTAGATTAATAAATAAAACTAGTGAATTCTTCCACTCATAACATATGATTCAGTGAGGTGCTGATGAATTTATCATTTCCCTCCAGTAATTTTTATTTCAATCATTGAGGTTGCCTGGCTGCTTTAAAAACAAAACCCCTGTCACAGTATTAATAATCGACTTTCAAGAATAGAAGAGATTATTCTTGTGAAAAAGGTGTTGCAAGATCACCTTGTCTGACCAGTTTTCAGCCTTAGCAAGAATGTGTTTGGATAAAATATTCTGGTGGAATCAAGCCAGATGCTGCCTTAACCAATGGATGAATGATAAACCCAACTTTTCTTAAATCGTGTATCACAAATGAAGCTATGGAATCTCTTTTCTTATAATGAACAATTCTCAGGGCTAGTGGAGTTAGAACTAACAATCCTGATCTGGAATGTGCTACAAGTTCAAATAAGTTTGTTTCCAGACTCTGCCGTCTCATTATTTCCATCAACCTTAATTGTGGTTTTGTTGGCACCTTGAACAATGGTGAAAATTTTCAAGGCTCATTCTTTTTTTTTAAAAAAACAAAAACAAAATCTATGGGATTACTTTTAAGCTTAAACTGAAAATAGGTACATGTCCAACCAGTTCAGGCATTTTCAAAGTGGATAGTTTAGCCAAAGTTATGTGTTACTTCATATGGATCATTTAGTTCCAACAGTTGCAGGGCAAACACCCTGCTCTGAAAATGTAATAATAAGCAAGCCATATTTTTCAAACAGTAGAGATCTGTTTTATGTTACATACCGCCTTCTGCATTTTTAAATGTATCAGCTGCTGTCTACCATTTTTATGGTGGTGAAGTATATCTGCATGCTAGGATCTGAAACTGTGTATATGTATATAAAAAGGTCAATTTTTTTAAAAAAAATATTATTAACTTACATTCCAATGACAATCTTGCCACGAGGAAAAGAAGGAACTGAAGCTGTCATTCAATGTACAGAGTGATATATTTGGTAATATAATATATAATAACATACATTAGTGAAAGGTAAACCTGTAGGGTCAGGTTTCCAGTGTTCAAAATATGCTAGGTAGTTTTTGACTGTTGAACCTAGTTCATCTTATATAACAAAGCATCTTATATGCTGTAAATTGCATATATGCTGTAAATTATCATTCTGAGAGTGAGAGGGTGGTACCTTAATTTGGAGGGAACCCCCCCAATCCTCATTGGTATCTTCTTAGCATCCAAGTGTTCAGCCATAAAACTGTGTCTTATGAATGGTCCATGTACTTATTCAGAGAGCTCCCACAGACTATTTTTCAATTCTTCAGGAGCTACTATACCTCATGTTGGTTGTGTAATATTAGCTTTCATCCCACTCACTGGCATTTCTGGGAGGGCCAAGCGGGGCTGGGAGTGGGGGGACAGTGATATATTGCGTGTATCATTTATTGCACAGACAATACAAATTATGTACTTAGGTTATTTTACATAGTGCAAGTAATAATTCAGCTCGCTGGCACATTGTTCTTATGACTGGCACATTTTAGTGACAGTGCTCCCATTCACTATTGTTTTGGGTATTTTAAGCTGGTTACCAAGTAGCACGCTATGGGAAAAAATGTTTCAAAATGTTCCAGGAAAAGACAGTGCTGGTCCTGGGCAGAGCGTGCTGTCCTACAAGATTATTTATGACAATTCTATGTATGGCAAGCTAATTATGTTTTAGATAAGTATCCACACCGCAACATACTGTATTGCTTTTGGAATAGTTGGCATATCTTTTAAAGTTTCCATTTTTTTATTTCTGAAAAAGGAGATCCAGTTATCTGTCTTGTCTATAAAAATATAGACTAGAAAGAGAGAGGCTTTGTCTGGTTAGTCACTGTTTTGGCCTCAAAGTCTTTCAAGCAATTGCAGAAATCTGGATATAGGGGTGTGCGTATGTGAGGGAGAAAGGAGGAGGGAGGGAGGGAGGGAAGGGAAGATAAGGAAGAAAAGGGAAGGAAAGGGAGAGGAGGAGAGGAAAGGGAAGGGAAAGAAAAGGAAGTTTTTTTAAAAGACACAACCCCCCCCCTCCATACCCCCCAAATCCTAAATGTATACCATTGGATCCCTTCTAACTACAGCCAGATGTTCTATTCCAAAGTCTCTAACCGTGTTCCTGCTGTTACCCCTAGACTAGGTTCCCATAATTCTCACAGTGCATTTGGAATGCATTTTCTCTTAGACAGCTCAGAAAACCAGCAGCAGCTGCAGTGTGGTTTGTCAGCTTGTGTTTTCATATGTTTAAACATTTGGGTGAGATTGGGGCTTGGAAGGTCAGGGGGCCAGATGGCTAATGCCATCTGTTCATGTGTAAGCAGGTAGAGTGAATACTTGGACCGGCCCTTTGTTCAGTAGAAGTATAAGAACTGCCACATACATTCTGCAGTTACTTGTTGGAGCTATATGAATTCAAGAGCTAGGGTCAAATTTGTGTAGGCAGGCAAGTGGTGGATCACATTTCCTTTTATGGACACTTTCATTTTTTTAAGTTCCTCTTTTTCTGTCAAGTGTCAACTTCAGCTGCACTTTTGTTTGGTAGGTTGTTCTTGTAAACTTAAATCAGTATACCCGAAACTTTAGATGCTTAATTTTAGTTCACTGGCATCCTGTCTTGCTTAAACCAATTAACCAATGCTAATATGCTGAACAATGTTCAGCGCTGAATTCTGAGAGATGGCAACACATACATAAATGTATATGGAGTGGTGGATTAGTGGTTGAAATAATCCTGCATCACAGTGGGGGACAAGAATATGGTGAAAGGAAAAAAGACCCTACTTTTTTGCATGAGTCTTGATTCTAATTGTGACCTGACTTTGGATAAAGGTTTAATGGGCCCCTTTCCCAGTGATCTGAATGACATATTTTCTTCCCTCTATCCCTTAACAGTTATTTGTTTAACAATGTTTATTTAATACCAAGCTAAATGGCATGTATCACATCAGATTTGGAACAAAACAGCATTTTGGGATAATGTGCTTCACATTTTAGTCATATATTTGGTGTGAGGTTCATTTTGCTGTCTTGTTTCTCTAGCCAGACTCCTTTTTAAAGAAATAAAAGGCTTTCAAAGTGGTCAAATGCAATAAGATGAAGCAAAGAATGGATCAGCTTGCTCTCCTCCCTACTGTATTCACTTTTTGATACAAAACATCAATCTTATTCCTGCTTTATAAATTAATCAGACAATAATTTTTAAACGAGTTTTGGCTTTGCACCATTTAAAAGTAAAATGGAAAACAAATGTTGTTGTTCCAGGAATCTTTTTTGCTTGGGAACCCCCCCCCCCAAAAAAAGAAGTAAAATCAAGAAGAGACTTGAGCGAATTATTTAATTTGCATGCCAGGAAATAGCCTGAAAAAACCTATGATGACCAAGCTGAAATAATTTAGCAATATTTTATTGTGGAGATGTTTTGTTTTGATCTGTAGCACTGTAGGCATGAAACACCCAATCAGTACAGATCAAAAGAAAATTGGTGCAAACTGGAATTTATTCACAAAGCAGGAACCCGACTCATTCAAAGCTCAGCTAAGCTCTTTATGGAGGGATATTTAATTCAAAGAAGCTTATGCTCAAAAGCACAGCTCCTGTAAAAGATTTTCTGACTGAGCTTATTGTAGCTCAAAAGGTGTAGGGTTTTACTTTATTGTCAATAAATCCCATTTTGCACTTATCACTCTTTTTAAAATCTCTTTTCTCCCTCCTATTAAAATTTCCATTTAAAAGGCTCTTGGCCTTAGGCTGATCCTGTGTCAGCTAATGTGGCAATCAATTAATGCTCTGACATCAGAATGCTTGGAATGTAAGGTAATGCTACTCTCTGCTCCCAGCTATCCACTCTAGCAGTAATAGTTACATTTAGGATTTCTCCCTTGGGTGCTCTACTTTAGAATACATTCCACACATTCCAGTCCTCTGGCCATAATTTTATGACCAGAACAGGAAAACTGTGATTGCCCTCATGATATAATTTCCGAACTAAGGTGAAAGGTCAGCATTCGAGAAATGTTCCTTTTCTTCCAAAGCTGTTCACAGCAAACCATGCCATAAGGAAAGCGCCTATGATATTGTGTCTTACTGGTCTTCTTCTGCCCTATGACAGCTCAGTACCTCAAATCTCTTGATTGTTTGTTGTTGTTGTTGCAAAAATATGCCTTTACCTTCAGCACTGATATGCTGAAAGTGTTGATGTTTTTTTCCCTTCCCTGGTGGGGGCTCAGAATATGGACAAGGAGGTGGAATGGCAGTCCCCTTAAGCAAGCAAGCAAGCTGCCTGAGTTGATGACCATCAAGGAGCCATTCTTTTCCAAAGAGGAAAAATACATGCTGTTTGTAGTTGTAACCAATGCTGCAAAACTGACCTGGTTGCTGCTTAAGAAGACCAGATATAAACTAGAACAGTGGTTTTCAACCTTTTTAATGCCGCGACCCCCAACCGGTCGTAAGTCGAGGACTACTCAACCGGTCGTAAGTCGAGGACTACTCAACTGGTGCAGCACCGTTTGCAGAATGGGACTTTTGGCGGGCTCAGCAGGGCAGAGACAGCCTGGACAATTCCTATTGGCTTTTGAAAGCCAATAGAATTAGACTCTATTCAAGAGAGTCTATTCTATTGGCTTTCAAAAGCCAATAGAATAAAAGGGAGTAGCACAGCTAAGGAAAAGGGGAAAAAATGGCGGACTGCATTGTTTGGCCACCCCCATGAAATGGTCGTTCCACCCCAAATGTGGTCCCGACCCACAGGTTGAGAACCACTGAACTAGAACTACAGTAGCTTTTCAAGTTAGCTGACTTTGTCAAGTTGGATGTCACATGTTCCTCTTTTTCCAGGCTTATATCTGTATGCCTTAATTTCTACATCTGCTTGCAATTTGGAGGGTGCTCAATTCTAATGAGCAAAACTTTTTATACACAATTGTACTCAATTTTTTTACTATGAATTTTCACAATTGTGATTAGTTTTGTACATATCTGTCCTGCATACACATTTTTGTTTCTTTTTTAATAGCAATCTGTATTTCAAAATAAATAAAAGCCTGGACGTCTGCCTGCAGTTGCTTTTCAGTGCAGTATGCACGTAAGGCAGGGAGTCTGGATTAGCACAGTTCTTTTTTATTTTGACAATGTAAAAAGGATGTCTCAGCAACTATTGTTTGTCTTAGCTTTTTGTAAAAATGATCCTATTAATCTTTGGACAGCCCTATTAGTTCACCTTTGTTTCTGCTAAGACAAATTTTGAATTGATTCTATTTCGTTACAGTGACAACCAGAGAACAGGCCTGGACTTTTCAGATCGGAATTCAAAGTTCTCCTCCTTAAAAGGACTACAGACTTAAACTTCCTGCCTTTGTATCAGGGCACAAAGGCTTTATTAAAAATGGCTAATAAGCAGACATTTAACAAGGAGATATTTCTTGGGTTACCATAAACCCTCGATTCTCACATGCTATGAAGTTACCTTAAAGGGGATAATGATAGACAACTACGATTACTTTTTCAACATTTCCCTTGTAGCACCTGTGAAATTTTGTTTGTTTGCTTTGTGAGGATGATTCTCTTGCTTGACAACTGAAGCTTCTCCAAGCAAGTCAGATAGGAGTGCTTCCTACTGTATTAGCCAGTGGGTCCTATTCAGGAAGATCTGGCAATGCTTGATCTGCATGGAGGGTTTTTTTTGCATGCAGAATGAGAAAGAAAGTGATGGCTTCTTATCTCCTCCATGGCATGGATGATTGGCTTTTACTTGGATTGCAATTGGAGACTGGGGAGAGCCTCTCCCAATGTCATGCCACTTATCCAAACAGATGATAAACAGGACCATCCCATATGGCTTCCACTCAGCAGCAGTTCCAAAAGCCTCTAGCTTTGCTGCTACAGCTGGGGTTAAGGAACCTTGTCGAGCATCTGTCGCCTTTTTCTGGTGGTGTGCTGGTTTTGCTTTTTACTAGCTATACAGTGTGCATTTTTCCCCTTTTCATTCTATTATTCGTACTTTTAAAATGTAAGCCTCCCAGAGACACCTGGAAATCAGGTGGTCACTAAAATCAGTGAAGTACAGAAATAAAATCATATATACATGTGTGTGGGTGGGTGTGTAAGCATTTAATAAAAAAAGGAAAGATTGGAAAAGTTAGCACTTGTCAGATAATCAGTAGAAGACAGTGGCAAGGCAGAAAACAAAGGCACAAAATAGAAAAGGAGAGAAGTATTGATTTAGACTAAAGGGAACATAAAAGAACATATTTACATGAGAATTCAGACACTCACCACAAGCAGAGCCTACCCTGGAGTCTCTCAGTCTTTAGTCATGATTTTCAAAGAGTGAGAAAAAAGCCTCCAGACATTTAGACAAACTGAAGAAAATATCCGTGTCCAGTACTGACACTAACGGTATTTGTAGAGTTGGAAGGTTTAACTGAAGGCTCATTGGGGCTTCCAACAAGTTGGTTTAAACAGATTTGGAAGTTGCTAAAGGGTTGTACTTGCTGAAGGACCTTTGATGGCATCTTTCTGAGGTGCTCTAAATATCCTGCACGATCTCTGGAAATTTTTTTGCTCAGGCTTAGATTTAAGTCCCTTCCAGAGCACCAGAATCAGAAGCAGGCAACCTCCATGGCATTATACATGGAACTGGATTTTGTGCCCAAAGGCATAGCTTTGTGTTTGTGTATTAGTGGATCTCTATAAGCAAACCATACAGAAAAGACAGGAGGAGGGGAAAAGGTGGACCGTGGCACTGGAAATATGAGAAAAGCACACAGAGCTCAAAGTATAAAATAGGAGTCAAAAGAATTATTTTGAAGACCAAGCAATATTAGAGCTGAATAAAATTCACAAACATGCTGGTGCCAAGCAGAAAAACAGGACAAATAGTACCTTGCCTCAAGGGTTATTATAGGATTCAGAACAAAGAGTATGATAATATAGCTTTGAAGCTGTGACCAGACAAAAGAATCTGCCATTTATTTTCAAGATATGAAGAGAACATCAGGGATAGGTTCTCATGCTTGAGTGGGAAGGGGAGCGGCTGGATTAGAAGACCTCCAAGGTCCCTTCCAGCTTCTATTCTATTCTATTCTATTCTATTCTATTCTATTCTATTCTATTCTATTCTATTCTATTCTATTCCTGTTCTGTTCTGCTCTGCTCTACTCTACTCTACTCTACTCTACTCTACTCTACTCTACTCTACTCTACTCTACTCTACTCTACTCTACTCTACTCTACTCTACTCTACTCTACTCTACTCCACTCCACTCCACTCCACTCCACTCCACTCCACTCCACTCCACTTCACTCCATTCCTCAGCCTGGGAGCTGTGGGGAGGTTTGGTCAGGACCCGGGCAAAAGATCCCAGAGGAGGAGGCAGAAGCCCCTCAGTTTTGGGGGGATGTTAGTAGAGGAACCAAGATTCCTGTATCAAGTAGAGATAAAATAGAAAGTCTCAAAGATACTAAGGGTGCACAGATGGTCTGTGCTAGAAGTAGGAATCCTTTGACTTATGCTATATTTCCACCAGTGCTTTAAATTAGCCAATGTTCAAGTAACCATGTAAGGCAGCCAGCTAGGTAATGCTTTGAAAATCAAGTGGCAGTGGTTTGGGAGTAGTTTTCTTTAATTTAACCAGCATATATGTAAATTGCATAAATACTGAGAGAATCATAGTGTTGTAATTGACCTAAGAGGTTATACAGACTAAACCCCTGCATATTGCAGGATTCATGGCACCATCTCTGATAGATGACTATCCATTTTCTGTTTGAAAGTCTCCAATGAAGGGGAAGAAGCCACTTCATTATTATATTTCACTGATCGGCAGTTCTTAAGTCTTTCCTAATATCTCATATGAATCTTCATCCTTAGACTGTCATCTTCTGTATTGCTAGGCATTTTAGTCATTTCAGCGTCTTGCTCTGCCACTTGTTGTGGAATAAAATTGATTCTTGAACCAAAGTGTCCATAGCCAAATGAAGTCACACGAATAGAGAGCATATGCTGTTCAGCTAAGCTATAACCATGTTTTATCTAGCTCTTGGCATCTTTCCCTCCACATTAAAAACAGTGTTCCAAAATCACTGAAGGCACTTTCCTGTGGTAAATTAACTAGCAGAACCTATATCTCTACCTTTTCCTCTTGCATCCTGACTTGGAGTAGAAGATGGAGATAGGAAAGAAATGGACCAATCAAAATTTCATTCCCTCCTTGCTGTCCTCCTCCTCTGAAATAATCCAACACTATGCTCCAATCTATCATGTTCAGAAACCACAAGAATGTCATTCTACTCTTAGTGCTTCCCTTCTCACTTCCTTATCTGATCCTTTTGGGGTTACTTTAATTCAGTTTACTGCCATTTGTGAAAGGAAAATATAAATCTTGGATTGGCATTAGTACAGTTTTTCTATAGACTTTGAAAAATGCAGCCCAAGGTGCGTTTACAGGATTGGAAGGTTCATGTAATCCTACTTTTTTTTTCTTTAAAAATACTTTGTTTGAAAGAGGATTAACTTTAAATTTAGAAACTCAGAACAGATTTGAGCATACAGAAGAAATTGTCAGAAGACTTACTTTTTGGCCTAACTCTGCTTTCAGAGGCATTTCATTCTTTCAGAGACTTCAACAAATTCATGTCTGGAGTTCATAAGATGTAGAGTTGAGCAGTGTTTCAAACTATAAAGAAATTATGATATGTACTTCCTATGTCTTTTTCATTTATAATCCTTAACCTTGTTCATCTCCCTAGCAGAACTATGAGACAGGTCCATATGCTTCTTGTTTTCAGATTCAGAATCAAATTAATAGTATTAATTAGTCCAGGGCCATCCTTTGACTCTAGTAGAGGACAGGGTAAGGGATGTCTCCTTTTGTTTAGGGCTTCCGTACCCTTAATGGCATACAAAACATAAGGAAAGAAAGATTTCTGAGCTAGATCAGATACTATTGAGAAGTTCTCTGCATGTAGGAGGACCTAGAAGATACATTACTTCTATTTAAATGACACTCAGGTAACAAGACTGGAAGAAAATTCTTTGCTCAAGATCTTGGGAAGCTGACAAAGCATTAAAGGTAATTACATAAATTATGAAAAAACAGACTATCAATGGTCAATTACCAATAATGGCTGCTTATCAACAGCGGCTGGTTCTAGTTACTAGCTGCTCACCTCATGTCCTATTTGTGGCTTCTCTATGATCACCCTCCTACAATATATCTTCAATATATAAGAAGATGTTTGTTTGTGTATTAACATGTTTGTTGTGGATATAGCAATTCTGGGTGGAGGTTAAAAGAGTTTGATATAGATATTGATTGATAGATAGATTATAGATTTAAAAAATAGAGTAGAAATGTATTTTTGGAATAATATTTTTGTTGTTAGAAAGGATAGTTATTTGGTAATGAAAGAAGAATAAGAGGGATTTTTGAAAAAAGAAGAAATGATATTAATAAATGATTACTGACTATGTTAAGGAAAAAGGGAATGGAGAGACACCTGAAGTGTTAATAACATTTTTATTGCAGCGAAACAGAATATGGTAATTGAAAACAGTAAAGCTTAATACAGGATTTGGATTCATATAGATGAAATGTTATTGATGATTGTTTTGATTGACTTAACTGTATTGAAATTAATTTGAATATAATATATTATTTGAGGGAATAGAGAGGGAGTTTTTAATTATCTAATTTGAATTACATATGTATGATTTTGCTCTTGGATAATTGATTACCCTGTCATCACATTGTTTCCTAAGCACTTGTTAGTAAAAAGAAAAAAACAATAAAACTTGTTTAAAAATATATATATATATATACCTTCAATATATGTTGCTCAAAGTTGCTGCAATATATGTTGCTAAACAAGCAGCTGCTGGAGGAATTTAATCAAAATGCACATCAGCAATGAGACACAAAACTATACATGTGATCTTTTTGTCCTTTTACTCTTTCATAAAAATATGGGAGAGGATCAGATGAAGCCTTCTATAGAACGCAGGAAACTAAATCAAAGTATTATGTCTTAAGCAGGAAAACTATTCTAGCCCACAGTTGGAGAATACAGGGTTCAGAAAAGCTGTTCCACATGATACAGACTGAAGGGAATTTATTATTTGTATCTTGGCTAGTAAATGATCTAATCACAGGCTTGAAAGAATTCAGCAGAGCCATTTTTTAGGTTAAATTACTAATATGAATCAGTGTATGGTCACTTCAGATGATCTAATTTCATATGGATCTCAGCTCAGAGGATGACTGAAAAATGTAAGAGTCCATTGTATACTTTGCTTTGTGGTTAAGTACATATAATCATTTGCTTCTATTTCTGTACTTCTGTAATTATTATCCAGATGTTTCATGGTATCCAGGCTCAATGGAATTAGTTCTTCAAGCACATCAGAGTTAAAGTGCCTTAAGGAAATTGGAACCACTGAAAAATCAAGGAAACCTGAACCACTGAAAACCTCACAATATCATATCCCCTCCAGCTGGTATTCACATTTGATTTTTTATGATTCGTGAACTGCTGATAATGCCAATGGAAAACTTAAGCAGAAATGAATACAAGAGATTCTTGTGTCCTGAACTGAAATCTGAGCTATGTCTAATAAGTTAACTTCACTTTAAAAATCATACATTTAAAATTCTGGGTGAGTTTTTAGGAAAGGATTTTTTTCCCAGTTGCTGAACTGTGCTTTGATCAGTAATAGAATTTGGCTTCCCTATTATAAATTAATCCATTCAGGATCATCATAAAATTCCAAATTTCCAACAAATTATTTAAAAGGGGGGGGGGAGAAACTGAAAGTATAGGAGGGATCTCCATATTTTCTTTTTTCTCTGCTTCCAACCCTGTTCAATTTCCCTTACCAGACTCCCTAGATTAATTGAGACACAGGTAAAATAGCGGCTGCTATTTTCCCAACCGGTCTCAGCTCGGTGTTCTTCTGTATCGGAGCTTGCGGCTGCAGCTCTGGTGATTCCTCGAGCAGTAGGTGGGGGGAGACTCCTCGTTTCTTCCGACATGGTTGGGAACCTTTACAAATTTTTAGAGGTTGAGGCTGCAACTCTGAAGATTCCTTCTGCCTGTTTTTTCCCTCTGTTTGCCCCTGTAGCTCGGGCTTGCTCCACCGGTTCCCAGGTGGTAGGCATGCTTGTGCGCTAAATTGCTACCGCCGATCAGCTGATAGGCAGCACAGGAAGGGGGAAGTTTAAAACAATTGGCTGAGTTTTTTCTAGTTTGGGAGACAGATTTAAAGGAAAAAGGAGCTCTCTCAGCAGTCTTCTCTCTTGGAGCTCCCTGAAACAAGGCAGACGCAGCCATCGTTTTCGCGGTGGCCACCATCTTGGACCACGTGGTTCCAGACTTCGGAAAGTTCCATTTATTGTGTTTGGAGGAGGGGCTCCTTCCTCCTCAACAAGTTGTCCACTTTCCAAGAAGGGGACTATCTCAGGACAGGTGAAATTGGGTGGGCAGTCTTCTAGGACGTACTGCAGATCCACTGTCACTAAGCAGGCAGTCATTTAGGGGGATGGCTGCCATCTTGTTTATGTAATCAGTTTCACGTTACATCACTGACAATTCTTGGTGCTCGTTGTTGAGCTCTAATTGGTTTCCACTACAATTGTTTGATATTAAGATCTAATAGGTTGTTGTTATAGAGAATCCACAACAACCCAGATTCATTCCTTGGTTCATTACCTCTATTAGCTTTTTGCATACTTGGTGTCTCCTGGCTCTGTTCTGTTAGCACTGACCCATTGGATTTGAAATCTCTAATTCGCTAACTAGTTTTCCTTGGGTTCCAGGCGTACCACATCATGCGCCTGTTCTTACCCATAACAGCCCTTCCTGGCTTCCAGGTGTCCCCCTCGTACATCTGTTCTTATCCATGCACAGATATAGCTGGGTTCTAGGCATCCCCTATTGTGCGCCTGTTCTTATGCACATTGCTGACTTATCTGGATTCCAGGCGTCCCCATTAGTGCACCTGTCCTTATCCAGTGTTTAATTCTCTCTGCATCTCAGGGGCCCCCTATCGTGTCCCTGCAGTATCAGAGAATGGAGGAGTCTATTCAACCACAAAGGGCACTCTACCATCCTCAGTGACTCCTTTGAATCCTAATCCTACTGGCCTGGTGAGCGCTGATAATCCTGCGGCTAAAAGCAAAGACAAAACTACCACCAAGGCTTCAAAGAGGTCAAAAAATTAGGCCAGCTGGAGACACCAAGCTCTGGAAAAAGAGTTTTCCAAGGCACAGAAGAGGGCCAGGACAGAGGCCTTCCAAGTGGAGGAGTTAGCCTTGGACCTACCTTTAGGTCCCCCAACCTCCCCCCTGGGCATATGGTCAACGGGGGATTCATTCCATTCCCCAGCACAGAGTGGAAGTGGCAGAATTCTGCCGGTTTCCCAAACCACGGCTTCACAGGCTCCTCACAGAATCCCAGAGCTGACATTTACTCTTACTGCGGCCTGTCTCCGACCAAACGAGCCCGTTCTCCTCCCTACGGAGGACCATCTTGCCATATTGATAGCACAAGGGATAGACCACGCTCTTGATGCCAGGGCGCAAGCTTCTAATTCAGGAACTGTCCCTCCTCCTACTACACACCACTTGGTCCCTCAGACCTATTATGCCCCATCTTCCCCGTCTGGGTCCATCTGCTCTGAGGTTTCTTCCCTTCAGGCACACGACACCAAACAGGGGATTCCAATGTCTGAGGAGGAGAATCCTACCCCAGAAGCCCCCTCGTTCAGTGGTCTCTTCAATCCTTCCTTCTTTGTCACCTTCCTCCGCAAGGTCACATCCACAGCCCACATAGGCCCTGAGCCTTCCACATCTACTACTACCGTTTCCCCAGAATTGGAGGCGGGTCCAAATTTCATTGAACCGGTGGCTGCTCAGCACCGCATCCCTTGTCCCTCCATGTTCTTGACTGCAATAAAGAAACAATGGACATCTCCTTCCCTCTTCCAGGTAATACTGATAAAAAGTTATATAATGTGGCTAAGGAATTGGAGGAGGCACTGGAAGTGCCTGTGGTGGACGATCCATTTGGGCCACTTGTATCTCCCACTGCAATTCCCGGGGATGTCTCTGAAGCCCTCAAAGCAGAGGGCAAGTAAGTGCAAACTCACTTATCGCAGAATGCATCAGGCTGCTGCATGGGCTGTTAGAGCGGCCACCTCAGCATCTTTTTTCAATAGATCCGCTCTCCGCTGGCTCAGACAACTTCAGGCCCTCGTACCAGTGGAGGATATCTGTACGCATCAGGATCTCAGCAAACTGGTGGCTGCCACAGAGTACGCGTCAGATGCCACCCTCCAGCTGCCAGGTTTTCTTCCAGAGCTATGGCGTCTAACGTGACTGGTCGCCGGATGCTGTGGCTGAAGCACTGGTAGGCAGATGCTAAGTCTAAATGGTGCCTCTCTGCTGCTCCATATCAAGGGGGTAAGTTGTTTGGGGATGCGTTAAATCGTTACTTAACTGAGAACAAGGATAAGCGCAAGGTCCTTAATCACCTCATTAAGAGACCAGACAAGCGGCAAAATTATTACCAAAGACGACAGTCATTTCGCACAGGAGCTAGGTATAGTTACTCCCAACCTATGTGTTCCTTTCCACCCAGACAGGAGAGACAACCTGACAGACAGACAACCAGGCCTAGACAGCAATCTCAGGGCAAGCAACCCTTTTGCGGGAACAGCCGACCTTTCTGCCGATCCAGGTGACTCTCTGGTGAGTCCTCCCATAGGGGGCAGACTCTCCCTCTTTGCCCACCAGTGGGAAGCCATCACCACAGACAAGTGGGTACTAAACACAGTACATCATGGTCTATGCCTAGAATTCATTTCCAACCCTCCAGCTCATTTTTTCTCTTGCCTCTACCCGCGAAACCGAACAAAAAAGAAACTAATGAGGGAGGCTGTTCAACATCTGTTAAACATACGGGCCATAGAACCAGTATCAGTGGACCAGAGAGGTTGGGGATTTTATTCTATCCTCTTTGTCGTTCCAAAGGCGTCAGGGGGTTGGAGAGCCATTTTAGATCTCAAAGGTCTGAATTTTCATCTAGCTTACCGCAAATTCAAAATGCAAACACTCTGCTCCACCTTGGGAAGCATGAGAAAAGGGGACTTCCTCACATCTATTGACCTTACGGAAGCCTATCTTCATATCCCCATCTCTCTCGCTCACTGCCGGTTTCTAAGGTTTGCATACAAGGGGCGCCATTTCCAATGCAGGGCGCTCCCATTTGGCCTCTCTTCGGCTCCCAGGGTCTTTACCAAAATCCTGGCGGTACTAGCAGCTCATTTATGAATGATACCAGTCAGACTGCAATGTTACTTGGACGACATATTAATCCAGTCATCGTCCATCCAGTCCGCAAAGGCGGACTTCAAACTGGTGATAACACTACTCCAAGACTATGGGTTCTCCATAAATTTTCCAAAAAGTCACATGGTCCCCACAAACAGACTGTTGCATCTCGGGGCCATTATAGATGCAGTGGAGTGTCGGGTGTACTTGTCTCAGGAATGCCGGAACAGAATAAGAGACTCCATCCTGAAATTACACGGGGGGCGGTCAGTAACATTGGTCAGTCTTTCCCAACTGTTAGGCAAAATGATCTCAGCCATAGCAATCGTTCCCTGGTCCAGGCTTCACTCCAGGGAACTACAGTGGTTCATGCTTCCATTTCAGAGACAGAACCTCAGTTCCTCCCAATGACGGACAAGTCTCCCACCACAGGTAGTGCGTTCTCTCAGGTGGTGGCAATCAACTGCCATACTCACAGGGTTATCTTTCAGGGAACCAGATCGGATAGTGATAACTGCAGACGCCAGTCTATTCGGCTGGGGAACACACCTGCATTCGCAGTGGGCTCAGGGCTGCTGGTCTCGCTCAGACCTGCGCCATAACATAAATTGGCTAGAACTAAGAGCTATACATCTAACCCTGCGTCACTTCCATAGTCTGATGAAAGGGTGTCACGTACTGGTCCTCACGGACAACGTGGCCGCCAAGGCTCATGTGAACCGCCAAGGGGCACCAAATCTCAGGCCTTACTGACTGAGTCGCTCTTACTGGGTTCTTGGGCAGAACACAATCTGGCCTCCATCAGGGCCGATCATATTTCAGGGGAGATGAACACCCAAGCCGACCTTCTGAGCAGAGCCACGGTGGATCACTCGGAGTGGCGCCTTCACCCGAGACTCTTCAGAGAGATCTGTCACCATTTTGGCCTTCCACTTGTGGACCTCTTTGTGTCCTCGAACAATGCTCAGCTGTCTCGGTTCTTCTCCCAGTTTCCGTCTCCAGGGCGGAGCAGACGGATGCTCTTTGGAGCCTATGGCCTCAGGGTCTGCTTTATGCATTCCCTCCTCTACCTCTTATTCCGGCGGTAATCCGCAAGCTTCTTCGGGAGCAAGCGGAGATACTCCTAGTGGCCCCTTATTGGCCAAGGAGGCATTAGTTCGCTGATCTGATGAATCTCTCCCTAGCAGACCCTTGGCAGATTCCTTCGGAATGGGTCTCTCTCAGTCAAGGGACCATCCTCCATCTGGACCCCCAATGGCTCCAGTTAGCTGTCTGGCACTTGAGCGTTCGCTCTTAACGCAGGAGCTCTGCTCGCCAGGGGTCATTACTGTCATCCAGGCCTCCCATCATCTTTCCACAAACCAGATATACGAGGCCACGTGGAAGAATTTCCAATCATGGTGCTCTGGCCGTCACTTATCACTCTCGGAACTCATGGTTCCACATATTCTGGACTATCTGTTACAGGGCCTAGAGAAGGGCCTGGCCACAAACATGCTGCGCAGACAGGTTGCTGCTCTTTCCATGGTCCTCACCTGTGACTCGGTGGGGTCCTTGGGACATCATCCCTTAATTCACTCCTTCCTTAAAGGGTCTTCTAATTCCAGGCCTCCTACAGTACACAGGTACCCTTCATGGGAACTGCCACGGGTCCTTAGGGCTCTTACCAAGCTTCCCTTTGAGCCCCTGAGGACGTGCGACGTCCACTACCTATCCCACAAGGTGGCATTCCTGGTGGTAATCATGTCGGCACGTCGTATTTCAGAATTGGCAGCACTTTCTACAAGGGATGACCTGTGCATTTTTCACCAGGATAGGGTGGTCGTTCGACTTGACCCTACTTTCATCCCAAAGGTTAACTCTCTGTTCCATAGGTCCCAGGAAATAGTGCTGCCGGATTTCTGCCCCAACCCATCGCATGCGCTGGAATGGCAGTGGCATAGCCTGGATGTCCGCAGGGCACTTAGATACTATGTTTCGCAGATAGCGACATTCCGCAAATTGGAAGCCCTCTTTGTATCCTTCCATCTTCCTCCAGGGGGCGGAAGGTTTCCTCTTCCACGATTGGCAGGTGGATCAGGAAGTGCATTGCGGAGTCATATCAAGCTGAGTCATTGCCGGCTCCACGAGGGGTCACGGCCCACTCTACACGGAGTGCGGCCACTTCTGCGGCATGGGCCACCCAGGCGTCCATTGAGGACGTCTGCAGGGTGGCTACATGGACTTCGCCATCTCCATTTATACAACACTACAAAATTGATCGGTTTGCCTCGGCTTCTTTCAGTAGGAGATTTCTCCAACAAGTTTTACATCAAAGTGCCACACCGGACCAGTCTACTACCCACCCTCAGGGACAGTAGGCTTTGGTATGTCCCATTGGTGGATTCTCCATCTCCAGTGCTGGAGAAGGGGCGTTGTCTTACCTGAATGCCTTTTCTCAGCACGGAGATGGAGAATCCACTCCCACCCTTGTAGGTTCTCAGACTTAGGGTTAGCTAGTTAATTTTTTTGTAAGCCACAACATCTTGCTGTCAGTCAATAGCTATGCTCGCATCAAGACTGGGAACTCTGTGGTCCAGGACAGGCATGGCAACTTTAGCTGACTTGATCTGATTGGGCAGGAATACAGTCTAAACTCATTGGTGGATTCTCCATCTCCGTGCTGAGAAAAGGCGTTCAGGTAAGACAATGCCCCTTCCCCCATGACAAATCCCCTTCTTCCCAGAGATTCTCCGAAAATGAATTAGGAATGGCTGCTGTTGGTTTATTGGCTTCTTGACAGATTCTAGCCCACTTGCCTGCTAAAGTAGCTTCTGTCAAGGAATTACTCTTTTTACTCAGCTCTAAGAAAAAATAATAAAGAGGAGCATTTGACATTCATTTATTCTAAGTGCAAAGAGAAAAAATGTAACAAAATATTATGAAACTTCATCACTGGAGCCTTTTAACAAGAGACTGGACAACCATTTGTCTGAAATGGTATAGGACAGGGGTAGGCAACCTTGGCTCTTTTATGAGGTTTCCATGGCTCAGCATGGAAACCTCTCCCTTTCCCCTCAGCATGGCTGGCTCAGGAATTCTGGGAGTTGAAGTCCATAAAAGAGCCAAGATTGCCTACCCCTGGTATAGGGTTTCCTGCTTGAGCAGGGGGTTGGACTAGAAGACCTCCAAGAACCTTTCCAACTCTGTTATTTTTGTTATTCTTGAGGCAATGATTTAACAATTTACATTGTTTTGTATGTGGGGAAGTTTATTTTAAAATAGGTTATTTTAATGAGGAATGCAAAGCAAGCAATCTAAAACAGCTGTACCAGAATCATGAATACAAATGTTGGCTGTGAATGATGGAAGTTCTAATCCCAGTACATCTGGAAATGATTCCATTTGAGGAAGGCTGACTTAAATGTATAAAGAGGGTTCTTCTCGCCATGTTGAGAAATGTGAAAATGCTTGATTTTCAAGTATTAGTGATTTTAGTCTTATTTAAGAATATGATTTTTGTAACAGAAGGAAAAAAAACCCTACTTCTATTTGACTGCTTAGTGTATATTCTTTTAATTGGTTTTTGCTCTGAAAAAAATTACATGTAAAGAAAATGGTTGGAGTGCTTTTGGCTTTCATGGGTAATGGATTTGGGCTGTCAGAGCTGTTGTGTGCTGTGATTCAAGAGCTTTACTACATCAAATCAAACTCCAGTCTACCCAGCATTCTCTTGGCAACTAGTTAAATCTGAAAATAACAAATACAGCTAGTCCTCAATGTACGACCATGATTGAGCCCAAAATTATGAAGCTAAGCAAGACATTTGTTAAGTGAATTTTTGCCTCATTTTTTGATCTTTCTTGCTATAGTTATTAAGTGAATCACTGCAGTTGTTAAGTTAGTAACATGGTTGTTAAGTGCATCTGGCTTTCTCATTGACTTTACTGGTCAGAAGCTGATCACATGACCCTGGGATGCTGCTACTTTCAAGCATCCAAATTTTATTCAGAATACTAATGGTATTCTGAGCAGCCTTTATATAAGGTTCGTGTGTTTTGGATGTTGACATTAACTGTGGTTTTCATAGACAATGGATTTTATGGCTTGGATTTATGGGACGAATTTGAGTTACATTTTATCAAATTGTATTGCTGTGAACTGCTCAGTGCCTGATGATTCGATGGTATGCAAATAAGGAATAAAGAAAACTGGCACAACAAGCAAATTCAACTGTGGGTACACTTCCTTTCCATTTTTCCTCTACAAAGGAGAGAGGTAGCCACAGTTCTGCCAGTATGATACTTAATCTCTCATTTAGAAGTTAATGTCAGAGTGGGGAATTGTGACAATGCTCAGCATCTCCACCAAATTGTAATTCTCAGGGATTTTGTAAGAAGGCATCTAGGCGCAAAAGTATCATAAGATAACCCTTAATGATGCTTTAACATTTGCCCAGTCAGTAGCTTAATTTAATCATTAAAAAGCTCATTAGTAGATGGTAAGCAGTAATGCCAGCCTGCACCCAAAGATTATCTCTAAGTGATCTGGGAGATGTAAATGAAATAAAGTGACAATACTGGTAAAGTGTCAGCTTTAGAGTTATGCCATTCATTTTGCTAAAGCCTCCTTGGCTATATGGCCTACTCTCCAGCATGGTAAAAAAAAAATTACTTCTTCCCCATGGTGATTAATTGAGGCGTGGCACATACCACACTGCTGATGCCTTGGCTAAGGAAAGCATTGTAACAAACTCATCCTTTCATCAAAGTGATGCATCATTCTTGGAAAGTAAATTGTGATGAATGTGATTTCAGGAATGTAGAAACCTTATCACCGGTTCTGTCCTGGAGAGAGCTTTGATCTGCAAAGTGTAGGGATCCTATCTCACACTATGCAAGCTATGAGATAAACATCAGTGAGAGACAGATGTTACGCCTTGTTTGACATAGGCAGATAGCCAGTGTATATGATTCATTCTGAGTTTTAAATGTAAATTTTTCTTTTCTCTTCTGCTTAGCTCTTGGGATTTATTACACTCTTGCTTTACTCTTAATGAGAAGCTACTATAAGCAAATGTAAACACACTCTGCCAATCAAAACACATCTGGCCCTAGAATTTGTGATGCTGCCACAGATCTATAATAAGCAATTCTCCCATAAAACATTTACAGTAATGGACAGTTTTTTTTTAATTTGAGAAGAAATATCTGTCCTTAAGAATCTATTGTATATTATGGAAGGATTATGTGAGAGTGTACATTCTTAGTGAACTTATAAAATTTGTCCGGTTAGTAACATAAGTGTTAGATAAAACAGTTCTACAGATATAAATTAAGTCCTTTTTTTAACCCAGTGTTTGCTGCCATGGGAAAAGAAGATGATCATTTCATAGCTACGAAGTGACCCCCACGACAATATTTATTGTTTTAGCAATAAATCCATGCAATCATCCTATTTCCAATCTGTGTTCCAACATTCCAGTTTTATACAATCTTATATGAATTCCTGGGAATAGAGGCTTCAGTCCTAGAAGATTTAATTACCTACCTTGTGGGCACCCAAGGCTGTCTCTTGAAAAGCTGGTAATATCTCATGGTCTCAACTCAGGGATGGTAACATCTAATAAAAATAGATAAGGTTATGTTACAGCTGGCAATGTCAGACGAAGTAGGTCAAAGCTAGACAAGATAAACAAGCTCTCATAAAAATTTTCTGTTGCACAGACAGCAGAATGAAACAGATCTAAACTCAGCTATAAGACGTTTCGGCAAAGACAAGCATGGTCCTCCATATTGCTGCACTGTGTTGTTATTGCACAATACACTCTTGGACTAAGCATATTCGGTTAGAAAAAATATTGATCTTAAAAGAAGTTTGGAATACATTTGCTGGTACAAGTAATAAGTTTAATTTTTATTTTGATTGAGAAAGTTGATAATTAAATAATTTTTGTGATATTTGGCTAAACCCCATGGTCCAGTACAAGAGATGGCCTATAAGATTAATTCAGCATATTTTAGTGGTGTGCAAATACTTCACATAGCAGAACGCTAGATTGGATTCCTGACTTTTAGTGTCCCATGGAAAAATGGAGAGTTGATAGCTGAGAAACATTATGCCATAACCGAACAAAACAACTGAATTGTCAAGAGCCTCATTTGAGAACTAAATGCTAATTTTGCCCAATGTTTCATATTTTGGGGAGGCTCTATTTAGGCCCCTGCTTCCATGTTCTTTTTTTTCCCTCAGAAGGTATTCCATTGATGTCTGCATGCAATTTGTATGTCATGAAATAAGGGCAGCTTTCTTATCTCTGTGTGTGGAAATTAGTATGGGGATGACAATTTAATTAGGTCGCCTGGATTCTACATTTACTTCATTAATGAAGCTCACTTGGTTACTTGTAAGATAGTTATGCAGATAAATTGGGGCATGGGAACTGCATACACTAATCAAGAAGGCTGGAATGAAATATAATAAAGTGGTGAATATTTTTGTATGATGCAGACGCTGTTTAGTGGGTAGCAAACATACAAGAGTGATTATTAATAATGGATAGCAACAGGAAGAAATAATTTAAGGGGTGGTGATTCAATTTAACTCTCTGGCAAATTACACCCATTTTACAACTTTTCTTTCCACAGTTGTTAAGTGAATCACTGAAGTTGTTAAATTAGTAACATAGTTGTTAAGTGAATTTGGCTTCTCCATTGACTTGGTTTATCAGAAGGTCACAGAAGGTGATCACATGACCCCAGGACACTGCAACCGTCATAAATATGAGCCAGTTCCCAAGTATCTGAATTTTGATCACATGACCATGGGGATGCTGCAACGGTCGTAAGTGTGATAAACAGTCATAAGTCACTTTTTTAATCCTGTTGTAACTTTGAACAGTCACTCAATGAATTGTTGTAAGTCAAGGACTACCTGTATAAGGGAATTTAAGAGCAATTCTTGTCTGTCCATGGACTTAATTAGGAGGCAGGATAAAATTGACAGAGACCCTTTCTGTGTACTTATATATGGATACGAGCTTTTATCAGCTTGCTGAAGAATAAACATGAATAGGCTATGATTGTACCACAGCTATACTTGTGGGCTTAATCATGAAAGTCCTGTTTTCACAGCTTCACCATGGAGTCATAAGCCATTTCAATTCATTAAAAAATAAGTTGAAGCTAATAAAAATATCAGTATTAACCAGTCCAAATATCAGAGATCAATACACGAATTGTGGATAAGAATGGCAAAAAAGAAATAATCATATGATGGAAAATGTGTGAAATTGTGCATAGCTATTATCCAGTAATGCTTAAAACTACAGAAGAAAACTCTTGTTTTGACATTGGTGGAATGGAACATTAAACAAAACTAAATCCCTCATGGCATGTTTACAACTGGTATTGCTTTGATGTATTGAGAATCCAGTAACTCAGACTGTGAGGTTGAAACTTTTAACTCTATTGCTTTGGAAAGCAAACTCTTTTAAAAAGTGTATGCCATGTAGGGAAAGACATGGTATCACATATCCATGCAAACTATAAAATGGGCCTATTTACTGTGGAACTTGAGTTGTGAATTTACTAACTTGGGTTTTGCACTAACTCTGGTTTCAATTTCCTTTTGCTCAAATTTCCCATTCAAATGTTTTAGCAAATACTAATCTTTTAGGTATAGCAGTGTTTATACTGATCATAAGCCGTAGGTGAATTAATGTGGAAGTGAGATTCTACTAGTATTCCCATCTGTTTCTGTATGTGGAGTGAAGGTACCATATTATCATTCAGTTGCCATGGAATAGCCTTTGAACTAATAATGTTGAGGTCTCCTGGGTCTCTTAGCCATCCACTCTGCGAAGTGATCTGTACTCCTGAAATGTACAGCTTCCACCAGCTTGATATCAAAATTTTGCCATGTGTCAAGGCCCTATTTAAAAAATAAATAGGGCTCAAGCTATTTGGGGTTCAGATTTTCAGAAGTTTTAAGCCGTAAGATTGTTTTTTTGAGCCTGGGCAAGTCTTAAACATTGCTGACTATTTAAAAAAACAATCTTATGGCTTAAAACTTCTGAAAGCCAAGCCAAGCCAAGCAAAGCAAAGCAAAACTTCTCGAGGTCACAAAATGATTACGTGTAGACTTCATGTAGTTTCTGAATGCCACCTGCCAGACTCTAGATCAGGGGTAGGCTCATGGACTTCAACTCCCATTCCTGAGCCAGTCATAAAAGAGCCAAGGTTGCCTACCCCTGCTCTAGATGATTTAAGATGCACTGAAGGATGCATTTCATCTCTACCATTGAAATCAGGTTTAGCTTCCTGTTCTATACATAAAAGAGTCTGTGGGTGGAATGTGTTCTACCTCAACACTGGAGAAAATATGATGTCTTGGCATGCATGCAGTAGTAGCTTAACTCTAAACCAAGCTTAACTTTAAACCAAGCTTGTTACTTTTGTTAGGATTTCATAGTAGAGCCTTGTAGCCTCTTTTGAATATTGTAATGGAAAGGATAAGATATGTATTTTAAAGAGAGGACCTTCAGTGAAGATATTCAGTGATAAAATACTTTTTTCTCTAGAAACATTTGCACTATTACTTAAAATCAGTCATTCTTAGCAATGATGAAATAATGGCACATAGATCCCAAGAAAAGTCAGCTTCAGCTTACTTGAGAATTCTGTTATTGCAAATAATGTTTGCAATAGTAAGTTGATATAGTAAGACATCATGAAAGTGCAATAGTAAGTTGATATAGTAAGACTATAGTTGATATAGTAAGACATCATGAAAGTGCTACATTTTTATGCCACTAATTCTGCATGGACATCTTTCTTCTGGTATATGGTTTTGAGATTAAAACAAGTTGTATTCTAAAAAAGTTAATGGAAGAAAAGTTTCTGTCTGCTTCTTGCTCCTACAGTCCCCTTGCCTTTTTGAAAACTTTTTGAAAAGTATTGGGGAATCTTCTGAACAATGTCTAATGGAATAGGTAGAGATTGGGACTGGAGGTTTTAGTCAGACTCAGATTGACAATGTAAAGAACCTTCCCATTTTCTCTTCCTTTTTATAGCTTCTATCTGGCACTTTACACTGTTCAGGAAATTAAAAAACAACAACACAGAAGCTTGGGTGGAGAGCATAGGTAATAGAGGGATATATATGTGAAAAGAGAATGAGGAACGTTTTTTAAATTTACTTTCTTAAACAAAACTAATTTCTCCAGTTCACAAGGAAACTTCAGTAATATATCAACTGTCCATTTATAATTTGCATTCATCTCTCAGTATAAATTTTATTCCCAACAGTACGTTCACATTTTTAAAGGTAAAAAAGAAAAAATCCTTGAGTAAGTAGTACATTAGACATATATAATAGGAAATAAGTGTCACAGAACAGCAAAGAATGTCTAAATAAAAGTATGCCCAAAAGTCGAGTTTTGAAGCCAATTAATTTAATCCTGGACTGTGTAATTATGTCTAATCATGATCATGCTGTGTTACCCTTCTCTCTCATCCTTTGTCTCCCCTCTTTAATCTCTCCCTCTTCCTCACTTAACACTTAAATAGTGTTTGCAAATTCTTTGAGGAGAGATTGTCTATCTTGTTCATCCCTGATACTCTGTAATACAGAGATTAACTATATTGTGCTTGATGTTCTTTACAAATCTGCAAGAAGATGATTTTGGCTAGACTATTTCTATTCTCACATTTTTAAATTTGCAAGGTTTCTAGATGGCAGTTTGCTAATATGCCTGTTCTGTTTATATGCAATGATAACTGATAGGTATGGGGGATAATTCATTAGATCTTCCTCTCTATTCCATCATTAGTTCACTAAAGTCATTGGTTGCAGTTCCATTACCTTACACTTCTCATTGAGTCATAATTTTGCCATTTAGCATGGGTGTGGGGGGTGCGAAATGATATTCATATTTTTTTTGTGGAAATGACAAGAATGACATACTGTATATCATTTGCATCATGATGTCATGTTATTTATGTCATGCCTGACATAAATAATATAATTCCCAAAATTTACCTGATGACACAATAACAAAAATTATTATGGATTGTACTGGATGGCAAAGCATTAGAGATCCACCATTTTTAAAAATATTTCAATAATAACATTCTAAAATTATGTATAAGGACATTAATAGCTCTGAACAGTGTCATTATAAGGCTGCATTAGATCTGTGGTTAAAACTGATTGTTTTAGTAATACTATTTAGTAACCTAATAGTAACACTAGCTGCCGGTAAGTAATTTCCACAGTGAGTAATTAATCATTGCAGCATATGTACTTGATTCCATGGGAAAGTATAAGAGCCTTAAATATATTGCACGATTGTTATCCTCTGGAAATCTTACTCTTCCTTAAATTTCATTTGGGTATTGCTCGTTTAGTACATTTGAGATCGACATATGCAAAGTTAAGGGTGGATGTCTACCTTTACTTTAAAAAAAAAGAAAGAAAAAGATAGTGAAAGATAGGATTTAGCCCCAGTCATGATTTATACACTTGCAAGATAAAATTACAGGTAGTGGACTAATGGAGCCCAGAATTTCTGTCATAAATCATGACAGTCATATGTTGAGGCACCCTTGTGACCAGACTTGATTTTATGATTTATTTATTTATTTATTTTTGGTACTGAACGTTGTGTCCGTTAAGTGAATGAATTAATGTATTCCTAGAGGTGATATTGCTGGGAAAAAAAGACTAGAAATCAGCAAAAAAAAAACCCATTGTAAATCACAGTCATGTGACCACATAATGTTGCAACCAGCTATAAAGGTGAGGCAGTTGCCAAGATATGACTGTGGCCAGGTAACTGGGATAGTGTTTAGCTGTCAGAATTATGGAACACGATCACAAGTAGCTTTTGGGGTTCTGTTCTAACCTGGAACAGTCCCTAAGCAACTCCCTCTTGTAAGTCAAGGATTACCTGTACATATAGCAATAGCATTAGACTTATATACTGCTTCACAGTGCTTTATAGCCCTCTCTAAGCAATTTACATTGCCCCCAATAATCTGGATCTTCATTTTACCTTCTTCAGAAGGATGGAAAGCTGAGTCAACCTTGACTTGGTCGGGATCGAACTGCTGGCAGTCGACAGAATTAGTCTGCAATACTATGCCACCACAGCTTTAGGCCTTCAAATGATTTGCTCAGGCAAGTGGTCTAATAGAACGTATGAAAAACATCTATGATTATTAGCTTTTGAAAGTTAGTAGGTTTTTCCTATTTATTAATTATGTCATGCGAATACATAAAAAGATGTGTGTTTATTCCATTTTGTCTTTTTTTTACCAGTTACATGTAATCTTGTTTTTAAATCTGCTGCAAATAACAACAATAACTTTTTAAAACATACAGAGAGTCAATCAGTATTAATTGACGTGAGGTTTTATAGCACCTAACATCTGGAATTTGAAATGTAACCTATGTTTTAGGCAGTTAACAGAAAACAATCCCATATCTCATTAGGAAATCACTGGGGACATCCTGTCCTTGTAAACTTCCTCTGTTAAAAGTCAGACTCTTGGCATAATTTTCTGTAAAACTTAAGCATTGTAATATAATTTGAAGGATCCTTTACTTCAGATTCTTCCTGGATAACATTAGCATGAAGTCTTGATGCCAGCATGATTATATTAAGAACAGGCAATTAAAAGGTAAAATATCCGGATAGTGACATTTAAATCAACTAATTTGTATCTCAGATAGGACAAGTGGATGGGGGCTCACACAACAAACTAGATTAATTATAATTGTGTTTTAGTATATTTTATGGACTTTGCCAATGTCTCTACTTCATTGTTTTTATTATTATATAAAACACTTATTACAAGAATACTTAGAAATGCTGGACTTTTTTCTTCTTGTAATAATCTTTATTTTCCTATTATGTTTAGAGAACATCAGTGGTTTGTTCTAGATGAGCTGACTTTTAGAACTGAAATTGGAAATGATTGAAAAATACACTTACAATCATGACAAGATTTTCACATGCAACAGGATAGTCTCCTTTCTATGTCACATAATTGCTGTTATTACCATTGAATCATCAACATCTTTGGAAGCAAAACTTACCTTGATGATAATACAGAAGATTTTTCCAAGACTAATTCCAGGATGTAGGAACTATGTGGTGTTTTGTTTTGTTTTTTTACAGCGATATTGAAGGTGAGGAGTGATGTATTCCTTGTACTGCTTTCTCCTTTTTGTTCATGACAGGGAAACAGATTCAAAGCTTTTATTTCTAGTTAAGGGCAAACCATATTTGGTTGTTGAAAATTATGCAACAAACTGTCATTTGTCAGAAATATGGATTAGAAAACCTAGTTTATGGACAAGTTATAGTTGGGCTATTATATAGAAGTAGAATTTTTTAATTGCTTCCCTTTGGGTATCCAGGACAGAACATGCAAAACTAAGACTTGTGTCTACTCATAATAACAATAATAGTTAATTGTTACAATTGGATTTAGTATGGGCACCAAATGATGCATACAGACCCACAACTAATACACATAAAAGTAAGCATAATATAATTAGTTCTTTTGCACAAGGATGCATTGATATAATCTGTAAGAGGGGGTAGACTTCAGTACAGAAAATTGCTGGAAGAATACCCTTCCAGCCATTTTCCATTCTATGGGTAGTTCGAATGGAACAATTTACGAAGGAGGGCAAATGATAAGACCAGCATTCCATAGTGACCTTTCACTCTTTTATACGTTTGTTGTGATATTGCATGGATATACAAAATGGTTGGAGTTTGCATTGTGATAGCACACAAATACTTTCATCGTTTGCTCCCAATGAATTCTGTTGTAAGCCTGTTAATTTCCAATAAAAGCAGGAGGGACAGTGATCTGAGATGAAGACAAATATGGGTTCAAATATGATGTGCAATGCAATGCTTTGCCTATAAAGGCTACACAACTAGATCTCAGCATTTTTTAAATCTGGAACTCAGATTTAATTATAGATAGTGGAACAACTCACACTTTGCATCCAGGGGATGTTGAACATCCCAATAAAGGGTTCTGTTGAATTTATCTGTTGAACTCCATAGCTAACAAGTAATATTTGAAAGGAGTGAAACTTTACATGAGTAAAATTTAGAAAATTAGTGGGATACACTGTAGTTTCCAGAGCAAACTAAAATGTGGGCAGAAAATAATTCACCCAAGAAATTAAGTGTTAAGGTTTTTGTAAGAACTATTGTCAACTTAGTTTTTCTCCATCATCATGCTGAGAAAACGCATTCAGGTAAGACAATGCCCCTTTCAGTCACTTTCCATCCTGGGTGCAATTATTTAAGAATGGATAGTCTCTGCCAAAACCCAGATTGCAGAAAGTGTGTTTAAAGGACAATTTGCCTGTATTGCCTGCATCTTATCCTAGAATAACGTGGCTAAAAGCCTTAGATTTTGAGGTGATCAGCTGTCAGTCAGGGAGAGAAAGATTTCCTAATAATGGAGTTCTGTGGACTTAAAAATAATGTAATTTCCTTGGTGGTTTTCTCTAGTAAGCTAAGAATTGCAGATTAAACATGTTGGGCTGCAAAATTGTTTTCATGAAAGTAGATTGTCAATGCTTAAAGTGAGGATTTCCCTTCAGTCATTGATATAGACAAATAATACATGCACCTGTTGGCAACAGTATTTTTTTCAGTATAGTACATTGAATTATTAAAGTAATATTTACTTTAATAATTTATATTGAATTATTAAAGTAATCTTCCGTTAAATAAATAGTGGAGTCATTGGAGTTAGAAAAAGTGTATGAAGGCACTGGAGACTGGTACATTGTGGTAAGTGAGAAAAGCAGTAATCAGGGTTACACTCTATGCACTAAACTTTTACAGTATACTATGGACTGCTTAGTTTGATGTATGAACACAAGCATTACTGATTAATTGAGATTTATGTGTAGGCAAGGTTTTGCAGCTGGTTGCTTTTAGTATTGTTTTTTTTCCCCTCTCCAATTGCTGAGAACCAGAAAAGATATGATCACAATGATATGATGAAAACACCAAAAGGGGCAGAAATAGAATTTCCTGACCTTACTTTTGATGTGTAAATATGTCTGTATTTGCATATGCACATATAAAAGAGATTCCAGGCATCTCTTTTACTGCTTGCTTTTAAAATGCATGAAAAGGAATCACTATAATTTAGTAGTTCCAGACATAATATGGGGGATGTACAGGATCACAAAATAGCTGTGGGTATAAATGCATCTTCCATGCATGAACCAGTTCATTAAGCTGATGTTGAAAATTTTGTTTAATAGTAAGTAAGAAGGTTGATACTTTCAGTCGCATTGATTTTACAGTATCATTTGGCCTAATGCAATGTGGGCCCATATACAGGTAGGTCTCGACTTACGACCACAATTGAGTCCAAAATCTTCTTTGCTAAATGAGACATGTGTTAATTGAATTTTGCCCCATTTTACGACCTTTTTTGCCACAGCTGTTAAGTGAATTGCTGCAGTTGATTAGTTAGTAACATGGCTGTTAAGTCAATCTGGCTTTCCCATTGACTTTGCTTGTCAGAAAGTTGCAAAAGGGGATCACAGGACTACACTACGCTGCAACCATCGTAAATATGAGTCAGTTGCCCGAGTGTCTGAATTTTGATGGGGATGCTGCAACGGTTGTGTGAAAAATGGCCATAAGTCCCTTTTTGTCAGTGCTGTTGTAACTTTGAACAGTCACTAAATGAACTGTGGTAAGTCAAGGACTATCTGTACAGAACTGTGTCAAGTGGTGATCTTGGTATTTGCTGCCCTGTTGCAACAAAGCTGCTGACAGCTGTCTTCATTGTGATGGCTGCTGAAGCACCCAGGTTTTCTTGCAGGCAGTAATAATAGATAAGTCCCCCACAGTCTTCACTTGGCCTTACAGCTCTGGTGAGTGATCCTTTCCTCACTCTTCAGAGTGATCCTCCAATGGAGTAACTTGAATTTTGACCAGAGATTTGCAGTTAATAATTAAAAATATATTCTTTGACAGGATGTGCTTGGCTCTGTGCATGTAATAACACGCAGATGATCTCCTGCTGGCTCGTGACAGATGTAGTAAACCCTCTTCCCTTTGTCAAAAGTTTTGCATCAGCAGTTGCTGAAATTAGAATTTAACAAAGTTGGAGCATCAAGCTGATTTTTGTTTTCTGAAGGACAGGAAGTATACATGAAAAGACTGGAAATAAGAAAGGCTTGGTGTGGGGAAAGAGGCCTTTGTGACAAGTTAGGACATTAAATGAAAATGTGATGGGGAGGGGGGGATAGGAATATGTGAAAAGAGTAAGTCTCTCAAGCAACAAGTGAGGGCAAACCAGAGGAAGAAAAAAAAACCAGAAGTCAGGAAATTGCCACAGGAAGGGAACTGTTTCTTAACTTTTATGTTTCAGACAGGATTATTAGCTAGCCTGAAGCTTAGATGACTGTTCAGTTTTACTGGCAGGATCTATAATTACCCCCAATAGTCCTATATTCTGTTTTTCCTGCCTCATAAGGGATTTGAAAAGGCAAAACAGCAAAAATGTAGAAAACAATTTTTCTTCTCCAGCACACTGGTCCAAAGTCCTGAAAAATGCAGTGCCAAGAGCCTCAGCACTTCTTTCTTAGATAGGCATGTCTGTAATTTGAAGGCTTAGCCTGCCTTCCTTACGTGTCACTTTGACTTTGGAGTGACTCCAGCAACTTTTTGCACTAAATTCAGTGCAAAATTGGTCTATGGCTGCCATTACCAAATCTGCTGAAGCTGATATAAAGTCTTTCAGAGAACTCTTTGAAGCCCCCTGTTCCATGGTGACAATTGGCTGATACATTAAGTGTACAAGCATGACCCACCCTAAATCCTAAAGACTGAGTTATTTTTAGGAGTGGGTTACAAGAGCTGTTCTCGTCCTCTTAGTACAGCAGTAAGACAGGACAAGCCGCCTTGTACACATTGCTGTAGGTCTTCTCAGGATTTGCAGGATAAGCTCCCTTTGTTTAAAAGGAATGTTTCAATGATATTTCTAGACATTTCCACCACAAAGATGATACAAGGCAAGGTGGGAGGAGTGACCATATAATCATCTTACCAAATTACTTTTATTTATATGCTTAGGCAAGTTTATCTAGTTTATGTACCCCACTTCAGTCAGCAATTTATTGAAAAAATGGTGGTAGGCTTAGTCAATAGAGTATAGGTATAAATATGCTTCTCTTTTAATCCTGCAGCTTTTTAACAGCGGTGTTTTTTTTGTCTTTCACTACCAAGAGGTTAAGCAATAAATGGGAGCTGGGAAAAGGTTGTTTTTTTTTTTTTAGATCTGGTGGTTTTTAAGTAGTAGCACCAGGATCTTAAATCAAGATTAGGATTGTGGTCTGGAGAGGAGACAGATTTAACTTTTTCTGTTCATATTGTGCTCTTGTTAAAATAGTGGCTATCCACGTGTACCTTTGCCAAGATGCTGCCTTTACTGGTCTATTAAAAATAGAAAAAAAATCTTTCTTTCTTGAAACTGGGCACTAGTGAGTGTGAATCTGGTGGTAGTGAAGATGGTAGTATTGCAGAAAATTTGCTAGTTCATATTCTTAAATGACTGAAGACAATTTTGAAACACAGTTTTGGCTGGTTTATTTTTCATAACACTTGATACAAGGAAGTGATCGGCCTAGCCATTTCTACTTTGTTGCCTTTTGGATGTCTAGAGACTACAACTCTTCTGATTCTCATTAGCATGGGCAAAAATACTGCTGACTAGGGATTATTGCAATTATTCTTCCCCAGAAAGGAAACCATCTGTTGAACAGGTTGGGCTAATTTGTTGAAGGTTAATATATCATAAATTAGTTAATACTACCCTGGTTGACTTCCTATAGTTAATGCATAAATAAAACAGCAATATTCATTTTTGTTTTACACTTCTTTTAATGGCAATTATAGAATATATTTTTAAACAATAAATTAAAAGGCACTTAAAAGAGAATCTGCTCTGTATCCTGCATTGGATGCATATAGAGTGATTAATGTTGTAGAGAAATCTGAGTTTATATGAACTGGCATTCATTTTTTCCTTAATAGTGTTTTTTTAAACACCTAGCACATAGTGTAACGTAACATCTATTGAAACCCTCACTTACATAAAATGCATTTTAAGGGATTAACACTACTGTGGCGCTCCTAATTCAGACTGGAATGATGGCCAGATTGAAAGGATTTAACTCTTCCTTCATGCCATTTTGCCACGGAACATCACTTTCTCCATTTGATAGTTGCTCAAGTATGCAAGGTATACAGATATACAAAATCTGGAGCAGTGCTTCTCAACGTTTGTGTGACGGCGACCCCCGTCACACAAACATTCTGCGCAAACGTGTGCGTGACGTCGCCCCCATGCGCGACGCGTGTGCGCCACGTCACCCCCATGCGCAGCGCACATGTGCGGCGGCGCCCCCATGTGCGGTGCGCATGCACGGCGCCGTGAAAAATGGCGGATCGCCACCTTTGGCGACCCCCGAAAAATGGTCGATCGACCCCAAATGGGGTCACGACCCATAGGTTGAGAACCGCTGATCTGGAGGTTCTAGTTCTCTTTCCCCATTGCTCTTATTGCCCATGTGCTAACCCCTGTGAGGGAAAATAAGGCCTCTCTAAATGGCAGTTTAGAGGACCTTCATTTTGCAACCATACCAATTGACAAGATTCATAGTAAAGAAACAATCATGGAATGCAATAAAAGTTACGTTTCCATAACCAAATAACTGTCCTTATATTCTTTGAAATTTTTGTGAAGTAAGATTATGGTATAAATCTTCATGTCTTCCTTAACTTCTGATAATTATCTGGGAAAACTAAAAGGCTCAATGTGATAGCCTCAATCCACAGAAGAACTGGCTGCAGACATTAAAGGGAGAAAGGGTGTCAACCCCTCTTTTCAGTGATCACAGTATTATATACAGTATTATAAAACGAGAACATTCCCTCTTTCCCCCCAAAAAACTCATCCCTTCCTGTTATGCTTCCCCTCTCACTCATATCTACCTGTAGCAAAGGAATACTTCTCAACTGTTCTTTTTAAAACTTGAATTGCTTAATGCATGCTAATTAATTACTGGAGATGCAGAAAAAAATGGACAAATAAATAAATCCTAACCTTAATTTTTATATTTTAAATAAAATATTTTTATTTTAAGGTGCTATCCATGCTGCAGCCATTTGCCTCCTGGATAAATCAACTGGGGAAAAAAGGCAGTTTAAGAAATCCTTTCTAGATTTCAATCCCTTCTGTTTGCTTTGGTCTCAGTTAGTGACAGTCACCGGTTTCAACAGAGTGAGTGAGACTAGGAGATCAAAGCCTATCTGTAAAAAAGGAGGACAATTGCCTGTATGCAGTGGCCATTTTGAAATCTGTATCCAACCCTGCCTCAATGAGAGGTTGGTGTTCTTGATGTTTCCTTACTCTTCCTGAATCAATTTGTTAGTTTTAAAAGAAAAAAAAAAGTACCATACTTCTTACCATGCTTGCTTTCACTAGGAATAGAAAGAAAATTAACAACTTTCCTATTAATTCAGCTTGTTAAATAAAATTAAGCCAGGTCCATTGTTCCACTGTCATCAAAGAACTTTCCCCCTCTTCCTCATCCCAAATGAAAAAAAAAAAAGTTATTTTGTAAGAAAAAAGTCAGGGGCAGCAAGGAGGGGCTGGAAAGGGGAGAATATTCACACCATAGATGCAGTAGCCAAATTGAGTGGAGTGGAATGGTTGGCTTACAAGACATTGAAGTGCAGCATGCAAACAAACCAGAGCTCACAGAGCTTGTGAACCAACACAAGATGAAAAGTCTTTCATTTAACAGAGCTTAAAAAAAGACCAGGCAAAAAGTTGCATTATCATGGATTGAAGATGACAACAATCCTGCACACCCCCTGAAACTGTGTATTTCTTGTGCTTGCATTGAGATAAGCTGAAAGTGTGATGCCATCCTTAGATTACACGTATGCATACATGGATATTGTCACTGCTTTCTTTCAGATTTTTGTTTAGTTTCCCCACCCTAATATTTCTGAATGGAAGTTTGCAGTTCACATTTGGTGAAAATACATTTGTTCAAGTACAGAAGGAAATGAATTCTCTTCAAACTATTGTAGATTAGAGAACTGGCATCCTTCCAGCTTTATAGTGCTTGGTGGCCAGAAATATGTCCCTGCCATGTTATTCCATTTTCTGACTCAATAGACCCCCATCCCCACCCCCATTCAGATGCATCTTACATGTAGCCATTGGATTTTCCCAGTTAGAAACATTGAGTTCATTGTTGCTTGACAGAAGAAGGACATTTGAGCTCATTGAACAGGACTTAATTAGTAGAATCAATAGATGAAATCAAAATGTGAATGGAATAGGAATGAAATATATTTTGGCTGAGGACAAAACTGAGTCTGCCTAATTCAGTGGTCATGCAAAAAAAAAAAAAAAAAAAGAACAAAAAACCAGGTAGATGTTCAGTGCCCCTCAGTACACCCATCTCCCATGGCTGATTGTTTTTATCTCGGTTAAATGTGTGACTGCCCTTTATTCTTGTGAAAAAAATAGTGGTATTCAAATATAATGATATAACTTATGATCCGGTTGCAGAGTATCTTCTGGCAGCGTGCAGACCATCCTGTTTTGGGGAGAGCAACTGGGGGAGGGAAGGGAAGAAATAAGCACCTTGTACAAAAGCTGGTTTGTGTTATCTAGCCATTGCCAGGCAAACAAATAGAGGCTTAATTGGGGATTGACTATCTGGAAGCAAATATAACTCTCGCTTTTGTTTAATACATTGCTCTTGCTGATTTGCAAAAGCTGCGGTGAAGTGAAATGTGACTGGATGGGCATGAACATGTTATTTTCTTTATGCAATAAACTCACAGTGACCTACATGGATGAAATGGAATGACACTAACGTTGTTAGGTTTTAGCGACTGTTCTCCTGATCAAAGTGGGTGTCTTTTTGGCAGGGTTGATGTGGGATCCATTTTAAATTCAGTGCATTATTTAAAATCCTTCATAGCAAGCTGTTACCTTTTAATTCTTTTTCTGAAGCAGCTATATTACAGTCATGAATGCTTGTGAAAATCTGTATTTTCTAAAACATGGGTAGACATGCAAGGGGAAACCATGAGCTCTTAAGCAAATCTTTCAGAGAAGGTGAAAGCCACAAGTTCCTCTTCTAAATTACAGAAAACATAGGAAAGAATAAACACACATGAACTAATGTGCCCAGAAGTTACAGTTCGACAATCATTCAAAGCTTACAACTACAACACATTGTCCTATTTATCTCTGCTGATCCAACTTATTTTCCTGGTTTATTAACTGACAGTATGTCAGAGTTCTCTGATTCCAATGAGAAGCTAAGGGCGAAGTTGGCATTCTGGAGAAGCAAGGAAAGGAGCATGTACACATACATGACATGTGGCTGCAATTTTATAATATATAGAATTTCATGAAGTTTTGGGAAATTGTCCAATATAGATGAAAAATGTCCATCTGAAATAAGAGAATGAAATTCGTTTGCCTGGAATGCAACTTGGAATGCGTGGAAAGTAAACATCTATAGGAATGCTGAGGGGAAATTAAATGAAGATAAATTAAGCAGGGTTTTTTTTTTCAGGATTTGGGTAAGATTGCCCATTCCCATTTGAATATCATTATATATGTTTATACCCAGAAAATGTAAGCAATTGCTCTTTTTTTATACTGCAATGGAATTTTCCTTCGTTATATTAAGGAGAAATAGTTTGAATGGTATATAGATAACATAGGAAATGTGTATATCAGGGCATTTGAAGAGGGAGAGGATCCTGGTTGGTGTTTATTTCTCCAGTATCTAGACCATGTTTATTGTGGAGAGAAAGAGAGATGTATGAGAGATAGTCTTCTAACACTACGGCTCTCCAGATTTAAGAGTTGTAGAAAGGAAACAAATTGGGGAAGACTAGTGTAGATCTACCTCCAAACATTCTTGGAAATTGCCATTTTGCATTGGGCAGTAAATCTTTAATGGAACTTAATATACTTTATTATGACCAAAGCCAAGAGACAAATCTTTAATGGGGACTCTTGTTAAACTAGAAACAATTTTAAAGAAAGCCATGACAATGTATCTCTATATAATGGAGATTTGCAATATTTTTGGCCCAGGGATCTGCATTTATTTACTCTATGAAGTTATGTTTTTAATAATCATAAATAGATGTAATAATTTCCCCTTTCTGGCAAAATTAAATCCACTAGGAACTCAAGTGGTACAGTCCAAGACCATAGTGAAAATATTACTTAAGTTTGCAGTTATAAAATGGCTGGATTGCACTCAAATACCGGCTGAGTTTGCATATCCTACTGAGCCTAAATGTGCTTTGGGTTTAGCTTTGTGGATGAACATGGTTTATAGTTCAGCAGGTTGCATTGACAAGCACAACATGACCGAAACAGTCTTCTTTACTATTACTTTATGAAATGGGATTGAATTATCGATGACTAGTTTACTTCATTTATTTCAGTGAGATCAAAACCATGATTGAGAAATTTAGTCTGGATGCAGCCCACTCTTCTCTATACTGTATATTCTAGTATTGTGGCTTGCACGTTGTGTAATAAGGACAAAGTAATTTAGTTTTCGTTTTACTGGTAACCTTATTTGGAGGATGACCCTCTCCTTTTTCTCATTTCCAGAGCTCCGACATGGGAGGCAAACTGAGCAAGAAGAAGAAGGGTTATAATGTGAATGATGAAAAGACCAAAGACAAGAAGGCTGAGGGGACAGCAGCTGAGGAAGGGGAGGCTCCAAAAGAGAATGAGCCAAGCCAGCAGACCACCACGGAGACTGCTGAAGTGAAGGAGAACAATAAAGAGGAGATGGGAGACAAGGATGACCAGGTAGCTGCCAACAAGACAGAGGAGAAGGAAGGGGAGAAAGGTGTAAGCCCAGAAGAACCGAAGAAGCCAGAGCCAGAGAAGCCAGACACTCCGGGTGACACAAAGGCAGAGCCTCCGAAGAGCACTGAAACCTCTAAGGAGGAGCCAAGCTCAGATGGTCCTCCAGCCAGCAGTGACACCCCGAAATCCTCAGAGCTCAGTGGTGATGCAAAAGCTTCCCAGCCTTCAGAGGTCACAGCTACTAGTAAAGGAGATGACAAGGGCAAGGAGGAAGGGGAAGCCAAAAAGACTGAGGCTCCTGCAGTCCCAGAAACTAAAAGTGATGTGGCCCAAGCTTCAGACTCAAAACCCAGCAGCAGCAACGAGGCTGCACCTTCTTCCAAGGAGACCCCACCAACAACAGAAGCACCTAGTTCTACTCCTAAGGCCTCAGAGCCCGCAGCCCCACCAGAGGAAGCGAAACCATCTGAAGCTCCAGCAGCAAACTCGGATCAAACCATAGCAGTGAAGGATTAAATTGGACAGCCTATTGCAAAACAAAACAAAATTAACCACTTAAAACAACCTGTGTCTTTTTTTTTTAATTATCTTTTTTCCCCCAGCTCTACTAACTTGTTATGTAGCTGAACTGTATTGCCCAAGAAAACAAGCAAGCAAGCAAGCAAGCAAGAAGTGTCCCATTAAGTTAAGGGGGATGGGGGAATGGTTGACATGGGGTAATCTAAATAGTATTTTTGTGGGGGAAATATCTAATATAGTTTCTGCCAACTTTCCCAAAAAAAAAAAAAAAAATCTGCATTTCATTAAGAAGGCAACCCAGATTGTCTGAAAGTGCAGTATGCCTCTTTTCTCTTCTCCTCCTTTTCTTCCTTTTCCTCCTGACCTGCTCTAAATGCACTCCACTTACTGTATCTTTTCCTTCCTTTTTCCTAGGAGGGATGGGGGAGCAATGATAGAATTAATTCTGCCTTCTGGGCCAGTGCCACACCAATCAAACCTTTATAAAAGCAGTATTTCTTGTGGGTTCTTTAAAAATTTTATTTACAGGCTTTATCATTTTGTATTTTTTATGCAGTGGATGAATGGCAACTTTCAGACAAAACTCACATAGCTGTCAAACATTTTTTTCTCAATGCCAATCCTGCAATTCTTCTTCTTCTTCCCCAAATATTTTTGGGAGTTAAAAAAAAATAGTTAAAAAAAGCATTCTCATCCTACTTAGCCTACCTAGATTTCTCATGACGAGTTTAATGCATGTCTGTGGTTGAGTGCACCTGTAGTTCTGTTTATTGGTCAGTGAAAATGAAAAAAAAAATATCTGCATTCATTGCAGTTCCAGTTTCTCTTCCATTCTGTGTCACAGACACCAAGTCACCTCTCATTGGAAATAAACAAAAGAAAAAGCAAAATGTACAATGGATGCATTGAAATTATATGTAATTGTATAAATGGTGCAACAGTAATAAAAGTTAAATAATTTAAAAAACATTTCAGGTGTTAGCGGCTGCAATTTTATTTAGATTAACTTATCTCGCTAATAGCGAGCCAGTATGGTATAGTGGTTAAAGTGATGGGCTAAAAGCAGGGAGACCCAGATTAGGAATAGAAGCCAACTGGGTGCTATTTGTCCAGTCATTTTTTTTCCTCTGCCCAAATCAATTTAGGTTCTGTCACAAGCAAAACGAAACCTTCACTCTTATCATGCATTGATTGCTTCACTAAACTAAAGAGTACGAAGTATAAAACTGTTAGTGGACACAGTATGGACTCCCCCCTTCCTTCTGGTTATCAAATTCTGGTATATTCCTCTAAAAGGAGACCTTGTATCTCTTTTCCAAGTCAGAATTTAGCAAAGTCAAAGCTATTGAGAATATTGACCAGATTGAGACAGGTCCGCAAGGAAGAGAGATAAGCTGAGATAAAGACAAAGCAAAGTAGGAGAGAAACGGATTGAAAATGGATTGGGAGAATTGGAAATCAGAGAAAACACGTGTACAGTTGGAAACCAAAAGTATAGGAGGAACTGCTTTAGGAGTTGTTTATGATCCATTGTATAGATAAAACCAACTCAGAAATAAAGAGCTTTCCTATAGAAGGGAAGGAATGTAGTAGCTAGTTTGTCCCATGGGATGGAGAAGTACTCTTGGACTCTCTGAAATATTTGATTTCTTTAGTGATACAGAATTGCAAGACTGGTCACCAAAGATATGTTTTAATCCTGCATGGGCATTGCATGAGAGCAATGTGGCTGTTATCATTAGTGAATATTCTGACTTACTAGCATCATTTGCTAGTCCATCTGTTCATTGCATGGAAAATTATGTCTCAGTTGCCTATATCTGGAATTTGCTGTCTATAGCTTTTCCAAAGTTGATATTTTGAAGGTACAGTGGACCTATTTCTTTTGGTCTTGTTAGCTAAAGAATTACGGAGTCAAAATCTAACACACATAAAGAACACCAAATTGAGAAAGAGCCACTAATTCTAACATAAGACAAAACTAATTAAGTATAATCTGCTTCATGCTCTGTGTAGATATTTTACAAACTAAAAGAAAAATCACATATTGTAATAAAACATGGATGTCTTCAGAGGAGGACCACCAAGTTAGTGATGGGAGTTAAACTCCTGTGAGGAATTATTAAAGTAGTGTTTTTCACCCTTGGCCACTTGAAGATATATGGACTTCAAAACTCCCAGAAATCCTCACCCAGCAGGAATTCTGGGAGTTAAAAATCCACATAACTTCAAGTAGCCAAGGTTGAGACACACTGGATAAAAGTGGGTATGTTTATTCTGTGGAAGACAGGTCTGGGAGAAAACATGAAAGTAATCTTCAAATATCTAAATGGTTGGCATATAAAAGACAGAAGGGATTTGTTTTCCGTTGCCTGAGATGGCAAGCCCGGAATCAAAGGACTGAGAAGTAGATTCAAGTAGATAACAGGAATTTCCTTTTGGTAAAACCTGCGAAATGGGCAGCTTCATGAAGTATGTTCCCTTTAAATGGAGGTCTTTAAACAGAGGCTAGATAACCATTTCTACAAATTGTTTCAGGGGATCAAACCCTGAGCAGGAGATCAGACTAGGTAGCCTCTGAGGTTTCCAGGTCTCTCATTCTTTGTTCAGGAAGTATATATAAATGTAGAGATCTACAAAACTCCAGAGGCCACTAGATGACAACAAAGAGATATAGACAGGTCTATTTCTTTGCTATCATCTACTGGTTGTCTGAAATTTTGTGGCCAAATACGATAGCTCTAATAAATAAGATAAAGGAGGATTGCACCTAAATGACATTTAGTCAAGCATATGCAATCTGCTTCTTTCTTTGCATACGTTAACTCTATTTCCATAGTTTAACACCAGTGTTCCTACTAATGTTTCAATAAATTGTAGGATGTATTAGCAGTATAGTTTAAAGGCAAGAGTAGTAGAGGCATACTTCTATTTACATCCCAAATCTTTGGTAAAATGAGGGTGTATTTGTCACCCAAATGAGACCAGTGAAAAACAGACCTCTTAAAATAATCCGGTTTACTTTTCAAGGACCTACCCTTAGAAAAAGCTGATCCTGATTTTCAGAAACCCAACATTTATTACAGTCTCTTGTCAATAAAATCAAAACCCGCGAAGGCTATACAGGAAATATAGCTTTCTAAGACAAAATCCAAGCCATGTAGGCCTTTAAACATCACAACCAGCAGGTTTCACCGGCTTGTGAAAATGCAAATGTGCCAGTATTTCAGAATGGATGGGGATATGCTTCCTACCTTGTTGGCATTCTATGCCTACTGAAGGTTCTGGATCAGTTTCAAAGTGGGTTGCCATAAGATTGCATTATAGTTGCTAGATGTTACATGGGTGTAACTGGTAGAACACAGGTATCTGTTTGCATTAGCTGCATATGGCAAATCAGCTGAAACCAATACATCATTCTGGGTTGCAATTGCCATTCAGCAGCTAAGAATTATGGTGCAATCCAAGACAAGCTTGTTTCATATGGCAAAGTATTTCAATTCCAAATAGATAACTCCCCAATTAATCAGTCCAGTGAGTACCCAGGTCTCATAAGTCAGGACACTCTGGGTTTACTCCCTATCTTTTAATCCTCTGAGTGCATCCCCAATTCTATATGTTCTGCAGGAAACTGATACAGGTAATCTCGACTTACAACAGCTTGTTTAGTGACCATTCAAAGTTATAATGGCACTGAGAAAAGAGACTTGTGGCCATTTTTCACCCTTATGACTGTTGCAACATCTCCATGGTCATGTAATCAAAATGTAGATGCTTAGATCCATATTTATGACGGATGCAGTTTTCCAAGATCATGTGAATCACCTGACAAGCAAAGTCAAGGGGAAGTCAGATTCACGTAACAACCATGTCACTAGCTTAACAACTGCTGCTATTAACAACTGTGGCAAAAAAGGTCAAAACTCATTTAACTGTCTTACGTAGCAACAGAAATTTTGGGCTCAGTTGTGGTCATAAGCTGAAGACTATCTGTACTAATTACCACATCAATGGTAATACAGTTTTGTATCACCAGATGACCTTTCCCAAGATGTAGATTTTACAACATAAAAAGAGAAAGCTGGATTTTGTAGATCTCATGGTAATTATGGACAGTATAAAAAAAAATCTCAAGAATTGTGGCATGTCAACAATGTACCTGAACCGATGCATCAAGAAAGGATTTGGTGTTTATCAGTGATACCCATTCTTGATCTAGAATGTGGCCAAGAAAGAAAATATGTAATGTTATTAAGATAGGTATAAAAAAATGGAGTGTCAGTCTCCCAATTTTTCTCAGGATAGATAATTGACCAGAGTTATGGAAAACCTCTCTGTTCTTAAACCAGACCTAAAACTATATGCTGTTAATGTAATAGCATATGGAATCATTGGAAATAGCTTATAATTACTGAGATCGGCAGAATATGATGAACACAGATTTTACTATTGGCCAATTGGGCTAATCTTGCTGGCCCAGGAAAGCTGATAGTAAATCCCATAGTACAGGTATCTCAAGATCCCTATTAGCTATTGTGTCCCTATCATTCATCCAAGTTAACAGCTATTTGTGATAGAAAGCTAACTTTAGCATGCCGTGAGTCCTTCACCTGAGACTAAATATACGACAAATGGACAAATAGAGTGTCCAAGACAGCAAGGACTAGGGGATAATTTGACATTCCAGGTTTTAGCAGGAAGAATTACTCAAACCATGCAATACACTAAGATATTCATATCAGGACTCTACTTATCTCCTTTGCTTCAAAGAGTATGGAGTGACTTCATGGCAAAATATGCTTAAGTATTTGAAAGACTTTACCTACAAATGTCGAATTCTCTGTGTTGCCCACAGCTGACACAGGACAGAAGACACCCAACTGCCTTAACCACATCACAGTGTGAAAAGCAGAATTCATACATCGAATATGCCCCAGCCCAAGTAGAAAAGCTCTCCAGTTCAGAAAAAAATAATAAAAATATATGCATGAAAAGCTTGTGGTAATTTCATTCCAGACCAGTCTGGATCTCTGGCAACCAAATCTTCTTTTTCTGAACCCCCTTCAATTTTCGCATAGACATTTCCCCCCCCCCCCGTTTTTTGAAATCTTATTTTTCAATATATAGAGAAGCCTCATTTTAACAGACGAATTGGGAGGAAGGGTGTCTGTTGTTCCCCAGGTCTGTTGAGTCAAAAACAATGTCATTGTGCAGCACAAATGATACCAATTATACCCTTTGTGTTCTCTGACTTATAAACTGAATTCAACTGAAGTCCATGAAAACCAAAGTGTTCACTATATTTCAGGAAAGAGAAACATAAAAATGAATCAAGCTAAAAATAGTTTCATAGACTAATTACATTGTAGTTATTCCCTTCATAATCTTGGAGATTCTCAGTCAAAGTTAGAGACTGGATCTTGGAAAAGTTAGCTTTGTCAAAGTCTTATTGAAGTTAATAAATTATTAGGTTGTGAAATGACTGTACAGCTTTGGTGAAGAAATGATTTGCATGTAGCGCAACACCTTTTGATCTATCACCTCCTACAAAATCTGGATTTCAAAATTATTCAAGTGCTAGTTACTGAGATCTATGCAACAATACAATCAGCCTTTCTTATAAAGCAACATGGAGGCAGCTGATTGATCTTCATAATACTGTACTGAAATTATGATGATTTTTTTTTAAAAAAACTAAAATCAGGCCAATTTTTTTTAACCTAGTTGACTGTGAGCTAATTTCTAGCATCGAAAACAAATACAAGGCTCAGTGATAGTTTAGAGGTAACTTGTTCATTAATTCTAAGTATGTGCTTGCTGCTCTAACACTATTTTGTACTTCACTTTACTTGATAGGCCTTGCTTATTTGACATCTGTCCACTCCTGGTGTAGTGATGGAAAATTCACAAATATCTCAAAAATTCAAAAATAACTCAAAAGAAGATATTCCACTCTTTCCACTCCGCTACCATGATAGTCGGAAAGTGCCTACTTGCAAAATTGATGATGTGCTACTTCTGTTAGTCTTGAATTTATAATTTATAATAACATTAAGTATAACAACAGAGCAGACACCTTCAACGGGATTTTGGTTTAATTATATATGGAAAAAAAGAAAAAGGGGAAGATCCAGTATCTGTTATTTATAAATAAAGTAAGGTGCATTTGTTTGTGTGTGGGTGGGTGTACCTTGTTAATGTAAGAAATAATTAACTTTTAAGTCATTTTATTTAAGAGGGTGAAACAAATGAAAACATCATCACATAAACTAATAATATGCAATCCAAATCTCTGAAGCAGTACTAGGTTTCACCAACCAATTGTACAACTGACAAAGAATGGGTATTTTCCCCAGTCTTGCAGCCCTGAGCTTTTTACAATTGGTAAAGTAATGTCTGCTGAGCTCCTGTAATTTCTAAATTATTGGCATATAATTCAAATAAATGTGAGCATGTACAAAAAGCCAATTTGTCTTCCAGAATATGCATGAAATAACTTTTGTTCAAAAACAAGCCACTCTAAATACAAACTAGGGATTTACAAAATCGACCAGTCCAACAATGAAACATTCTGGAGCAGGGGTCCCCAACTCCCGGTCCATGGGCTGGTACCGGCTGTGGCATGCCAGCAACCGGTCCGCACAAACAAGCAAAGCCCTATCCGCGAGATGCAGGTAGCACACAAAACCACACACCCTCCGGTCCGCAGAAAAACCTCTCTCCACGTAACCGGTCCCTGGTGCCCAAAAGGTTGGGGGCCTTTGTTCTGGAGAACTCTGAACCAGTCTGTTCTCCTACCTGATAATGCTGAAAATCTTTCTGGATTAAGACATTCTAGTTTCTGGAAATAAATCCTCTGAACTGGAAACCTGAAACACCGAAACATCTAAAACACTAAAATATTTTCCCCGGCCATGTTGAGTTGATTCTAGTTCTAAGCATTTGTTTCTGGAACCACTGAATGGAAATATCTGGTAAAGGTCCGGCGGAGAACAGAATGTTCTGGATTTCAATGGAATCTTGAACCAGTGAGTTGTCCATCCCTATACAACACCATGTCAAGTGAATAAATATTTCATTTTGGGCCCTCCATTTGAGCTATAACCTGTACCTATCAAATTCTTCTTCAAAATAAACTATGTCTCAAAGATACAAAACAATACATTTGCTGACTAATTACAATTTAAAATGTATAAAATGTGCCATAATGACCATATTTGGACAATATATGGCTTCTAGGATAGTCGCAAAGCTAAGTACATTAATCCTACTGCAGAAGAAACACTAAAACCACAGCTTATTAACACTTTAAATGGATATTATGGAAGTGCACACTGTGAATTTCTCATTGATAGGTACTTCTATCTCAATCCATCTTCCCCTTTGTATTTTGTCACCACTTCCCACCCTTGACAGTCACACTGAGTAGTTTCATGACTGCTACTTCCACAGTGGTTGGTTGGGGTTTTCACTTTTATTTTTCCTTGCTAGAGAAAGGAATGAAGGTAGCGAGACCTTGGCTTGACAATGTTGTTTAGCAACATGGGAGAGTGGAATTAATCTGTGGAGATCACCTTTATAAAACTGATGGGAAGTTAAGAGAAGTGAGCATAGTATGGAAATGCGAATTGGTGCCAATATACTTTCTCACTGACATTCTTGTATCTGTCATTGCTCCTGGATAAACTAGACAGGAGATACGACTAGATGAGCTAAATCTACTTTATTGTAAGGCTACATTAACAGAGTCTTGCAACTCTGGAAGTACCAACTTCTCACTGCCATTTTTAACTGCTTGATCATTCAGGTGGATGCTTTCTAAGTTTCTTTCTCTAACTATTAAGCCACTGGGGGCTCCTGCCTCTTTTGTCTGTTTCTTAGGCACCATCTCTTCCCTCTTTTCCCCAAAGTCATTCCCACATTCCATTACAGTATCAGACCCACTAATTTCACACCCCATGCTTCTCTATAAATCTGAACATCTCATTTAGTATTAGTCTTACAAACAATTATAAATGGGTATAATAGGTTTAATGTTTAGCAGTTAGCATGTGAACCCTTCTAATAGTAGAGGGAGTTTTGAAGATGTTAAAAGATGCTTTAATTGAGCACAGGCAGTCTTTGCTTAATGTTAATTGGGACTGGAACTTCTGTTGCTATGTGATATAGTTGTAAAATGCATCACATGACCACACCACCTAGCAAAAGCAGTTCTACTAGTCTCCAGTAACCGTTGTTAAGTGAATCATGGCAGGTCATTAAGTGAGGATGTCATGCATTTGCTCTTTGCAACTTCCTAGTGCTTTCCCGTGGATTTTGCTTGTAGGAAACTGATAGGGAAGGTTGCAAACAGCGATGACATGATTGTAGGATGCTACAATGTTTGGAGCTTTGAGGACCAGTCATAAGTATCACTTGTTCAGTACCATTGTAACTTTAAACAATCGCTTAATTAGTTACTGGTCATTAACTGAGGTCTATCTGGTTATTGCTATTCTAAATATTTTGGCAAATATTTGGCAAAAAAGTTTGCATTTTCCCATGATATTAATTTACCACGATCACAAAGATTAAAACATAATGTAACGACTGCTGCATGTGATGCTCTCCTGGGGAGTCAATAGAAAAGGATAGAAAATTCCATACTTTCTAGGTTAGAGCAATAAGTGGATTTTTTTTTGCAAGCTTCTGTCTGTCGCCTGAGACAGGATAGCAATGGGTACCTGGGCATTCATAACCAGGCAACATTTTGTCAGAATGACAAAACATGTATCTTGATATTTACAATGTGAGCTCCACTCTTTACCTACTCATCTGCACTCAAGAGTAGAGATGGGGTGGAATTTGTGTTGCAATGCCATGATGTATTCTTTATTGTTTGCCCCTGCCACCACAGATGGCAAAGATCGACATCCTCAGCATGTTCTTTGGATACAGGTTATTAAAATCTTTATACATAGACACCCAAACCCCTCAATTCTAAATGCTGGAGATAAGCCCCAGGAGGAACTCGTGATATTTTTACTCTATTACAGCACTGGTATTATCACAATATTATTTAAAGTTAGCACATTTCTTTGGTAAATCATTCTGAGCTTCTCTTTTATTACTTCTCTTTTATTACTATGATTTCTAAAATTAGATTAAGGAGGGAAGAACCCGAAACACTTGCAAGAGAATAAAAATATCCATTTCCTTCCTCCCCTAAAATTTATATAAACTAATATGTATAGAAAATAGAACCATCTTTTAATGGACTGGTAAGTGGTTAAACTATAGCGAGAGTTTGAACCAAGCAGATGGTTTTCAATGTGATTTCCAGAACACTACCATGCTAAGACACTAATCAGATCTTTCTCAATGATCAATAATTGTCACCATGAACAAACTTCTCTGAAAGTTTGCTCAAGATTAGTTTTTCTTAAAATGGTCACTGGGAGGAAGTACTCTTGATGGACACTTTTGGCTTTTGAACTCACATCTGTATAAACCAAGGGTTCTTTGAACAAATCGCATTAAGCCACGTTAAGTCTTAGCACATGTAAATTCAACCAAAGTCTGTGAGTTCCAATAGTCTTTCCAATACTAAACAGGACATTCAAGATAGAAAAAACTATTCCTATACCTGTGCTTTCTAAAGATGATGTTGGGACAAGTCTCAGAATTCCTAGGAAGCCTGTCTATTGCTTATGCCAGTGGGGGCGAACCTATCGCATGGGTGCCAATGGCGGCATTCGGAGCCCTCTCTGTGGGCACATGTGCCATTGCCCCAGACTTGCCTCCCCCCATGACCCCCTCCTCACCAGCAGCAAGGAGTAGTAAGAGCTTCAGATAACTAAGAGATTTTTTTATTCTAATAAACTTGGGTTCTGAAGCAACATATAACAACTGACAAATCTCTAAAGAGATTTCAGAATGTATCACATGTCTATGAGCTAAACACATTGTTGTTTCAGTCCCTATTGCAATATCTGATTTATTATCCAAACTTTGTCAGCTGCACCACTTCTTTCTTCTTTCTGAAATAAAAGCTCATATCCCCAGTCAGCATTTTTCAGGTTGAAAAAAAAACACACACACACAAACCAATGCAGCTGCCAATTATGTGGGTAAAAAGTGGGAAATGTAAGGATATGTTAAACCCAAACAACCTTCCCTCAGCTCTGTCTCCCAAAGTTATTATTTCAGGGTTTTGATGTAAATTATACACATATAATATACATGGGGAAAGACACTATATATATATATATATATATATATATATATATATATATATATATATATATATATATATATATATATATATAATAAAATATAAAAATGAACACTAGGGTAATAAAAACTAAGGAAGTTTTTAATAGGTTAAAACTATAAAAGTTTTAAAAAGCGCCAAGCTTTCGCCGTCACCTGCTGGCATCCTCAGGGCTGGCGTGCCAGAGAATGAGAAAGTCTTTTTATAGGCGTGCCGAGGTTTGCGCTCGGCTCCTTGATCTTGTTATGGGGCCTGATTGGTTCAGCCGTATGTAGTTGGCCTGCACTTTTTTTCTCTTCTTAGTTGTATTTTTATCCTCGTCCGTCTCCAGTTCTCCCAACCTCAGATTAGCTGAATGGCAATTCCAGTTATTTCGGTTGCTTTCATGTTCCGATCTCCCCTCAGGCTTGGGTGGTGGTGGACGTTCCAAGTTCCTTTCTCCACCCCGTTCTGTCCGGTTGCTACTTTTAGAGTCCCATATATTTCCGGTCTCAATGCTTTCGGTTTTAATATGTTTATCATCCTGGTAATCCCGTAAATTGTTACGAGTCTGGTGTAGCGTGGGGGGGTATTCCGCATGGTGGAGGGGTCGTCTCTTGTTCGTTGTCATGCCCAGCTGTCTCGCACGTGTCTTACTCCGAGTGCTCAATCCTGGGGGTGTGTGCACAGCCATCGAGGCGCGTCCCTCCTGGTTACAGTGTTCTTCCTCAGTTCTCCCCTTTTTTACCTTGTTGGAAGCGCTCGCGTATGTTCTATGGGAGTCCTCAGGATCGTCAGGTAGGGGGTATGACAGCTCGATCTCTCGCCCCCTGCCGCTCTCCGACTTTCCTTCCTCCTCTCTAACGGTATGTAGGGGTTCATCATCAACCACCTCCCGTGGTTTGTCCTCGTAGGAGCTGATCGTTCCAGCTGCATGGGGGGGCCTTCTCCTCCTTTCCCGACCAGCTGCGATGTTTCTTTTGGTGTGTGGGCAGGCCATTGCGTTTGGTGATTCCTCCGCATTTCCACCTGCCGTATCTTCCCTCATCTCCTCTTTGTAGCCGGGGGTCCGGACCTTGGTTCCTGTCCCTCCCCTGATCTTCTGGGATTGCGGCAGTCCCGCGGGGATGGTCGAGGTGCCTCGCGTTTGTTTCCCTTCTTTCGAATTGCACCTGATTCGTTGGGCGGTGCGGGTGCTACCCAGATTGTTATCAGGTCGTCGGGGGTGTTGCCGCTGATTATTGGCACTCCATGATCTTAAGGCTAGATAGGATGGGCATAGGTCAATGTGCCTATTAATAGACTTACTGTCTGAGAGCCATGCCTCTCTAAGAAGGCGGCCCCCTTTGGTGTTATCATTTGCCAATACACTGACATCACTAAAGTTAAACTTATGGCCTAGATCCACCATATGGGCCCATATTTGGGAGTGACAGTCTCTCCTTCTCACTGCTAATTCGTGCTCGTGGACCCTGGTTTTAATGCGTTTAGCAGTCTCCCCAGTATAATTACATTGGCAGTCCGTACAGTCAATCCTATAGACGGCTGCTGATCTTTCGGTACTGGGGAGCGGGTCCTTAGGGCGCATTATGGCCGCTCGCAGTGTTTGGTTGGGTCTATGGGCCACCTGTATTTTGTGTGGTGCCAGGATCCTAGCTGTGGCTTCCGATACGTTATGGATATAGGGGAGGGCAATACGTGTGGTGGCTTGAGGCACGGGTTCTTGAGATGCGGGGTTACTCCGGAGTCCAGGTGGTCTCCTGAACTGATTAATGATTTTAACCGGGTAGCCGTTGCCTCTACATATTCGGAAGAGGTGATTTCTCTCTTCTTTTTTGGCTTTGACGGTGCTGCAGTGTGTCTCCACTCGTTTGAATAGCGTCCTGACACAACTGGCTTTATGGGCCATCGGGTGATTACTCCTAAAGTGGAGAATCCTCTCTGTACACGTTGGTTTTCGGTATACCCTGGTAGCTAGACATCCATCCACCTGGCGCTGCACTAGTACATCCAAAAATGCTAGACTGCCCTGATCTTCTTCCTCCATGGTGAATTGGATGTCCGGGTATACCGAATTCAGGATGCCCATAAATTCAGTTTTGTGTCTTTTCTTAATGACCGCAAACGTATCATCCACATAGCGGGCCCAAAATTTTGGTTGGTGTTGGGCCATCGCTATGTGTTCCAGCTGCTGGAGTACCATCTCTGCAACCACACTAGAGATCGGCGACCCCATAGGTGTTCCTTTAATTTGCTCATATATAAACCCCTGGAAGGTGAAGTAGGTGTTAAGACCTATTTCCATGAGCTTTACCAAGTCCTCCGTTTGAAGGGAGTCCTGGTGTTGCCCATGGTCTCCTTGGTTAAGCCGGTCTCTTAGGACCTCAACCGCAAGTTTCTGCGGGATGGACGTAAATAAAGAAACTACGTCAAAGGAGACCATGAGCTCATCCTCTTCTACCTTCAGGGTTTTTATTCTATTGAGGAATTCTTCGCCGATCTTACGGTGGTGTCGCTGTTACTTGCCAAGTGGCCGATGCGAACGCTCAGCCACTTGGCAAGTTCAGAGATGGGGGTACCCCTAAATGCTACAATGGGGCGGAGGGGGACATTGGGCTTATGTATCTTAGGTAAGCCATAGAATCTGGCGAGTGCTGAGTCACCAGGGCGGATCCTTCTCAGCACTTCTTCCCCCATCCTCCCCTTACATTTGAGGTCATCTAGGAGCTTGTTAGTACGGTTTCTCAAAGTGGTGGAGGGATCTTTACTAACCACTCTATAGGCAGCACCGTCTTGGAGTAAATCCAATGCCTTTCTGCTTTTCATGCTTCGAGGAGCAATTGCTCCTCGAAGCATGAAGCTGAAAACACCAGCTTGAAGATGACGAATGGGACTTCGTCGAAACATCGCCAAGACACTTCCAATTTTACACGGGAGAAAACCCGAATAACCAAAGACCTACATACAAACACCCGTGAAAATCTCAGAATATATATATATATATATATATATATATATATATATATATATATATATATATATATACACACACACACACACATATATACATACATACATACACACACACACACACACGACACATTTTAAAGATTTACATTTCTCTGTGTTTGAACAAAATTTTGAACAGATGTTAAATAACCAGAATCCCTTGGTACCCTGCTTTCTGAAATTTTGGGCCATTTTTCACTTGAAGAAACAACAGAAGAAATTACTGTTCCTGTCCTAACTAGACAATAAATCAGTTGAACACACTAAGAGTTCCTTCTGACTAAACACAGAAAAGATTGCTTTACTGAAAAATGACAGTAACATCTTCATTGCCAACAGGCAAGCTCTTAGATAGTGCTAATTCATTCTTCTCCAGCCCAGTGAACCCCAGGTGTGCAGACATGCTGACTGGGAATTGTGGAAGCTGTAGTCCAACACACTTGGAAGGGAGGGCAAAATTTGCTTGTTTATAAAGAAATATAAGTGTTTTCAGTATGCATTTAGCATTCTTACCCACTTACAATAATCCTTTCCCATTAAGTGAAACACTCAGATTACAGTTTGATAGAGACTGACTGGAAGTAAGTCCCATTGAATTCATGGACCTTATAATATTTAGCTGTGTTGACTTGACAGATGTCAGTTTCCTTTACGGCTATATTTAACCTGCCAATTCCAAGCCCAGCCCAATTAAATGTGGTTTGGCAGCTATTATGTGGTTTTGTATCTATGATGACCTAAAGTTATAACTGTATAAAAGTTACAGCTACAATGCCAAGCTTCATGACATAGATAGAAAAGGCTTATAAAAGCCAATAAGTTAAGCAAAATGTTTGCCTTTATAAAACTGTTTACACCTAAGATACTGTCATTCAGAACATAGTCTTCTAATTATATATAGTTGCTATCTATAACAGTCAAATCCCATGGCAAAAATTGTATCTTGATTCCCAATTACAATTTTATTTGCCAGATGACTATTCTTCTTTCTTAAACTTCCTTATCACTGATTTTTCACTCATGACCTAAAATACCAAGTCATGAAAATACCCTGACAACTTTCTCTCAAATTAATTTATGGATTTCAATTAGAGGAGGATCTGATGTAACAAAAGGGATTTGCTGAACAAGCATACAGTCCCTCTTCCTGATACATGCATGCATACATACATGCATGCATACATACATACATACATACATACATACATACATATTCTCTAAGGGGAAGAGGGATTTTTCCTGACTTGTGCCATAATTCTGAGAGTTTAGGTTAAATCCCTATGACCTCAGTTTTAGTGAAACAAAATAATGTGTTATTGTGATATGCATATACATCTTGCCTTCTAGGCAGATAGGACAACACAAAATTAGAGAGATCAGAAAGATGCCTATACCTATAACCTCAGCGAATTAAATTGTAACCCACCCAGAAAACTACAGTAGTGTTTTACAGTAGAATCCAATTAACCCTGTAGCCAAGCCATATGCAATGATGAGAACCTATAGGAACTGTGGTTGAAAATCACAATCACAGAAGAAAGTGTATGAACAAAGATAATTCTGGAATGGACCATTAAGATTCTTCATATTTCTACACATGAACATAGGCCCAAATCTTCTGGTTCCAATCTTGAACATTAGGCATGGCCCTATTCTTTTAGATTGATTTAATTAGATGCACAAATTAATCAAGTGTACCATTCCAATCAATGCAGTATTTTTGTTCCTACATGAATCCACTGCTTCTTAAAGGTAAATTATAGCATAACTACCATAAATAAATAAATCTAATGAAACATTATTTACCTATTTATTTAGGAGATGTCTATTGTCTGAAACTACAAGGATGCTGGGTAGCTTAATAGAATTCACAGATAAAGTGCAATATAAGTCAATATGATGCTAATTCAAATAGTAATTCATTGAAGTATTGCAAAAGTATTGAATATGACCCCACCAGTATAATATATCCATGAAAACCTTCAAAAAGAAATGTTCTTTTATCTGTTTCTGGAAGGGCATAGGAGATGCAGATATCCTTGCCTCGTATTGCCAAGAAGGGGAGCTGCTACAGAGATGGCCCACTGCTGGGTCTTCTATGGACTCTTAGCAGGCAATCTCTATCTGTTCAGGTAGGAAAGGCAGACACACTTAACATGCCTAGGCCTTAAGTAGAACTTTGTAGTGCACCTTGAACTGAAGTTGTAACGTGTGATAATCAGTGCAGTTTCCAGAAGTGTAATAGCAATAGCAGTAGCACTTAGACATATATACTGCTTCACAGTGCTTTACAGCCTGCTCTCTGCGGTTTATAAAGTCAGCATATTGCCCCCAGCAATCTGGGTCCTCATTTTACCAACCTTGAAAGGATGGAAGGCTGAGTCAATCTTGAGCTGGTCAGAATCGAACTGCTGGCAGTCGGCAGAATTAGCCTGCAATACTGCATTCTAACCATTGTGCTACCATGATAATGAGGCAATATTGTAACTCACCGCTGACCCTGTGATGCTGGTGCCTTTTAGACAGTGGCAGCTTGCATGGCAGCTTCAAGTAGGTCAAATTAGAGTAACCTAATCTCCAGATGGCAAGGTCATCAGTGACCATCTTCAGGGATTCCTGTTTCTAGTAGGACTACAAATGGGCAACAGCCAAAACTGTTCAAAAACCTCTCTGGTCAGGATCTCAATAGATCTTAAAGATGGTGCAATCCTGGAACCGGTTGGGCTCTGAATCAGCACTTACTCTGTCTTGTTTGGATTGAGTCTGACCCTATTTTTCCCTGGCAGCCTACAGATATCAAATCACAGCTTCCACCATTTGTATTTGTATTTAATTTTATTTATATGCTGCCCAATCCCAAAGGACTCAGGGCGGCGTACAGAGATTAAAACAATCATAAAACAATAAAATAATATAGTCATACCGTGAGTCCGATCATATCCCGGCCCCATATCTTACAATAGGACTGATGTATGGATATACCACTGGAAATTATCTCTATATTGATTTTTTGATGTTGATAGATCCCTCTTTGGTGCTGGAAAGCTATGTGAAACACGTTGTCCCTTTCTTACTAATGAAGTCTTTCCTAAAATCTTTTTTTCCAATTACGGTATTACTAGGATTATTTTTCCTATTTTTATTATATGAAATCAAAAACTCTGATTTGGGTGTTTTTGTTTTGCTTGGCATGGTATATTGATCATGTCCTGTAAGAAACATGTGCAGTTGGAGTTAACTTTCAAGTCTTTCTAAAATAATTACTGTTTCAAATTAGTTAGGAATTTTTAACTCAGTCATTCCAAGTTGCTAAGGAAAAAGCAACTGTTAGGATAATGCATACTGGCAGGGAGCTGTGATCATCACAAAGCAAGTCTGGGCAATAAAAGCTAAAACTCTTTTTAAAGAAGTAGCTATGCTGATTAGGCAGATCTAGTGCAGACACTTGGCAACTTGCTATGATGAACAGTGCAAAAATGCCATGGAAAATCCCTTCTTTCTGGACACCACTGACTGCTGAGCAATCTATGCTACGTGTGCTTTTTGTTTCATGCACTTCTGGGCAAAGCAGTTGGCATACAAAAAAAAAAAAAAAAACCTCTGCACAATTCAAATTTCAGTGTTTAAAGAAATCGTGCCTCTACTGATTTTTCAAAACTAAGCTATTATTTCTTTCTGCATAGCAAAAGGACACTATGTGCTGAAGTATTTAACTCATTTATGTTCACAACGTCTGAATAAACTCCTAAGAAGCCTGTGAAGGGTTGGTTAGTAAATTCAAATCAATGATGTGTGATTTTTTTTTTTTTTTAGATTGTATTTTGAAAATTTTCCCTGACATTTAGGACTGGGAAGTGGATTTGTAGTCACAAACTCCTGTAGTCCCCAGAAATTGTGCCACTAATTTCAAACTGCCACAATTTCCCATTGCTTTCTGCAGAAATATTCAGCAGGAAATCAGATTAGGTTTGATTTAATGCTGAACACAACAGGTTACTTCAATCACCCACTGAACAATTTTAGTAGAAATGCAGGACTCATTCACCTCCATGTCTGTTCATTGCATTTTTTCCATCCCATTATTAAAAGGAAGTGTAGGCTCCTTGTTTAAATTCAATCCCAAGCTTGCAAATTCCTTTGCCTTCCCATTTTCTTTCCTCAATAATTCCTCTGATCTTCAGTCATGAGTTTTCCAACCCAGTCTTTCCTCTCAAACCTGTTCTGTTCTTATATGAGAATTTAATCCCAGATTGATAGGGTTTCTTTCACAAAACATTGGCAGCTGTAAATAAAGATTCTACACCAAGACACCAGCTGTTTCACCATGCTAGCACAATATAATATAAGCTGAACAATCTACAGCACTGCATATCAGACAAAACTAGTGGCACAGCATCTAACGCTTATAATATTAACACTATAACAGAAGTGTTATTTTGCACGGAAAGTTTGCAGGAGGAGAGGCAAAATATTCATCTAAAGCCCATCAACCTTATTAAACTATCAATGCCCATGTTGTATGTGTATCAAATCTTTAACTTACAACAGCAGATCCCAATGCATTTTAAGATGCACATGATTAATGCCTGTGTAAATGAAGATAAGCTACCTATGCATGTTTCAATGTATACATTAGTCCAGGTTTATTCAGAACAAGTCACCCATTGTATGTGCTTAGATGTCACTCAGAACCAATACTTCCAACTACCAGAGTGTGGTATCACAAGGTAGATATAAAAGGCCTGAATAAAATTCACTTGGACAATGTTCATAATCCCAAATTTTGGCCAGCAAGTGGGAAATCAGATGCAGAGCAAGAAAACAGACTTATTTTGCCAGCAAAAAATCCCAGATTCAATTCTTTGCATCTCCTGATAGAGTTTAGAAAGATCCCTCCAGGAAATAACTACCATTTGGTAAAGTTGCAGCTCAGCCTGATGCCCTCAAACCCATAATCCCAAATAGGTCTGCTAGAACAAGATAGTTGGGTGAGTAGTCTTTGGATAGTCTTTGGATAGGTTGGGTGAGTACCAATGAAATTTTGGGGCATATGTGAATCCATAATATGAGGACTAACACCAAGAAAAACTACCTTTGAGACCCCTCCATTTAACCTCATATGAGAAGGGGACCTTCAGCATTGACTCCAAGAATAAATGCATAGGATGGATGGTTCAACTCAGAGAAATGGTCTGGCAGATTTACAGATACTAAACCGTTCACTGCTTTATTAAAGTCAGTCCTTTAATTAATCCCAGAAACCTACTGGTAACAAATGCCGCAAGTGAGCAGGTGAGTATTATGCTGCTGAAGCAGCTCACCTCTCCACTAATGAGGCATTGACCATCTCCCAAATCCAGTTGCACTTCTCTTTCCCCAAAGCCAGACAGGGCATAGATCAACCTGCATACAGCTGACCCCATATTGCGTAAAACCTAAAGCCACTTCCTCAACCTCTGCAAGCTGAAAAAAGCCCCAGACAGTTTTGCAAGATATTACCCAGACAATTCACTAGAATTGACTTTAGACTGTGTGAGACTGGTATCTAATGTGGACTGGATGTGCATGGCTATATTAGCAAACAATCTTACCATCTTGTCAGAGCAGCTTCCAGGGAAATTTTTTTTTCTCCATCATAACAATGAAACAAAAGACAAGAACCTGCTTGGTGAAAACAAGGAGTGCCTGTCTTTGTTGGCAATGAGTTGTCATGGCTACACTGCCTGGTAGTTGCAAGTGTTGTTAGTAATGTCAGCGGACAAATTAGGGATTATGATACGTACTGTATGTCAAAATCAAGGGCCTCTGTTGTACATAACTGCCAGTTCAGAAAGAGAGACGTAGTCATTTCAATACAACAGACATAGCTATTTCAATACAACTTGTATCAAGAAGCCATCTTTTTCTTCCCCCTTCTGTTCTCAGGCACACATTCTGCCTCTCAAGATTTAAATGTATTTGTACAGATCCAACCAAACAAGACATCCAAATAATCATTTCTTTATGCTAGCAATAGAGAAGTTTTCTAGTCCAGTTCTGTGAAAGATATCAAGGATCATCTTCTATTTGATGGGACCGTAATTAAAATAGATAGCATATCTGCAAATTCCTTTTCAAATAAGCATGAATTACAAACGTGATTCACTCCATGTGCACTCAGAAGCAAGCAGGACAAATATTCAAAATCTCCTACTTATTGGAGTAGGAGTAAGCTTATTGAGAAGTTTCCCTAAATTCAGTGCTGGTTATTCCCAGTTTGGGGCTCAGAAAAATCAGTCATTGACAGGCACATAGAGATAAACAACATTCACATACCATTCAAAAGAGATGATCAAAAAGCCAAAAAGGAAACAAAAAAAGACCAAAACCCCCCCTCCTCACCAGTAATCCAACACCCAGATGAGCAAAGATCAACACTAAGATTAACATTAGACCAACTATCATGAAATACAGGAAATATCCCAATCTAGGAACTACCAACTTAGACAAACAAGCTAATAGTAAACAATAGCGCAATCAAGGAACTGCCAAGACCACTCTCACCAGCCCTGCCAGGGCAAGCCACTATATCAGTGGTTCTCAACCTTTTTAATGCCGCGACCCCCAACCGGTCAGAAGTCAAGGACTACTCAACCGGTCGTAAGTTGAGGACTACTCAACTGGTGCAGCACCATTTTCAGAATGGGACTTTTGGCTGGCTCAGCAGGGCAGAGACAGCCTGGACAATTCCTTTTGAAAGCCAATAGAATTAGACTCTATTCAAGAGAGTCTATTCTATTGGCTTTCAAAAGCCAATAGAATAAAAGGGAGTAGCACAGCTAAGGAAAAGGGGAAAAAATTGGCGGACTGCGTTGTTTGGCAACCCCCGTGAAATGGTCGTTTGACTCCAAATGGGGTCCCGACCCACAGGTTGAGAACCATTGCACTATATAAAATGAGAGCAAACCCCACTCCCTAGTAACATGATGATGATGTTACCTAGTTTGGTTATGAAACACTTGCAAGAAAACTATCAAGCTCAAAGAGAAACAAGGACCCTGTAGTTCAGCCCTTCTATTTTTTTTTTTTTTGCAATAGAAACCCATCTAGAGAAGTATCTTTTCCCTTACACAATATTCAGATCAAAATCTGTTTTCATGGTACAATATTATATATGCTCAATTTAGGTATTCCTGAAAAAAAAAAGGCTAATAGGATTGCAAGCTTCTCAAGTAAAATTGAGCAAAATCAGCAGGATCACCAGCCCCGATACACCGAATCAGAAGAAAAAAAAAATCCTTCCCATCCATATTATCTGACTATCTACTTATGATATACAGTGTAAGCATTTTTTAAAATGAAAACTGCAGTTATATTGTCTGGCTCCAGTTGCAGATTGAAGAAATTTCTCAGGTATCATTTGTCTATCTCACTAATCCCATTCCGCTGCTCCTAGATGATATCCAGGTAAAGAAGAAACTCTTAAGGTTCCAGATACAAAGGTGATAGGCTCTTTAAACAGCTATTTGGAAGCAGTTGGATCAGGATTAGCCGTTTTAACTTTAGAAAGTTGTTTTTGGCCAATAATAATAAAAATGTAATAAAATAATGGAGAGTTTGGATCAAAAACTAAACTGGGCAATTTGGACCAAAAACAATAAAATTAATGATTATTCACTATGCAATACATTTCCATTGTGATGTTGATAGATATGCAGGTAGTCTTCTGCTTAATAACTGAGCCCAGTATTGTGATCGTAAATCATGTGGGTCATTAAATGAGTCATCAATTTTACATTTTTGCAGCAGTCGTTAAGCAAATCACCATGGTTGTTAAATAAATCCATTATCCATTATGGTGCTCTTTTTGCTGGAATGTTATAAATAGCAGTTATACAGCTGGGGGATGCTGCAAATGACTGCAAATGAGGGTGGCTTGCTCAAAAAAATGTAATCATGTGGCTGCAGAAGTGGTGGGTGGGTGGGGTCTTAAGTACCTTTATTGTAATTCGGAATGGTTGCTAAGCAACCAGTTGTAAATTGAGGACTATCTGTACCTGCGCCACAGAAACGGAAGCAGAAATTCCACAGCTTGGCTGATTGGTTGATTACGTGAAAGACTGTCAAGAACAAACACTGGTGCAAATTAAAACCTGGAACTTGCTGAATGTACAGGAAACAAAATATGAATATTGAAATAATGTAATAAAAACACGAAGAGAATGCTGGCAAGGAATAGCATTACATGGTCAATTTCTACAAAAATTGAAGGAGAAAGTAAATAAAGATAAAACCTGGCAATGGCTTTCAACTGGAACATCAGAAAAAGAAACGGAAGACTTGATTTTGGCTGCCCAAGAGCAAGCTCTTTGAACTAATGCAATCAAGACCAGAATTGAAAAAAATCATCAAATGATTCAAAGTGCAGATTGTGCAAAGAAGAAGAAGGAATAGTAGCTCATATATACTTGTGTAAGAAGATTGCACAAACTGAGTGTAAAGAACAACATAGTCACCACAATGGCTCACTGGAACATCTGTAAAAATTATCACCAATAATGAAAAATTGGTGAAAACATGTAGTTGAAAAAGTAGTGAAAAATTAGCAGGTTAAAATATTGTGGGATTCTGAACACAAACTGATAAAGTCTTGGCACAAAACACACCAGATTTAACGGTGATTGAAAAGAAGAAAGTATAGATAATTGACGTGGCAATACCAGGGTTCATGGAATAGGAGATAAAGAATTGGAGAAGATCACAATATGTCAACATTGGAAAATCAGAACTAAAAAACGATGGCATAAACTGGCAGTGGTGATTCCAGTGGTTATCACCATGTCAAAAATCTTGGAGGGCACTTTGAAAATCTGCAAATTGACAAAATTTCCATCTGTCATTTATGAAAGCCACACTGCTTTGCCTGCATATCCACATACACACGATGCCAAATACATTACAACATCCTAGGTTGCTGGGAAGGATTTGATGTACACGAAAGCCAACACCAGCTAAAGAACTGGCAGCTACAACTTCACGTTATTATGTACCCAGTAATAATAATGTTTCTTCCAACAATCAGAGGAAAATAAACCTATTATTGAAAAAGAATAATATGTAAAAACAAACTGCTTAGAGAGATTGAAAAAAGAAAAAAAATCACGTGAAGTCTGGGAGTTTCCATGCAATGGTCCAGTTGAGATGATTTCTGGATTTCTATGCTCCTACAGCATCAGCACTGTGGGAGAACTGTGCTTGTTTATTTCTGGCTCAGCTGCAGACACTCAAAATTGCTGTTGATAGAGTTTTTTTCCCCCCTTAGATAGAAGGGGAAAAGATGCTATGGTTTTGCTTCCTCATTAGAGAGAACTGTGACTTCCTCCTCCATTCTTAAACTGCATGTTCCAGAAGGCAAATATTCTCTTGAGGGCTTTGAAATACCACTTCAGTAAGTCAGAAGGGATGGTTCAGGGCTGAACTTTTGGAGACAAAGGGTCTGGTCACTTTCTCTTTCTCTAGATAAAGATCAGCCTGTGAGAAGTGAGATGCTCCTGGCTGGCTGCTTTCCTTGTCTTGCCTTCTTTCCCTTATGTGGAACGGAGATGAGGGGATTTTTATTTGCTGCAGAATTTGCCGCAGCTCAGGGTGGAGCAGTGAGTTTTGCTCCTTGTTCTCAGCATTTTGCGTTAGTAGAATAAAGATAATTACAGCTTGGCTTTAAACTGCTTCTCAACATCTCGGGAATGAGAATAGCGATGGGATGGAACAAAATGAAGCTGTTCGTGTTTTTTTTTTTTTTTAGGAGAAGCTTTTCATACAAGTTGATTGATGTTAGCTCTTTGGGAGCTAATATTTTACCAGAGCCAGAATTTGTTACACTGTACTTTGAAAAATACTTGCTTGGTGGCGATATTAATGGCTCAGTAGTGAAAGTTTAGTGTGGTTTTTTTTCTGCCTTGCTCCTGATTTTTTACCAGTTAGAGGTGGTTTACTGTAAAAGTAGGACTCTTTTGCTGATAGCAATATCAGCACTTAAAACTACAAATCTGGTTCTGTGTTCTGTGGGATTCAGCCAGTTCGCACCAATTCGGCAGAACTGATAGCTAATTTTTTGTTGCCCAGGCCGACAATGGAAGTGGCCTCCACACAGAGAACTGGTTGTTCACATATTTGAATCCCACCACTGGTTGATTTGAAATAGGTTCTAAGGAGAACCCACTGGGAATGGAAACTAGGGTTGAAATGCCTTAAGGCTATTGTAATCAAAGCTGATGGGAGCAGGAAGAGGAGTAAAGTTGCACCCTCCAGTGAGAATTAAGAAATGAGGGGATGGCAGACATATTGTTCTTGGCTGTTTCTTGAGGTAAAGTATCTGACATTATTCTGAAGGAAAGAGAAAGGGTATAGCATGAAACTAGGTGCAGAGTTTCTATAGAAACCCAGGAATTCCACCAGTAAAATCCAAATTTGACGATCTAACAACATTGAAGCTTGAATGATCTCATCCTGACAATTCAACTGCTATCACTATCTTATTCTCAAAATATCAGGCTGAAAAAGTTTACTAACTCCCTAGGAAAGAGTGGTTTTTTTTTTTTTCAAAACATCATCCATGGAAACTTAGGGTTTTATGAGAACATGATGGGGATCTGTGAGAGACTAAGGCCAAAGGAAAACAAAACAAAATAATAAAAAAGGAACTCAAATGCAACCAATTTTCTGTAACTGGAGTTCTGTGTCTTGATCAGAGTTTGGTTTTTTTTAAGCAACAGTTCTGATGGCCTGAAACCCCATATCCTGGGGCATATTTTACATTTCTTAGCAATTATTTGTGTATTTTATATTTCCTAGCCAGCCGGCTTTATTACACACTAAAACACATGAATAGGCCTCTGGATATGAGGTTAATGCTATGTAGGATGGGCATAAAAGAAATAAAAAAGAAAGCACAAGAAGCAGAAGCCCTTCGGAAGACAATACGAATCTTTGGAATTGCTTTTGGATTAGGAATGGGCAGTAAGTACTACAAGCTACATTTAGTTATAAATTAGATTTAATATTCTACTTGATTTGCTGAAACTTGAAAGATAATGGAGAACCTTTGGCAAGAGTTAGACTGAATGAGTTTTAAATCCTCATTCTTCCCAAGAAACTAGGGTACTTTACATTCTAAAATAGAGATGGATACTGACCAGATTTTAGTCATGTAGAACTATTTTATATTTTGCTAGAATATCAATATCCCTGGAGCCCAGAAAATTTCTTCGAAGCATCAGACAAGAGCTCCCAGTTATTTCTACATAAATTCACTCAAGTTTTCTTTATTTAATTTAAGGCAGATAGAGAAACCAAGTTATTTTTTTGCTGTTATTGTTGCAGATTTATTATTGTTTCCAGAACCTTCTGCCTGTACTTCTAAATGTCTTTTTTTTAAAAAAAAATACAGAATTAGAATTTGGATTTTTCTCATAGTGATAGAGCCTCTTTCTAAAGTTTTGGCTGCCACACTCAAATCTCACTTTTTAGAACAGCCATTTGATACAAAAATAAAATAAAATAAACCTACAACCCTATAGCTAGTTTATATATATTAACTACAGAGAGCTTCCTATTCATACCTTCTTGGTAGATGATTTTTCTGGTCAGACATATGAAGTTTTCTATGCCTTTATCCCCCCCCCCCACTGGGATTAGAACGCAATACTGCAGGCTAACTCTGCCAACAGCCAGGAGTTTGATCCTGACCTGCTCAGTGGTGACTCAGCCTTCCATCCTTCTGAGGTTAGTAAAATGAGGACCTAGATTGTTAGGAGCAATAAGCTGACACTGTAAACCACCGAGAGAGTGCTACAAAACACTATGAAGCGGTATATAAGTCTGCTATTGCTATTGCTTTGTGTCCAACTGGAATGTAGTAATAATAATAATAATGATAAAGTTGGAAGGGACCTTGGAGGGCATCTAGTCCAACCCCCTGCTCAGGCAGGAAACCCTATACAATTTTGGACAAATGGCTGTCCAGTTTCTTCTTAAAAACTTCCAGTGTTGGAGCATTCACCACTTCTGGAGGCAGGTTGTTTCACTGGTTAATTGTTCTAACTGTCAGGAAGTTTCTCCTTAGTTCTAGGTTGCTTCTCTCCTTGATTAGTTTCCACCCATTGCTTCTTGTCCTGCCTTCAGGTGCTTTGGAGAATAGCTTGACTCCCTCTTCTTTGTGGCAGCCCCTGAGATATTGGAACACAGCTATCATGTCACCTCCTCGTCCTTCTCTTCGTTAAGCTAGATATACCCAATTCCAGCAACCGTTCCTTATATGTTTTAGCCTCCAGTCCTCTAATCATCTTTGTTGCTCTTCTCTGTACTCTTTCTAGAGTCTCAACATCTTTTTTACATCGTGGTGACCAAAACTGGATGCAGTATTCCAAGTGTGGCCTTACCAAGGCATTGTAAAGTGGTATTAATACTTCACGTGATCTTGTTTCTATCCCTCTGTTAATGCAGCCTAGCACTGTGTTGGCTTTTTTGGCAACTGCAGCACACAGCTGGCTTGTATTTAAATGATTGTTCACTAGGACTTCGAGGTCCCTCTCACAGTTACTACTATTGAGCAAGGTACCCCCTATACTATACCTGTGCATTTGGTTTTTCTTGCCTACATGTAGAACCTTACTTTTTTTTACCATTGAATTTCATTTTGTTAGATAGTGCCCAGTGTTCAAGTCTGTCCAGATCCTCCTGTATCCTAAGCCTGTCTTCTGGAGTGTTGGCTATTCCTGCCATCTTGGTGTCGTCTGCAAATTTGATGAGTTCCCCATCTATCCCCTCGTCCAGATCGTTGATGAAGATGTTGAAGAGCACTGGGCCCAGAACAGAGCCCTGGGGTACCCCACTACACACTTCCCTCCATGTAGATGCGGTTCCATTGAGGACGACACGCTGAGTATGGCCAGTCAGCCAGCTACAGATCCATCTGGTGGTGATGCTGTCTAACCCGCATTTTTCTATCTTATCAAGTAGTAGGTTGTGGTGTACTTTGTCAAATGCCTTACTGAAGTCCAAGTAAATTATATCCACAGCATTCCTCTGGTCCACTAATTTTGTCACTTGGTAAAAGAATGCAATAAGATTTGTCTGATAATCATTCATTTTGAGCCTTAGCTTTCCTCACTTCGTCTTTGCAGGCTCGGGCTATTTGCTGATATTCTTAGTTTTGTGTCTCTCTTTCCACTTTCTATACTTGTCCTTTTTATCTTTCAATTGATCAGAGAGTTCTTTATGCAGCCATGCTGTTTTCTTTTGAGAGCTGTTATTTTTCCACTTTGTTGATATTGTGCTAGACTGGGCCTTTATTATCTCAGTTTTCAAAATTTCCCAAGCCTCTTGAGTTGTTTTCCCCTGGAGGATTCTCATCCATGGAATCCTTCCCAAACCCTCTCTAAGTTTATTGAAATTAGCTCTCTTGAAGTCCAAGACTCTAGTCTGACTGTGTTCTATTGCTTGTGCTTCCATAATGTTGAATTCTAATATTGCATGATCACTTCCTCCCAGGGTTCCTATGGCTTCAACACCTTCTATCATTTCATCTCTGTTAGTGAGAATTAGATCCAAAATGGCTAATCCCCTAGTTCCCTTCTTTACTTTTTGGGAGACAAAGTTGTCTGCTAGGTTTGCCAGGAACCTGTTTGATCTTCCACTTGGTGCGGAGTTTGTCTCCCAGTTGATGTCCGGGTAGTTAAAGTCCCCCATTACTATTGTGATGTGCTTCCTACATACCTTAGTTAGCTGACTAGCAAAAAGTTCATCTATTTCCTATGTTTGGTTGGGTGGCCTATAGTATACACCTATGGCAATGTCGTTTCCCCCCCCTTTTATATTGACCATATGCATTCAGGACAGTTTTCATCATTGTTGTGCTCTATTTCTGTAGAGATGTAGTTATTTCTTATATAGAGAGCAACTCCACCTCCTCTTTTATTTGGTCTGTTTCTTTTAAATAATTTAAATCCCTCTAGCTGTATGTTCCATTTGTGGGTTTCGCCCCACCATGTTTCCATTATGGCAACAATATCATATCTGCCCTCATTAACCTGAATTTCTAGTTCACCCTGTTTGCTGTTCATACTCTGTGCATTTGTGTATAGACATTTGAGTCCTTTATGACCGACCCTGTATTTACTTCCTACATAACCTGTGTGGTGCCTGAGTTCCCCTAATGCCTTACCACCTATTTGGTTAGTGCACTTTGTGTGGCACTCGCTATTAAAAGCTTGATTTTGCTTGACAGCAAGTTTGGTATTTTTGTCCACACACATATCTATGTTACATGCACTGATAGCCCTGTTGTTTTTAGATTGCCGGGGACAGGGATGTTCTGTATCAGTTAGCTCACTGTCCCCACTGTTTAGTTTAAATATTCCTCCAGAAAATCTGTGAATTTATAGCCAAGTAACTCGGTCCCTTTCTTTGATGGATGCAAACCATCTCTTTTGTACATTTTTTCATGGGACCAGCTACTGACATAGTGACTAATATATCCAAAACCTTCTCCTTTACACCACTCCTTTAGCCACATATTGAATTGTGCTATAAGCTGACCTTTTCCATTTTGGTCCTTATACACTGGTAAGACCTCTGAAAAAATCAGCCTACAGCCTATTCTGTTAAGTTCCTGTAGAATTGTGCTTCACAAAATGGGACCCAATTAGGATTCTTCCGACCTATTCAGCTTTCTAAAAAATGCAAGGAAAAGGAAAACATATCTTATCTAGAAGGAAGAATCTCATTGATATCATAAAGTCACCCCTCCACCCTTTTCCAAACCAATTAAACAAGCCACAGAAAGAAACAAAAAGCAGATGATGATGATGACAATGATGATGATGATAAGAATGACAGTATTTTCCAGAAAAAGGTTTCCTGCCTTACTTTGTCAGCTTATCTATCTAACCCAATATTGGCAAAAGGTGTTTGAAATCATAGGTAGACATCCATCTCAACCAGGCTGGATGATTTTTCTCCCTCAATTAGAAATATAAACAAGGACTTGGACCATTGAAGTCCACTTTGTGAATTAGTTGCAGTCTTTGGCCAAAAATCTGATTTCTTCATTATTTTAAATGATTGCAATTTTTTTTTATAAAAAAATATTGTATTGGTTTTTTGCAATAACAATCTCCAGTGCCTGGTGCACAGCGTGTTGTCTTGGTTTATATATTTGAAAAAAAGCAATAATAATTAATTAACAGTCAATAATGATTGATTTTGATAATTCCATAATTAGTATATTAATTAATAATATATTTCTTTGATCTTCCCTTCTCCCAATTATATTTTCCTTCTTCAACCTTAAACAAATGTAACTGTATATATTTATGATAGAAATTTAACCCAATTTAAGCAGGAATGCTTTTTTATATATGAGATATCACATGGCAAGGCAAATTTATATATTTGTAATATAGTTGTGAGGGGAAAAAAGTGTACAGATAAACTAAAAATAACAGATGAAATATGTCAAATAGACATATAATAAGCAGAAATCTATTTTTGAAAATGAATGTTTGATGTTGAAAGCATAGCAGAAATATGTAAGTAGTGGTTAGTGGCTGGAAAAAAGGAGGGAAGAATCTGTTACCAAAAATTCCTCTTCATAATGTTTTTACTTAGGTTCTGTTTCAAGGTCCCTTCCAGCTCTATTCTGATTCTGATTCTGTTTTTTCACTCTACTTTTTATTTTTTAAAATTATTTTGTATTCCTTAAGTTTATCCATTAAAAAAAATAGAGTTGCAAGGGTTATCTGGATTCTGTTTACTATTTTATTAAACTGGTATTATAACCCAAATATTACTACTCTGGCTTGTTATTTCACTGCCTGATACTGTATGAGTAAGCTTAAACTCTGGGTATGGGGCCTTCAGTAATGTGAAGCACAACATATTTGACTCTGCTCCAATATGTAATTGCAAGGAAGACCTTATCTTGTAACTAGTAGAAATCTTCCTTGGGAAAAACTAGGGCAAATTTTCAGGCTACATCAGCTGCCACTGGCAATGCACTGTAGAATGCCAGCTTCAGAATGTTTTTATATGGTAGGTAATTATGATGGATGCTTTTGAGCAGATTCTGTTTCTGTCAAATTCCTTCTATGCTTATTGATCACACCTACAGTCTGGTGCAGAGAAAGCACTAGGTTATTTAAGGGAATCTCCTGTGGCTATCTGTATTACTAAGGTGACCAACCGTCCTCCTTTAGGGAGGACAGTCCTCCTTTTATAAGTTCTGTCCTCCCTCAAAAAGTGTCCTCCTTCATGTCCTCCTTTTCGATATTTGAAGACTAAACTGCAGGGCTTTTTTTTTTCCTCATAGAATGCTCAGAACAGCATTCCGGCACCTTTTTTTTGATGGTTTTTTTAAAAAAAACTTTTGCATGAGCTGTGCTACTTCCCCTATTGGCTTTCGAAAGCCAATAGGAATTGCTGCTGAGCATGCCAAAATACCCGGCTGGCAAACTTTGCACATGCAAAGTATTATTGTTGCAATGAATAAAATGTTTCTTTTATTTACGATATTTTTTTCTTCAATTTATTTGTGTCCTCCTTTATTGTAAAAAAGTTGGTCACCTTAGTATTACTTAGCTCAATTTTTATTTGAATGCATACCGTTAGAGGCTCCTACTATATTACAGAATAACAGAACAGAATAACAGAATTGGAAGGGACCTTGGAGTCTTCTAGTCCAACCCCCTGCTCAGGCAGGAAAACCCTAGACCAGTGGTTCTCAATCTTTCTAATGCCGTGACCCCATAATACAGTTCCCCATGTTGTGGTGACCCCCAAGTAGGTGTGGCCACCAATAAGAGGGAGGACAGCTAGGGAAAAGAGAAAAAAATGGTGGACAGCGTGGTTTGGCGACCCCCATGAAATGGTCGTTCGACCCCAAATGGTTGAGAACCACTGCTCTAGACCTTTTCAGACCAATGGTTGTCCAGTCTCTTCTTAAAAACTTTCAGTGTTGTAACATTCACAACTTGTTGTTCAAGTTGTTCCACTGATTAATTGTTCTAACTGTCAGGAAATTTCTCCTTAGTTCTAGGTTGCTTCTCTCCTTGATTAGTTTGTATCCATTGCTTCTTTTTGTCCTACCTTTTTGTCCTGCCTTTGTCCTGCTTTGGAGACTCCCTTTTCTTTGTGGTATTCCCTGAGATTACTTTTAACCTGATACGTAGAATGGAATTTCTGTCTATGTTATAATAAGAAAAAAAGGAAATTGGAACAATGTCTTAGCACTGTTTTGTCTGTTGTCATTCACCTTGTCTTATTTGTATATGCCTCTTTGAATATTTTTTTACTAATATATAAGATAGACCTTTATCAGCTCATATTGTATCTAAGTAGGGGGATGGTAGTAGGAGCCATGTAATTGATATGAAACCAGAGTTATTGATTGCTAGTCCCATTTCCCTTTATTCCCTTTATTTTTCACAGGGAGAGTTGAAAGTACAGCTACGTTGTTTGAGATCTAACTTAGTGCCTCTAGTCCAGATCCATCAAAAGTGGTGACAGAGAGCTTTTTCAACAGCAGCTCTATATTTTTTTCCCCTATGAGTTTTGGGAAGACATTTTATTTACATTTTATTCAGTTAGAACAAGGGTCTTCAAACTTGGCCCTTTTATGACTTGTGGACTTCAACTCCCAGAATTCCTGAGCCAGACAAGCTGTCTCAGGAATTCTGGGAGTTGAAGTCCACAAGTCATAGAAGGGCCAAGTTTGAAGACCCCTGAGTTAGGAGCTGATTTAAAATGCTGCTTTTTCAAAATGTTTATGATTGACAATGCGGAGGCAAGGTCTGGGAGAGTTATTGGGCTGGTCTCTGGAATGCTGATCTGATCACAAACAGACTGAGAAGAAATTTCCTCACCTTTCAGAATTCCTCAAATCACTGTTCATGAACAAGTGATTAGATATGTTTGCTTTGTCACATGGCTCACATTCCCTTCATTGTGTGCTGAGGGTGGGTTTTTATACCCGTTGGGCCTCATTCATAAATCAATTTGTAAAGGCTGAACGGGATAGTTCTCTTGGTATCAGAAAAAAATAGTACCAGCAATGTTAGATATTTGGCTAGGTTTGTGGCAGGTACGTAAGAAAGGAATCATTTCAGCTGTGCCTCTCTGTAGAACACACAAACGTTATCTTTTTCAAACAAGGAGCATGACTCGCTTGCACAATTTGGACACTGTTGAGTAATACCTGTGGGTGTGTCATTTGAAAGCTTACTTCCAAAGGCATGTCAAACTCTTCTTGAATACAGCTATTTCCTTTTTTGGGAGGTACAATCTTCCACAAGTTTATTTCATAAGAAATTGAAGGCCAAGCGTGTTTCTAATGAGAGTGAGGAGTACCTTCAGGATATTTTGGATTTTGAGAAAACATTGTCATGCTGCTCAGCATTAAAATATAGCATTTTATTTTTGGTTGGCACAAGGAGCTCAGCTTGGCATTTGATTTGCTTAGACTTCTTACATGTGTGAAATTTGTAGATAGTTTATGCTGCTGAATAAATTATATAACTACTTGCTATTGCAAAGTTTATAAATAACACAGACAAAAGTTTAGGATATTTAGGAAAAGATTTTGTTTCTGTACTGTGTCTGATGGAAATAGCTGCAGTTCATAAAGACAGCTAAACATTTGAATGATGATATTTATACTACTATATATTAATAGGGTTATATATTATATTTTTGGAATTTTTAGAAGTCTCTTTCCTGGGACAAAAATGATAGCTGATAGTTTACAACGTTGGAGAAATGTTGATGTTGAGCATAGTTTGAAAAGATTTGAGAGTGTGTGTTTTCTTCCTAAAAAAAATATAGCAGCAAAGAATAGAGTTTTTAAACTATTCATTTATTCTGGTATTTTGTGATAATTTTTAAAAACAATTCAGTCATTTAAAAATGGTCATCTCCCACCCCTTATCATTATTTTAATTAGTAGATTACATTATGCTCTAATTGAAGATTTAAGGATGGGGTGTCTGGGAGAGCATGATGAAAAATATAGAATTATTAAATAACAGTATTTATTTATTTATTTATTTAATATGCTGCCCATCTCACCTGAATAACTCTGGGTGGTTTACATATAAAAGCCATACAGTCATAAAAAGACACATAATTGAAAACAAATATTGATAGCTAGTCATTCATTGAGAATGGTTTGGTTTGCAGGACATCACTGAGATTGCAGCAAAATTATTAAATTGCTTTGCTCCAGATTTTTATCCAACAGAAATGCCAAAATTGGCTGCATTCAGAAGCAGCCTGGTGCTCTGTTAACCTGAATACCAGCATTCAGTTTTAAATGGCTTAAATACAGTATGCTCTTTTCACCTATGAAGACAAGAGGAAAAAAATGAATTAAAGTCATCTTTGCTGCAGTCTCATGTGTATGTGTAAATTGGGCTAGATCACATTAAAATCACAGAGTTCACTGTTTATTTAATTATGCAGACCTGGGAGAGGGTGTTTAAAAATGGTATCTGAAGAAATTTAGCAATGTGTGAAGGAGTTTTGTAGGATCACTAAATATTCCTTGACTGATGTTCTCAAGAACTCATTTTATAAATAATAAAAAATGGCTTAAGTTTGTTTATGTCAACTAAAACATTTCATCCTTTCTACATGTTTGCATTTTTTATTGACTTGAATAAGCCAATTGAGTAGAATAATGTGGAGCAAGCATGCTCTGTGAATAAAAAAACATTCCCCCCCCCATGCAGCTCATGGAATTAGCAATATTAGCTATTATCACCTTTTTCATATCTGTATTATTCTGCATTTCATTTGTGCATAGATAAGTTGGGATTGCTTCTGCTTTTGAAGAAACCCACTTTGGTTTTTAACCAGTTTTATCCCATCCATGATTGTCTACCTATCAGGAACATGCTCCAGAAGGTGATAGTTGTACAGGCTATCTGCTTCAATTCCAGGCCACATTATGGCTCTGAAACCTATTTATATATGGATGATTTTTATAGTCAAAGAAAGATGATGGTAGAGACTGTTTGTAAGATCTAGTTAATACAGAGAATCTATTTCTTCAATTTATGAGAAGTTCCAGGCATTATGTCTTACACAAATTGGTCTGGAAGAAGGCTTATAGTAGCAAGTAGATGTACCTAACTGCTTCTGACCTCAAAAAGTATAAACCTGGTGAATATTGAGGGACTTTTAAATTTCATGTGCAGCTGGAATAAAGCTATTCGTATCCATGATAATGGATTAGAAGGCAGAACTGACTTGCATTACCAAAACTTGATAATTAGGGAGAGAAATAAGCCCACCTGGGTTTCAGGTTTGGAACCACTCATGGTCCTGGGGTAGTGAATATGGTAGTTTTTGACTCAGCCAATATCAAGAGATATTATTTCACCAGATAATCAGATGTGAGGCCTTACTTGGGTACCTGGGTCAGAAAGCCAGTTGAGTTTGCTACTTGTGTACTAATCCCCATGCTGCACAATGACATTCCTAATAGGGATGCACAACCTTTTTTCTGGGATGGTGGTAAAGTTCCCCATCAAACTACTAGTGCTTCTCTTGTGTGGGATCAGGAATGGACTCTGACAATCATGAACCTGACCCAGCTCCTGAGGGTCAAACATATATGAGAATTCACATCAGATTTGTTTTTTTGTCTCAGGGTAGATGTGACATGATCTGAAATGGGAGCATACATTGATCTTTGAGTGGTGTCATAGATGGATCACTGCCTAAATGCTATGAGTTCTGCAGTACAATGTCCTACACACAAACATCAGGCTACTGGTGGCAGGACCTTCTAGATTGGTCTGTCATAGATGCCTAATAAATCCCTTGGTTTTTGAGAGGGCACTCTTGAGTTTTCTGAAGATTTAATGGTTCAGTCCAGTTCTGTCCAGACTCTGTGGTCTACTGGAATAATGGGAGTGGCTGGATGTTCTGAGTTTCTCAAAACTGTACCAGATTAGCCTTTCCCCCTTTCCAGATCCACTGCTGCTCATTTACTAAGTTGCTAAGGGGATAAAGCAGCAAAGTAGGAAGATCTGTAAATCTAGTCTAACAGGAAAAATAGATATAGCACCAACACCTTGCAGTAACAGACCTCAAGAAACAGCAGTGTTATATTTCAGACTGATAGAGTCATACATTGCACTAATCTATAATAAATGCATATGTAGCATTTGTAGTTTACAAACCACAGTTTATCTCTTCATGTGATATTTGAATGCAGGACACATCTGAAGGATAACTAGCTGCATTGAAATCAATTCTACTGAGAACAATGGGATTTTAAAATGTATGTATGCTCAGTTTAAGCCATATTAGAAAAAACTTTCAGCAACAAATGAGTTTTATCCTACAAAACAAAAAGAAATGAAATTGAGTTTTACTAGAGAAGACTGATTTTAAAGGGGATTTAAAAATGTCAGGCTATAAGAATGATATGAGGAAAAATTGCTACATTGAATATATAAATGGGACCAGTGGATGTCTTAATAATTAAAAAGGATATACAAATAACAAACCAAAGAGAGATCTGAATATGATGGATTTACAAAATATATTTGTTAAAGCTTGGAAGAATTTTGTAAGAAAAAAGAAAGAAAAAATGAAATCAAATCAAATTCTAGGACATTATTTGAAGGGATAAAGTTCACAATTATTAAAAGTAAAATGAAGGAATATAAAATTGGTTTATTTTATCAAGATTAAAATAGATATATTATCTCAGGTAACCCTTAATGGACTTTTGCTGATTAGGATGGAAAGACTATGCTTTAAGAATTTGTTTATACTGTAGGTCAGAAATAGAATATGGGAAGAAAAGATCATTTGTTGTATTTTAAGAGAAAGTGATAAGTTAAAATAAAGATAAATTGTTTCCAATTGTGATGAAGGGGGAAGTTATTTCTGTATGTATTTCTTTTCTTTTTTTCTATTATGTTATTATTTCTTTTTCCTCTTTCTCTTCTTTTCTGCACTTTCTACTTTTTATTTTTTATTTTGCACTAGTTTTCCTTTTTATTATAATGCTTAATAAAATTATGATTAAAAATACAATTGATGAGGTGTGTAAAAAGAAAAAAATCTTGGAAATAAAAACAGTAGGTGTTTGGCAGCCTGGGTTACCTTGTGGTACAGAGGTAAAGACATCTTTGTCAAATTGTCAGAGAAGGCTTGGCACCTTTTTGTCTCCCTTTCATAGAGACTGGTTTTATTTTGTGTTTTCATACAATGATAAATAGCATGACTTAAGGACACAAATGCAAGTAAGTCATGTTGTTTGTCTTTTGTGTGGAGTGGAGGTGAAGGGGTTTTGCCTGGGGCAGGGCAGTCATTCTTTGTTGTTTGTCCTCAGTTTGAAGATGATGGCAGTCTTCTTCCAGATAAGTTTACCAGACTGAGAAATGGAAGCAACAGTGCAGTGAAAATGCCCTTTAGCGATTAATCTCCTTCATGTGGATTGGTTATAACGATCACCTATGCACTTGGGGCATTTGAAAAGGCTGCTGCAGGAATTTGACTCAGTACTTTTCAGGACAGTACATAGTTTTAGTGGCACATAGTACAAAACCAAACCTTGTAATTATGTCTAAATAGCTATCTGTCCTGAATACTAATTTTCCTACTGGGCCTCTACTGTGCTGACAATTCTTTCTGTACAGCTTGCATCAAATAAAATTTAAAAGTGCATTACAAACTCCCCTGAAGTAAACAGGTCCTAACACTGGACCGAACAAGGCGATAGAGTCATCAAAGCTACAGTATATAAAAGTGACTTTTATGAATTTAAAAGCTCATTTTTTTTTCAAAAAAAAATGCTGTTTTTATCATGGCACAGGATAATGTTTGAATTCTTCAGACAATGGTCTGTGTTGGTTCAAGTCAAGCTTATAGAGAATATGCCCTATTTACATTAGCAAATTATGTTCTCAGTCTATGATATATCGAAATCCCTTCATTTGAAAAGGACGATAGTAGATTCTTCTAGAGTAGATCCAGTTTGGAATAACTGTTTACACACCTGTATATCATCTAGGCTGGTTTGAAAGAAAGCGAACAAAGGCCTCCAAGGTTTTATCAAACCCTTTTTTCAGGATTATTGCAGCACAGTGCAATCATGGGAAATTAATATATAATTCATGTGACAAATTCTAAAGCTGTGAACAGCCACAGCTTTTTAACCTGACAACTGCTTCTTGATCCTTATGTCAAAGGGATCGATGCCATTACTTGACACAAGAGCTCAGACTATGCCTAGTGAGATGTGTGGGAAATATCACTTTGCAGAGGTGTTGAAATACAAAGGGTCAAGGCAAAACTGGCCCTTCATTGTTGACTTAATATATGGCAGATATTTGATATCTGGCCACTGCTGTCCATGGGTCCTGTTGAAAGACAGAGGGAGCTTGATTTCTCTAACAAACATTCATCAACTAAAGCAGTGGTTCTCAGCCTGTGGGTCGGGACCCCATTTGGGGTTGAAGGACCATTTCACGGGGGTCGCCAAACAACGCAGTCCACCATTCCCCCCCCCTTTTCCTTAGCTGTGCTACTCCCTTTTATTCTATTGGCTTTTGAAAGCCAATAGAATAGACTCTCTTGAATAGAGTCTAATTCTATTGGCTTTCAAAAGCCAATAGGAATTGTCCAGGCTGTCTCTGCCCTGCTGAGCCCGCCAAAAGTCCCATTCTGCAAACAATGCTGCACCAGTTGAGTAGTCCTCGACTTACAACCGCGGCATTAAAAAGGTTGAGAACCACTGAACTAAAGGCTATCGTTTTACCTGCTTTCTCCCACTAAGAGCCAATAATGGTAGCAATGATCAAATGTCACCAAACATCTTGGGAAGACATTTATGTCTTCCTAAAATGCAGATAGTCCTCAACTTAGGACCACAACTGAGTCCAAAGTTTATGTTGGTACATGAAAAATTTGTTAAGTGAGTTTTGCCCCATTTTATGGCTTTTCTTACCATATTTCTTAAGTGAATCACTGCAGCAGTTAAATTAGTAATACCGTTGTTAAATGAATCTGGTTGCCCCATTGACTTTGCTTGTCAGAAGCCACAAAAGGGGATCACGTGACCCCAGGACACTGCAATATGCTGACTCTGTAAACCGCTTAGAGAGGGCTGTAAAGCACTGTGAAGCAATATATAAGTCTAAGTGCTATTGCTAATTGCTTGAAATAGCTAAAGGTAAAAACAAACCACTCTAAAGATAAATATAGTCTAGCTTTACCCATTTGGAAGAAATCATTCACAATTTATAGAGCAAACGCTAAACCACTGAAAAAACCTCCCACTGGGATTCTCTTTATTCCTTTAAATACCCTTCCCTTCTGTGCAAAGTCTTTCCTGGACAATGACATATACCAAATGTTTAGATTTAACTTTCTGCCATCCCGTTCATTTACTCCTGCAACAAGCCTCAAACCTTAGCTTAATTCAGTGGTGGGATTCAGCCAGTTCATACCAGTTCTGTGGAACCTGTAGCTAACTCTGAAAAAATATGAAATATCTTGATAAGGCAAATTGCATGGCCTTGTGCCCTGACTAGAAGCATTGCACTGTATCTGTGGTGTTAACAGTGGTGGGATTCAGCCAGTTCGCACCACTTCAGCAGAACTGGTAGCTAATTTTTTGTTGCCCAGGCCGACAATGGACTTCCAGAAGCGGCCTCCACACAGAGAACCGGTTGTTCACATATTTGAATCCCACCACTGCCTTAATTGTTTAATTCTCTCCTTCACATACTTATTATAAAAGACTGAATGCTTTTTTACAGAGGAGGATTCAGAAGTCTTGTGGTGGTTATAGTCTGTACTCAGCACCAGCCTGGCCTGCCAATCCATTGCAAGCCAGAGTTGAATTTCTGAAGCTGGGTTAAGAAACTGCTGGAAGCATCATGGGAGACATGCAGGTTAGGCTACAGTGAAGAATTGCTCCTGCCTGCTTTAGAACAACACTCACTTGGCTTGCAGACAGCATTCTGTGGAGAAAAAAAGATGTTATTTGCTAAATTTACACCGCTGCTGAAATCTGTTCTCCTATTGGAAAGCAGTAACTTTATTGCTGTCTCTGTGGCAACAAAGTTGTTCTAATTCTAGGAAATGTTAGTGTGGTTTTTATTTCTCTTGTTTTAGCTTTGGCTTGGCTGACCAGAAATTACTCTCTAGCTTTAATATGTTATCAAAAGTTTAAGCACTCGCAGTCTCAATTGCTAATGTATCAACGTGAACTCACTGAGTCAAATTTAAACTTGATGCAACTAGTCCAGCTACTCAAGGAAACAATTACCATATGTTTCACAATATTCCAACTAACAGGTTCCATTCAAAACCTTTTCAATTAAAAATGTGTGTGTGATTGCCCAATATACATATCGGTATAATTATAATTCCAGTGTTAAAGTTGCAAGAGGATTGTATGAAAACTAAAAAAAAAAAAAAAAACGTGCTAAATTATTTTGCTTCATTTCTGCCGGATGCAAAAACTGAACGTTTTTTTTTTCCTGACACAGTCGTTTTCTTTTCAGCTGCTTTATTATTCTGTCAGCCTCTGCAAGCATTGTCAGAATACTTAAACAAAAAGACATAACTAACACTTCCAATTAAAGTTGAAACTTCTGCCAACTTCAAAGGGTACATTTACAATACAAAGCCATTGCTCCACTCTGGAATGCTGATACCAAGACAGATTTTATTCTTTCTTAAAAAAAAAGGAGAAAAACTGACTCATATTTCATTGCAATCTGCTATGACTGGTACATTTTTTTTCATTAACTGCCAAACCTTGTGAAATTCTTTACACTTCAGTTGTGATAATTACCTATGAAAGTAGATTCATTTGGTGTTCAACTCCCACCCATTGGCTATGTTGTAGAATATAACAGCCAAACTATGCGTATGCATATCGGTCTTGTTAAGAATCATTGCTCTTATGCCATGGAAAAATATGGTTGTTTTCCCAAAATGCTGTGTGAAAATTAGGTCAACTAAAGAGTTAGTAAGCTAGGTTTAAATAATACCTGCTTTCTAAATGGGTAAGCAAAGGTGAAAACTGGAGGAAGAAGAAACAAAATGAGAAACGAATCCAAGCAGAATCAAATTGATCTGGGACAAAGGACATATCATATGCTTTGAATCTGGCAAATCACAGCAGTGGGTTAAATCCAATATTAATTTCTTAAATCTTGTCAGGAAATGAGGGCATACCCTATTTAATAAAGTGACCTTTCTACAGCAGATTTCTTTTTTCTTTTCTTTTTTTCAGTTATCAAATCTACCTGCCTAAAATGGGAAGAAACAGGAAAAATCAGGTTAAGAAAAGAAGGAAGATAATAGTGTTAGTGAAGACTTTCTGGGTCTACCCATGAAAATGAAACCAACCTAATATCATTACAAGGAGAAAACACTAGTAGCTCTCCTGGTGTCCTGTGAATTGATCAAGATTAGATTGAGAACATGGCTTTTCAGTTACACAAACATGTTATAAGTCTTACTAGACAATCAGACATGTTCCTTCTAAGGATGTCTTCTCCCAGTGAAATTGCTTTACACCCTCTTTTCTGAGTTTATCTAGGTGTCAACCAGAGATAAACCTTCTAAGGAATGACACACAAATTGTGGTGCTTTCTTCCTAAAGATCTTTTTGTTTTTCTTAGGGTAAGTAAGGCTCTCCTGACCTCTTACACATTGCCTGCTGAAATATTTTCAAATTAAATTGATATACTGGTTGCTTTTGCTGTATTTTACTGCTGATTTTATTATTAAACTGGATAACCCATGTCTTGTGACATGTCTTTTGTCACCTCAAGGGTGGACAAAAAGGTAGTAGCAGCAAGAGCAACTTTTGTCTTCCTGATGGTTTCCCCATGGAGTTTCCCTGTGGAAATCTGGTAAGGAGCATTGCAAATATCTCTTCCCTTCCCTTCCCTTCCCTTCCCTTCCCTTCCCTTCCCTTCCCTTCCCAGAAGGCAAGTAAACAAATGCTGCTGGGTAAGGAAGGGGGTGAGGGACTGTGAAACGTGCTTGGAAATTGTCACAGAACATTGACAATGTAGATTACAGGGCCACAGCAGCAATCCACTAGCATAGCAGCAGCCAGTAGCACTAAATCAGCCATAACCTCCTTAACTTTCATTCCCTTGGGAGTCATGGGTCTTGGATTCTGAACACAGTTTGTAAGTTATCCCATTGGAGGTATCTTTGTTCAAGAACTGCTCCCGTATGATGCATTGTTTCGCCCACTTAAAGGTCATGACCACACTAGTTTTAGTAGTATATAGATTACTTGTAATTAGGTCTTTGGTTGTTCGGGTTTTCTCCCGCGTAAAATTGGAAGTGTCTTGGCGACGTTTCGACGAAGTCCCATTCGTCATCTTCAGGCTGGTGTTTTCAGCTTCGTGCTTCGAGCAGTAATTGTATTAACTTTCCTTGAAAGCATATGAAATGAAGGTGAAACATAGATCAAGATGCCAACTGTCAGGTTCCCAAGAACCAAGAAAGACACATAAAGTTACTTCCAAGCAGTTTCTCATCTTGCCAAACTAAAGCAAGTACTTGCATTATCAAAGATGTACTCTGGGAATAGCTAGGGAGGAACTGTCTTCACACTCTTTCCCCCAACCAAACTATCTAAGCTTCACTGTCTCTTGGCCTTCTGGAATGCAGCCCTTCCTTGGGAATCTAGACTACATTCCACCAGACCAACTCCAAAATAAACTTTAGAGTTGCTTACCTTGACAATAAGAACAATAATGGAAAATAGGTAATGGTTAGCCAGTAATGATGAGTTACTGGTATATGAGCCTTTATTTAAATGGTCAATGTGCAGCTTTCTAGATATTACTGAGTATAATTCATCCCATAATTTATTACTGAGGTTTTGTTGTAATTTCATGCGATCTCACAGCAACCCCAGATCTGATGCTAAAGATAAAAAAAATCCAGGTCATCATGACTTCTCAAGGCTTTTGTTCATCAACAACCTTCTTCCAGGAAGAAGGAAAACTAATGGAAGATAGTGATATGAGATAGAAAGTAATATGAGTATGAATCAGCAGGTTTATGTATGCATATAGGAAGTGGTAGGATTCAGATATGTGAACAACTGGTTCTCTGTGTGGATGCCGCTTCCGGAAGTCCATTCTGGGCCCGGATAACAAAAAATTAGCTACTGGTTCTGCTGAAGTGGTGCAAACCAGCTGAATCCCACCACTGCATATAGGTGAATGAGTGATGGATATGGGGTACTTATGTGTGTCTAACAGAGATACTGTATGTGTTCAGGAAGGGCTATGTAGTTCCACCTCATCACCACTCTAATTTGCAATACTTCACAAAGCAATTTGAAACAAACCCATAGTCATATTTACTTCTGTCAGCTTTAAAATATAGAGACCGTGGAGAGAACACCATGACCCAATCATTGTTTATTTTCTTTTCCTCCAGCTAACCAACAACAAAGTGCAAAGAGCATAATGAAATCAATGTTTTACTCCAGTTACAATGGACAACAGTTCTGTCACCTCACTAGAATCCTGTCATCCTTGTTTTTCAGGAAATATATTTTGTGCATTTCTCTGAATAATTAAAAAAAAAATCAGAGAAGTTCCTATGATGGGAAGTTGTAAGAGCAAAGATCAAGATAAAAAATAAACAAAAGCTTTGAAACCCTCCAAAGTCTTCTCAGCCACTTTGATGCCACTCCTCCGCTAATTCCTGTGAGTTATGAGAGATATCATGATACAGGTAGTCCTTGACTTACAACAGTTCATTTAGTGACCATTCAAAGTTACAACGGCACTGAAAAAAAGTGATTGATGACCATTTTTCACACTTACGATTGCAGCATCTCCTGTGGTCACGTGATCAAAATTTGGATGCTTGGCAACTGGTTTGTGTTTATGACTGTTGCAGTATTCCAGGGTCAGGTGATCACTTTTTGTGACCCTTTGGCAAGGAAAGTCAACGGAGAAGCCAGATTCACTTAACAACTGTGTTGCTAACTTAACAACTGCACTGATTCACTTAACAACTCTGGCAAGAGAGGTCGTAAAATGGAGCAAAACTCGCTTAATAAATGTTTCACTTAGCAACATAAATTTTGGGCTCAATTGTGGTCATAAGTCGAGGCCTCCTTATAGAAGTTTTCCAATGGAGTACTTTTCCCATCAAGATTGCATGTTGCAAGAGCACCTACACTGAAGGAGAGAGGAGGTTAAGTTCTAACTAGTACAGATGAAAAGCAGGAAGTTTCACAGAAAGGCTATTTACCTTGAGTGGGATGGGTGTGGGGAATGAGTAACGGTGGGCTTGAGCTGAGAGCTGGAAAGGAGGAAGTATGACATTCTTGTCAATGGGAAAATGAGTTCTGCAGAGTCATAGCAATCCCCCCCCTCCCCGCCGCAGGCTTCTAGCTTTGCTGTACTGTCAAATAAACTAGAGCAGAGTCAGAAATAAATCAGCTCAGTTCTCCAAAACAAACATCATGAAATCAATCAGGTCAGGAGAAGATCCCACTGTGGTCAATAACACTGATGCAGATGTGCTCACTGTCCATGAATGTGCCTCTCTCTCTCTCTCTCTCTCTCTCTTTCTCTCTCTCTCTCTCTCCCTCCCTCCCTCCCTCTCTCTCTGGAAGTTCTACAGATGATGTGAGATTTGTGTGTTTGTGTGTGTTTCTAAATAAAAGATTACCCACAGAGTGGAAGGTATGCCCTTGAATTGCTTGGTTCTGCATATGATATACCCTCAGGGCTCCAAAGGATTTCCTTCCTTCATTCTAGAGAGCCGCCTTCAGAAATGGGTCATATGCAAAAAGCAGGCAAATTTCTTCCCTGCAGGGAAGGGCTGGCTAAAATTTGATGTCCAAATAAGTGAGATGCTCGGCTGCAAAGGCTGACATGGAGTCATTCCTAGCTGTGATGAATAACTGATGATTCTGCCTTGCTCAGGAAGTGTGGCAAATGCTGGGAAGCTGAGCCACAGAAAAATGTGCCTCATGACTGGATTGGGCTGCCTTTATGAATCACCTGACCTCAACGTGGGTGCCTGCCAAGGTTGGATTAAAACAAAAAGGGGGAAAAAAACCACATGCACACAAAAACAATGTTGTTTTTTAGATTTTGACATGGCTGAGCTGCTGTTCTAGAAAGAAATAATGCTACTGACAAGCGTCACTTTTCAAAGATTGCCATGGGATCATCCTGGTTGCTTAGATAACATGGCTTGAATATCTTTATGGGTTTACAGGCAGGGAACCAACATGGTAACCATTCACAGAGTTTTGTAACACGGTCATTCCACACATCCACAGTCATCGTTTTGACACGTAATCCCTAAACCCACTTATTTTCATGAGCCCAGGCTCACAATTGGAACCTAAACAAGTAATCAATAACTTTAAGCTGAATTTACAACAATAAAAAAATTCAATTGGTATCAGGGAATGTCTTTATTCTGTCAAAATGGACTGCTGTAAGGTTGGTAGCAATATACTGTAGGTAGTCCTTGACTTACAACAATTCCTTTAGTAACCATTCAAAGTAACAATGGCACTGAAAAAAGTGAGTTTTATGACCATTTTTCCCACTTACAACTGTTGCAACATCTCCATGGTCACATGATTAAAATTCAGACACTTGGCAACTGACTCACATTTATGACAGTTGCAGTGTCCTAGGGTCATCTAGGGTCATCTTCTGACAAGCAAAGTCAATGGGGAAATCAGATTCATTTAATCACTGGCTTAACCACTGGAGCGATTCACTGAAGACTGGTAGAACGTAAATTGGGACAAAATTCACGTATCGAAAGTCTCACTTAACGACATAAATTTTGGGCTCTGTTTTGATCATAGGTCGAGGACTACCTGTAATTTATCATTTCTGTTCATGGTGGAATGGTTATTATGAGAATTTTCCAATCCTTCATGAATTATGGGGAAGACAAGTGTGGTTTTTCAGGAAAGAGATATACTGAGAAATGCCAAAAGTTAAACAGGAGCCAGAAATCTGCCAGAGAATCTTAAAATGGGGACTGGAGGACTTTATTTAAGACAAATGGGATGAGCTGGAAAACCTAGCAACACAGCACCGCAACACATAATATATTTACATTGGCCATTTTCTGTTAAAGATTCCTATAATTTTAAGCCAAATGTCATGTTGTCTGAACAACCAGCAATGTATTTCTATACCACCATCCCCAAAATTATGCATGCTAAATTTGTGATGAACATACCATTTTTCAGTTTCTGGCTCTCATATTAGAATCTGTCAAAATTGCTGCACACAGTTTTGAAATTTGGGAAGCTACCAAATGTAGCTCTTTCTAAATTTTCTTAAAATCTTTTCCTCATCTTGTGTGCTAGTGTTATGTTGTCACAACATCATTTCTACATTTTTTTTGCATTAGAACATATTGCCCAAGCCTAAATGATAACACTTTTCAGAGAAGAATGCATTTTAACTGGTGAAAGAGCCTAATATTTTAATCACTAAATTCATGCATTGCAAATTATAACAAACACACCTATGCAATGAATTCCAAATCATTTCTGGGAAAAGCTGTTCAATAAATCATAAATATGGATTATTATTTTTTTGCACAGCCAAGATGTGCTATTTTGCTTGCACAAATTCTATAGTGCTGATTTTATAGGTTCTAATAAACACATAGAACTCCAGATATTATAACTACTCTTCACCAGCAGCAATTCTGATGCCATTTGAAAATTCCAGGACTGTTTACCAATTCTTCAAGTTATTTTATTTTAAATCTAGCTGTACTTTCCCTCCAAACAAGCAATCTAATAAATATTTACTTAAAGTGTATTGGAACAGGTCAGTCATGAGGTTACTGGCATATGGATCACTGTTTCCATAGTGTCCTACCTGGAATGACTAAATTAATGAACCTGTTGGAAAATGCTATTTCTGTCAGGAACATTTTTATGTGTGTAGGAATACCCTCAGGTTACACATCGATCTTTCAGGATGAATTTAATCCCTGCCAAAGCAAAAGGCTTTTCTAATTCTTGGATAAGAGAACTCATTATCCATATGACATTGTTTTGTTAGGTTCAACTTTAAATTATTGACCTTCATCCAATATGTTATCACATCCATAACCCCAGACCAGGCCTGCTCATACTCTCCCAACTCAGATAATAAAGAGAATCAGAAATGAGCATGCTTCTGAAACATAACTTCACTCTCCTGATACCCACTCCCAGATGACTTCATGAAGCAGTGAACACCATTAAAAGAAGAAGAAGAAAGTCCCTTCAAGTCAGTCTTGACTTCAGATAATTGCCTGGACAAATTCCTGCAGTTTTCTTGACAACGTTTTTAGAAATAGCTTGCTCTTGCCTTCTTCCTAGGGCTGAGAGAAAGCGGCTGGCCCAAAGTTGGCTTCATACCTAAAACAGGACTAGAACTAACATTTCATTACCAGGCTGGGTAACATCTTCAGCGGAGTTTAGGGGACCCTAAACTCCGCTGAAGATGTTACCTAGCCTGGTAATGACACATTCAGAAACCAACCTTCATCCTCATCCTACACCTGAGCTACAGATATTTACCACTATTACAGGATTAGAACTCCCAATCTCCTAGTTGTTAGCATGAAACTTTAAAAATAATTAAGAACAAGGGAACTCGTTGTTGTTATTCAGTTGCTAAGTTATGTCTGATTCATCCTGAACCCATGGATCATTGTATGCCAGCCCTCCCGTCCTCCATTGTCTTCCTGAGTCTGCCCCAACTCATATCCCCTGCACTGAGGACATTTTCTAACCATCTCCCCCTCTGCCGTCCCCTTCTCCTTTTGCCTTCAGGATCTTTTCCAACGAATCCTCTCTTCTCATTTGGTTGTCAACGTATTTGAGCAAGGGAATGACAACAAATCAAAATAAAATACGAATAAGAAAATTCCAAACCTAAGTATCAATGTGTTGTATTGTATAGACAGTAGCACAAAACCAGTCGATTTGAAAGGATATTTTCAAGCCCTTGTCCAAAAGAAGTAATGTTAAATAGAAATGCCTGGATACTTCTTCAATACCAGATATTACAAGAGTCTATGTAAAATTTTTATATAGGGTACGTATGGCTTGGATTTTCTATTGAGCCATCACTACATCAACATAACCAAAGGTGCATAGAAGTATCTTTGAAACATCAAAAGAGAACTGCTAAGGGCAAAACATCCTAGCCGGCTAAAGTAAAGGCCTTATGAAATTTGAAATTTGGAATAGATAATAAATAGGAGACTGAAACCAAACTCTTTGGAAGACAATGAAAACACTGAGATGAAACATTTTACACTATAAGTTTGTTTGGAGATTTATATCCCAAAAGCACTGTATTGCTTAAGGGCGATACTAGCATTATCAATACCTAATGAGCATAGACTTTCCATAGAGATAGACAGAAGTATACCACAATCAATATAATCAAAATCAGCCAAGAGATCGAAGAGAATCAACAAGGTCACTTTTTTTTAATATCAGCAGAAAGTGATTGTAAAATCATATACTAAAATGTTTAAAGAGTTCTGGGGAGAAAATATGTGACACATGTGTTCCTGGTTCCTTTGGCATAACAGCATTTTGTCAGATAAAAAGGCCCAAGCTGTCTCTGAGCATTCAAAGCTGTTGTTACAATCAAATCCAGCCAAGGTCTGTTTTATTTCTCTTTGGAATCCAAAACTTTCATGCAAGTTTGCTTTTTGTTTAGTGCTGCATAGTATAGATATAAACACAATGTTCCATTTTAATCTAAGCAATCCTGACTTTAAATTATGAGGAACTATGTGATATAAGGGGGCGCAATGTCTCAAAGGCTAAAAACACTGAGCTTGTTAGCTGGAAGCTGACAGCCCGGGTTCGAGACCCAAGCCCTGCGCAATGGGGTGAGCTCCCATTACTTGCCTTAGCTCCTGCCCACTTAGCATTTCAAAAGCATGGAAATGCAAGTAGATAAATAGGTACCACTTCAGTGGGAAGGTAACAGGATTCCATGAACCACGGCATATAGTTATGCTAGCCACATGACCATGGAAGCATCTTTGGACAATGCTGCCTCCCTTGGCTAAGAAATGGAGATGAGTCCCCTAGAGTCAGACATGATTGGATAGGGTAAATCTTTACCTTTATGTGATAGAAGTTTACAGAACAGTGCACATGAGCAATTGCCTACTTCTTTGGTTTTCAAATTCTCAGAATGTATGTAAGAAGCTTTGAATAATTCCCTTCAGTTCATTTCTAGATCTGAAATCAACTAAAAAGGAAAAAAAAACTATTTAAATATCTTCTAAGTAAAGGGAATTGAGATCAGCCAGATGAATAAGGAAATATTCAATGCTACTTGATGCCAGAATAAGTTGTTCAAGGAAGAATGTATTTAAGGAAAACTGCAACGAGGAACCTACTATGAAAGTTACTCCAACTGTAAATGATAGGTATCCTTCTTGCCAACAAACACCCATCTTAGTCAGTTATGGCATACCAATGACTTAAAAAATGCTTTATTAAGGAGCCATCCAAGCAATCAAGCAATAGTAATGTTTTTCCAGCCCTGTTCTCTCACTCCTCATTTTCCAACAATATCTGGAGATTTCCCAGTTTTCCTCCCGTTTCTCTCTGCTGAGGAACACTATGATAGATTCTGCTAGACTAAGCTATCTAGAGTTGAATTTTTCCTGGTCACATAGGCATCATTCATTTTTGGCAACAATCTTCAGATGCTCACATTCTTGTGTTTCAAAATTTTTGTCTAACTTGAGATCATTTCTTTTGCTTTACACCAAGAAAGCACCTCTCCTGTTTATTCAGGGGGCCCATAGCAGGTAAGATTCCTGACAGTTAGAACAATTAACCAGTGGAACAACCTGCCTCCAGAAGCGGTGAATGCTCCAACACTGGAAGTTTTTAAGAAGAGACTGGACAGCCATTTGTCTGAAATGGTGTAGGGTTTCCTGCCTGAGCAGGGGGTTGGACTAGATGATCTCCAAGGTCCCTTCCAACTTTATTATTATTATTATAAGATGTGGTGTCATGCTTCAGACTTTTCAACTAAGTAAGCATAAAGAGAACACAGGGTACATGCATAACATCTGTTCCTTCCATCCCATGATTTTCCTAGGCTAGAAAATCTGAAGACAGTAATTATGTAAAGTCAAACATAATTTCAGGGGATCAAGAACTCTATAAAATAATGAAAGGGCTATAGTGCATTAATTATAAATTCATATTGTTGGTTCTTAATTTTAAAATAAATGTGAGATGATTGTGTGCAAAATGACAATGTGGGATGGACTCCCTTCCCAGCTGCTTTCTTCTTTGGGAAGAAAGAGTTGGAAGAATTATACTTTCTTCCCAGAAATTGAAGTTTCTCGTTCTTGACCTTAAAGTGTGCACAGAATGTTTCTGGGATGAGCTAGGATTCTTTTTTTGGGTGGTGCAGTTCTCGAATATGAAGCTAAGCTACAGCATTATCATAAAAACATATTGTTAAATTTGTGCTCATTTAAGAGACAGCCCTTTTTATAGCACATTCATTCTGGATTTGGTGATCTGCAGAAAGAATAACTAAAAATCCAGATATGTTTATTAAAGTGTATATGTATGAACGCACATGCATGTTCACATACATGGACACACATATTAGCGTGCAAGATCAAAAAAGATTTTTTACATTTTTTAATAGAAAGATCTTTACCTGAGAACTCTAGGTAGATGCCCTGTCCAACTAGAAATCATGGTTCTAACATTTCAAGTGCCAATTATATATTAAACTTTCCAACATCAAAGATTAATTTTGTTTCTATGCATATCAACAACTGAACATTCTTTGGGCTTTAATCAAGACATTTCATAAGCCCTAGGGCAGGGATAGGCACCCTTGGCTCTTTTATGACTCGTGGACTTCAACTCCCAGAATTCCTGAGCCAGCACTGGCTCAGGAATTCTGGGAGTTGAAGTCCACGAGTCATAAAAGAGCCAAGGTTGCCTACCCCTGCCCTAGGGTTATTCATTTTTTACCATCTGCTCTTCTCTGGTAGCCTTCTGAATACTTTCTGACTTGAGGAGTTTAGCTGCCATTAATATGTTGATAATATCCTGGTTAGCAAGGTCCATTTGGTTATCTTAACAGAATACTGGAGTGGGTTCCAATTTATTGCTCCAGTGGATTGTATTTAGACTGACCCCCATTCTGTACTACTCACTGTCAAATAGTTCCTAATGTTATCGTGACATATCAATATACTTGATGTTGTTCAGAGCAAAAATGCTAAAATTAAATATTGATATTCTGGGAATCAGCAAACCAAAATGGACTCTAATGGGTCACTTCACCATCTGAGGAATAGCTACCATTATTAACAAAAGGATGTCAAAACCAGTGTTCAGATGATAGAATGATCTTAAATTGGGTCCAGGGAAAGCCAATCATAACACGGTGATCTAAATTTATATTCCAAGCATAGAGAAAATCAAATAATTTTATGATAGCTTCTAATAGTTTGTTCATACAATAACAAAAGACATACCAGCAAATAGACTAATAAGTGTTTTACCAAGAAGATTCACTGTTTATAGCAAATGCCTTCTTCCAATTTTGCTCCAGCAAACAAGTCATTAACTGAAATGGTAACTATGTGAACAAGAGAGAGAAAGAGAGAGTGAGAGAGATGATGAAAAGATTACTGGTTGCTACCATCTCTCATTCAAATAAATGACTTACTCTCACTCCAGCAAACATCGTCATGCATGCAAAATGTGGTCAGTCATATTGGTCAGAAAATGATTTTTTAATTACCATTTATTACTGTTGTATTTGCAAATGGTTGCTAACTGAGGTAGTCACCAATGAGAAGTGGGTATATATAAGCCAGAGTTAAAAGGACTATGACTTATTAACAATGTTTCTACCTGTTGCTTTGGGTTGAATATGCACAACCCAATCACAACTACAGAAATGTTACACGTTTCTCAATTCCTTCCCAAGAGCAGTAACAGCTTTGCAATGAAAATAAATCAAATTATTGTGTTCATGGCAAATTAGAAAACCTTTTATGCTGACATGAGGTCACTTTGTCCACCTCTCTGTGGATTTCACTCCTTCCCATTTGCGAGTCAGCTACAATTTCATTGGTTAAAATTCTGTCATGAGGAAGCAGGCAGACTTCTTCTTCACATAATTATTGGTCAGGCTGCTCTCTGTTAGGGCTGTGCAAACATTCGATAAGGTTATTCCTTTTCATAAAAGCCCACACGAAATTGCAATACATTTTCTCCCTCCCCATTTCATTTTTTTAAATCAAACCAGCTGTGTTATTGTTTGAGCCCGTCCATTCCAGTTCCAATAACTAGACAAGATATTTGCACACATATGTCCAGTTTTGGGAACTGCAAGATACAACTTTGAAAAAATATGAAATATCTTGATAAGGCAAATTGCATTGCCTTGTGCCTTGACTAGAAGCATTGCACTGTATCTGTGGCGTTAACTACTTTGCCAAAGGAGCAATGGACTGATATATTTTAGTTTTTAGTTTGGTTTTGGCACCTTCTGATCCATTTTTAACTCCTGATGACTGTCTGCAACTCTCTTTTTTTTGGCAAACTTCTTTTTTTTTTAGAACTGATTTGCCCTTCCTAGGGCTAAGAAAGGGTGACTAGGCCGAATTCACGTAGCTGACTTTGTGCCCATGGTGGGATCAGAAAACAGAGTCTCTGGGTTGCTAGCATGATGCCTTAATTTCGAGTCTACACTACTCTGGCTCTTTGACATATCCTTATTATCAGTATAAAAGAGGCAGTTACTTGCTTTTTTAAAATTTGAAAGCTGGGGACCTAGGCTAGTTTAACTGGCAACATGAGAAGGTGGGCGATAGGTTCAGTGACTTTAATACCGCGATTAACTTAGAACCATGTGCACTGAACAATTATCACAGCCCTTGTAAGAATTGACAACAGATAACTGGCAAACATGCACATTTTGCAAATGAACCTTGTTGGTACCAATAAAATTATTTGTATACCACATCTTGTGTCTGCTACTGAAATTATGCCTATTCCATGCTCTGGAAAGAAAAAATAATTGTGAGATTGCCTTTCTACTATTCAGTTGTTAATGGTGGTTAAACAAAACTAGGATATACATTCCTCCACACTGTGGGAAAGTTTAGATCTGGATACAGACTTTGTAGTGTTTATATATTTCTAGGATATTTATTTAGATGTCTTATCTCTGCCTATTCTGAAACTATTTAGCACTTGCAACAGTGAAACTTCCAGAAATATGAGACATGATGATAAGAAATTCCACTGAATTCCAGTAGATCAACTTGCAACTGATCTTAATTGGGTCCTAGTTTGGCAGTAATGCCTATAAAAAGGATTTGCAAGATTTTCAGATGTTCTACAGGTGGGGACAAAATAGAGACACTTCTGCAGGCTTATGGAAATTCAGGCTGTCTGATCACTCCACCTCTTCTGTGCATCTGTGATTACCCCAAAGAATATACAACATTTCCTTCCTTCCCTGATATTGTTCAATTTTATTTTCCCTTCAACACTGTGCAGAGCCTTTTATTTGACTAGGCTTTTTTTTTTTTTTTTTTGCTCTATGGTTGTTTTTATGCAAGATGTCAGTGGACGGAAATTTATTATTTTAGTTGTAAGCCCTTCTGAGAGCTGTAAACAAAGAGTGGCTAAGAGTGTTTTCAAATAAACAAATAAAAGACATTATCTCCATGCAGGTGGAGATAAATCAGCTATGATTGCTCTCATATATTTGCTGCTGTTGTTTGCCATCCACTATTGTGAATCCAGTGGTATCATGAAAGCAGGAGTGGGAGAGTGACATCCAAAGCATCATTCATCAGAAGGAATAGAAAGGCTCCTAAATAGAACAAGACTGGCATAGTTCATTTTGAAGTGGTGAAAATATACCTATTGCTACCTAAGAAGAGACCCTATCAGAGACTGGGTTATTCAGGCCAAGGGATAAACTGCATCACTGAGAGATGCTACATAGAAAGCAAAGAGAATGGGTGCTATTGGCTGGTGAATTCTGGAAGACGTCCATACATCTTAAAATTTGCCAAAGTTGAAAAACTCTGTTATAGATGAAGAAGTTGTTTACATTAGAACATATGTATTTTCTGATATGTGTATCTCTATATGTTGATTTTCACTTTTTAGGTCAAAAGATGCATAACAACACTATTTAGTATTGAAAGGAAATCTATCTTAACAGAATAATGCTACATTTTTAAAAAATAAATAAAAATCTAATGCTATTTTTTTAAAAAAGAAAAGTAATAAAAATAGTCTGGAACAAACAATTAGAATTGCAAAAGATCACATTCAGAGAATACCATTCAGACACAAAATAAATATTCTTGAAATGCTTCATAAAGTAATGATGTTATTGTGGCATAAACTTCATATATCTGTCTAAATCATAAAAGTTTATATCTCAATAATTTTTTTAGCATGTATGCATGTATGTTGTGATGGGCAAGGCAGTTAAGGATATGCCTCATTCTACCATCTCCTTGATCCTACTGAGTTTATGGATCAGAAATACATCTCCTATCCTTCCTCCAAGTGGATTCAGCAGTAAAATATCTGGGTCCAATTTCATTGTTAAGGGTAAATTTGAGGGTTATCAGTAAATGGTACTAATTGTGAATTTGTAGCTATTAACCACCAATACATGATTATAATATTGATATGGAGTTGCCAATTGAATTATTTAGCATGAAGCCACACTTATCTTATTATCTCATAACATATGAAATAATTTTAGTATAACATATTATGTAAGATCTCATAGTGAGATGTATTGAAATAAGCTTATAGTTCCCTAGTCTAATGATATGTCTGCTATGTTATAAACATTATTTGCAATTCTTGGGGGGAGGGGGAATGACCAGGTTGAACAACCACTGATGTAAAGTATTAAGAAGTTTAAAAGAATCAGATTGAAAAACATATCCAGTACAAGACAAAATCTAAGACTCTAAAATACAACTCATTATTTCTTGTTTGACTCCAGAAAATCCTGCCAACAAGTTCCATATCTTATTTGCTGGGTGGCTGTTTGCAGCTTGAGCTTCTGCTGTGATTCAACTGGGCTCTCTTTCAAATCTTTGCTAATCCTCCAAAGAACTTTAATTAAAACTGGACTGACATTAAATGTGCACTTGAAAACCTTATGTAAATGAAACAGAAGGAAGAACCAAAAGGCTGAAATCTCTTTGTTTCAGCAATTCTTGCTTCTTTTATGAAAACAGCAACTTTTTTTTTCTTTTTTTTAAAGGAGCCAGCAGCAGTGGGAAAAATGTTGATAGATGCTCACTTCTGAGCTTGGTGCAAATGTAAATGGTTTGATAGACAAATCTCTGCAGAATGGAAGCCATATTTTTATATGGTTGGTAGAATGTTAGGGTAGACTCAGAAATTTATTTTTGTCTATGAGTTGCATGGGTGAAGGCAAAATACTCTCTTCTATCCCATTTGAATTTGGAGAAGAACTAATTATCTGATATTGCAGTGAATGCTGTTTCTTACTCTGCTTAACCTTACACACTAGTCAGAATCTTCTTTAATTTTTGAAAGCCATGCAAGCAGCATTTACACCAGTCTTTTGCAACCTCTTTGGCCAAACTGGATATATTGGTCAGTGACAAAATTGGCCAGAAGAAGCATGCAAGATAGACAGCGTTTAACAACTAGGTATTCAAGAATGTTATTTTCATAGGAGTATAGTATTTTAGGCATGGGGAATGGGCATGTTTTGGTTCATTTACTCAATGAGAATGGTTTATGAACAAGTAAGACTTGCTTAGCAATAATGTTATGCGAGCGGATACATGATTTCTGTTTAGAATTATAGAATTTGGTTCTATAATCCTATCCTTTTCATTACAAACTGAAAGTGTACTTTTTCACAAGGACCACTAGTGTGTCTTTTTTTCACAACCCCATTCACAACACTGCTCTCCTTTCCTTTTCCTTCTTTTTTATTGCAACTGTAGCTGTGCCTCTCCTCTTTGCTCATACTTCTTCTTTGCTCATACCTCTTTCTCCAAGTTCTCTCAGCTATTTTGCTAGAAGTGTGCAATACTCAGACTGAAACAGGGAAATGTACCTTGGATTTCTTGGGGATGCACTTGCTGCACTTGTTAGTGCCTTGGTATAGTGAGCACATCCATGGATGCTGGCTCCAAAGCACCATTCCTACTTTGGACCCAAATACTACACCTTTATCCCCTATCTTCCTTAAGCAAATGTGCTCATCTAACCTTTATTCCTATTTCACTAAAGCAACAAACGACTATGTCTCATACCCTCTAAATGTTTGTGACTACAACCAAATCTCCATCCAGCATGGTCAAGGCCTCAACACATTTAGATACTGGAGCTTAGAGAAGGCAATCTCTAAAGCTTTCCTGAATGGCTTGAAAAAGATAAAAAGCCATGCCACATCCTCAAACAGGACTCTTTGAACTATAGCTAGTGGGAAGCTGTAAAATTGACAAATGAAGCAAAGCTTTTACTTCTTTTAAAGTTTAAAAGCAAGCCAAGTCCCTTGGGAATCTTTTATAATTAAAGGTAGTAAATGATTCCTTCATTCTTTAGAAGACAAATTCAGCAATAGAATTAATGAAAAATTATCCCAGTTTTTCTGAGGGATGAATAGTTTGATGAAGCTGGGCTAGGAATTAGGAAAAAGGAGGCAAACACAGAGCTGTTAAAGATAATGCTGAGTACAATGAAGTCTCGTGTGTATACACTTTGGACTGGAGGGGACAGAAATCAATGATCTGTCTCATTGGTTCTTCACCCTGCAGCATAAATACAATCAAGTCAGAGATTGCAGGCACAAGAGCTTCAGCTTTTTAAAAATATGACTGTGGCCTGCTGCAGAGTCAATGGAGTATCATGACATTTGCTTAGGGTGGTAACTGGAATGAGCAGTGCAAAAGGGCTTGGTGTTACTGACTGGACCAATCCTTACACAGCAGCATGGTCACTCTTTCTGTCATCTAGTGATTTTTTGGGGATTTTTGCAGTCCAGGTCTGGAGGCTCTAGCATTGCACATCTTTGTAGTACCCCCAAGCAATTGCACCTGAAGAGATAGGTTTCTTTCAATGTAGCCATTCGTTCTTTAACTAATTGCTGGTGTTGGGATTATGGGTCCTATATGTGAGATTTGCCTTGTGGTCAGGATACTCTATTTATGTTCCTTTCCTGATGTATAGTTTTGAATGAATTAGAGATGGAGGCAAAATGGAGGTAACACAATCTTCCCACAGAGTTGCAGCCAGTGCAATTCTCATTCCCAAAGGCCATTCTGAGTCTTTGTGCTTGCAAAGATTATAATCTTAGCCTCATTCCGGCAAGGCCCAACACATGATATGTCTACACTCTGAAATAAATCAGGACATTCCATGATGGGAATGCACCAGATAAAATATTCAGTAGGCCTTGAGTTCTACAACAGACAAAAACTGGTCTGTAAATAAATGAAGTTGATGAATAAGGAATGAATTTACAGACGTTGAGAGTAGAATTCAGTGGTTTTTGTTACTATATGTGTATATTTGGAGTGTGATGGCTCAGAGGTTAAAGACATTGAGCTTGTCAGCTGGAAGACCTGACACTGCACAACTGGGTGAGCTCCCATTACTTGCCCCAGCTCCTGCCCACCTAGCAGTTTAAAAGCATGCAAGCGTGAGTAGATAAATAGGTAACACTTCAATGGGAAGGTAACAGCATTCTGTGTGCCTCAGTGTATAGTCATCCTGGCCACATGATAATGGAAATGTCTTCAGACAATGCTGAATCCCTTAGTTAAAAAACAGAGATAAGCATCATCCTCTAGAGTTGGACACAAATAGATAATCTTTACCTTTACCTTTATGTGCAAGTACTGTATAATATTCAAAATACATAGTTTGTGAGCCACAAAAATTCCCTATTCATTGTCTTAACAGAACAGAAAAACAAAGTTGGAAGGGCCCTTGAAAGTCTTCTAGTCCAACATCCTGCTCAAGACACTATACCAGGGGTAGGCAACTTTGGCTCTTTTATGACTTGTGGACTTCAGCTCCCAGAATTCCTGAGTCAGCATGACTGATTCAGGAATTCTGGGTATTGAAATCCACAAGTCATAAAAGAGCCAAGGTTCCGTACCCCTGCACCATACTATTTCAGACAAGTGGCTGTCCAGTCTCTTCTTAAGAACCTGCAATGATGGAGCGCCCACAACTTCTGAAGGCAAGCCATTTCACCAATTAATTGTTCTCACTGTTAGGAAATTTCTCCTTAGTTCTCGGTTGCTTCTCTTATATATGTCCCTTGAAAATTGCTATTATGTTTTATTTTAACCTTTTCCAATCTGGAGAAATGGGAATTGTGGGAGTTGCGTTTTAATACAGTTTAAGAGCAACAGATTGGGAAAAGGAAATTTGAAGCAAGAAATGACAGTCATAAGAAAGATGTGGGAGACAGCTAGAAACCTGAACTCTGGATACTTCCAAGTCAGCTTTCGTCTTTTCTAATTTATTGGGAATAAATTCAAGAAATAAATAAAAAGGTAGTTGAAGGCACAACTGGCAAAGATATGTCTGTGGGTCAGAGATAAGAGCTGAGTTCAAAATTTGAAAGGAATTATGGATTGTGTATGAAATAGTCTTAAATAGATGAGCCATTTGTCTTCATAATAGGTTACTTCCCTTACATAGAGGAAATGCAAGAACTGCAAGAACATGAATGGTATCTAAAAGTCTACCTTCTAACATCTCACAGATGGTACTAGAAAGTGTGTCTTGAATTTCTCAATACTTTGGGTATTGCTTTTCATATCCCAAATGATGGGATGGGATGTACTGTTCTTGACTTCCTTTGGAGGAAAGGCTGTCAGTGGCTTTGTAAGTTTTTCTGACTATTTTGCTGATTTACTCAAACTGAAAAAGAGAATAATTATCAGTAAATTGTAACTTCTCAGACTGGCTCTCTCCCTATGTCCTGAGATGTTTTGAATCATTCAGCCGATTCTCTGTTCTCTCTTTATTTGCTTTTGCCTCTCAGAAATCTGGCTATGCTGGGTCTTGAGAACAAATATTCTCTATTAAAATAGGTCCAGGTAGCTCCATCCCTATTAACTAGCAAATTAAGAGGGACAGTTCCTTTGTGAACAAATGGGTCATGGATTCACAATGCCAAAACTTTCCCATAACACTAGTGGCTGTTTTCATCCCCCCCCCCCCGCTTAATCCTCCTTCTTGGTAGTATGACAGCATTAGTTACTTTTTTAGCTGCTTTTTGCTGTGTTTTAGAAGCCCCTTGCATCCAGCCCTCTCAATTCCTGGCAAATAGATGGGGAAGAAATGGAGGTAGTGACAGATTTTATTTTTCTGGGCTCAAAGATCACCTCAGATGGGGACTGCAGCCAAGAAATTAAAAGACGCTTGCTCCTGGGGAGGAAAGCTATTGCAAATCTAGACAGCATACTAAAAAGCAGAGACATCACCCTGCCAACAAAAGTGCATATAGTCCAGGCCATGGTTTTCCCAGTTGCAATGTATGGCTGTGAAAGTTGGACCATAAGAAAGGCTGAGCGCAAAAGAATTGAGGCCTTTGAACTCTGGTGCTGGAGAAGACTCCTGCGAGTCCCTTGGACTGCAAGGCGTTCAAACCGTCAGTCCTAGAAGAGATCAACCCCGACTGCTCTTTAGAAGGCCAGATCCTGAAGTTGAAACTCAAGTACTTTGGCCACCTAATGAGAAGGAAGGATTCACTGGAGAAGAGCCTAATGCTGGGAAAGATTGAGGGCAATAGAAGAAGGGGACGACAGAGAACGAGATGGCTGGATGGAGTCACTGAAGCAGTTGGTGTGAATTTAAATGGACTCCAGAAGATGGTAGAGGACAGGAAGACCTGGAGCAATGTTGTCCATGGGGTCGCGATGGGTCGGACACGACTTCGCAATTAACAACAACCAAACGAAGCCCCTTGTGATGATGTTAGCATTTTGTTGGAAAAAAAAGAAAGAAAATTGCTAGGAAATAATCATGACAAAAAAATAAGACAAGGCAAACTTTTAGGTGCTTTTCCCTAAAAAAAAAGAAAGAAATATTGAGCCCAAATCTGTTGACACAACTTTAAAGAGGAGGGTAGATTTTCCCCAATAGTTTTGTGTGGCCTTCCTTAATCCCATGCTGGTTGTGAATTTTGAGCACTGAAGGGCAAACTCATCTTCCAATGCCATCCCTTTTGTGGGAGGTGAAAATCAGAGACAAGCACAGGACGCAGCCAACAAACCTCTCATTCCAGGCAGAGGTTTGATCCTGGGAAGGATGGGCACACATCTCATGAGTAACCCTGAGTGTTTTTTTAATCTTTTTCCTTAAATAATTTTCAGTGTCGTTTATTCTTGTACCAAGGAATAAGTAGAACTGCCTGGCCTCTAGAGCGAACCTCTCAGATGGGGCGTTCTGGTGTTGAGAGAGCCCCTTCCCCAGGCTGCAGCCATTGATTCTGACTGGGAGAAAGAGAAATCATTTATTCTCTGCTGCTGCAGCAGTAGCAATTAGACAACTTCAAAATGAGAAATATTAAATTACTTAATAATCATGGTGTGCCAATGCATGTTTTTAAAGGCTGTATTTTTCTAGCAAGTCACAGCAGCAGTAAGGCAGACGTTCTCAAATCTTGTGATCTCATACAGTAGATTTGACATTTCTCATCAACATGGTGTCCTAAAGTCAGGAATCGGGTCTCAGTAATTCAAACATTGAGCAATGGAGTGGTTTTGGAATGTAAGACATATAGAAAACATTTTTAGCATTCTTCCATATAAATAATTCCTTTTGAATTGTATGGAATTTCTTGACAATAAAAGGTTAAACAAAATTTGAACTGGGCTGCTGTATCAGAGAATTGAAAACCTAAGGCGAGATAGACCGCTGTCTCTCTTGAGTATGGATGGTGAAAGGTATGAGTGCTTAGAGACACCATTTTCCTCTCTTTATAATATTGCTGATATGGTACATAGATAATTAAAACAATGTTCAAGGCACTATTAGTTTGGCCGTTAATACTTTTTTGTGCCCAGGTCTTTACTGTGTTTGTGTGTATACATACAAATAAGGGGAAAGATGTTAATTCATGTCTCAGATTATGTACATCAAGTTTTATTTGAAAAATATATAAAATTCTTCATTTGCTGTTTAGGTCACAGTATTTTCAATAAAAAATAACTGGCTGCATAAATTGACTCCAGAAAACCCAAAACATGATCCTGCCAAGGATTTGAATTTGCCTATTCACTCACAGTCCAATACTTGTCCAGATCTGCCTAGACAAGCAAGAAAGTGTAAAGATTTTATTTAGCAGCTCTGATGAATACAGAAAAATTAACAAAAACCTGACTGAACCAGTTAAATATCACCGAAAGTAGACATGGGTCCTGTAAAGTGCCTTTCCCTCAACTGTTTTGTACCCCAAATTCTACTTCACTGATAAGAAGAATAACACAGAGTTGCAAGGGACCTTGGAACTGTTGTAGTCCAACCCCCTGCTCAAGTAGGAGACCCTATACCATTTTAGGCAAATGGCTGTCCAGTCTCTTCTTAAACATACAGGTGGAGACTGCTCTGCCTTTACCTCTACATTTAAAAAATGAGCGAAACAGAAACAGAGATTGCTTGTCAAAATTCAAATATTCATCTATTTAAAAATAGATTAGCTCTAGAATTCTTGTACTCTACTGTAACATTAACCTGCCTTTCACAAGCATGATAAATCCAAGTTTCATTCCTTGGATTAATTGTTTCCAATCCAAATTACAAGGAGACAAGTCTGACACACTCCTACTTCTCGCTACTCTCAACTCCAGTCCCTCTGAAAAATCTTTGTTATATCTGAACTGTAAAACTTCTGAACCACTGGATAGCAGAAAAGGATTAGTTGTTTGTATCTCTGCTGCTATCTAGTTGTATGGATTTTCACAGCCCTGAAATGGTAGATCTCTAGTATTTCATTGGGTTTCTTGGAGGATGGGTAAGGTAATCAAGAGAAAGTTCCTGTACCTTTAGTTCCCACAATGACTAACTCCCCTGCCTTCATTCTATTTACACCACTGTTTTTGTGGTATAGCTCTGAATGTGGGGACTGGATTCTGCCCTCAAAAACCAGATGTCTGCTCCTGGCTTTCACTGACTGGTCTTTATTGAGGGTGGGTTAGAAATTGTAGCCATCTTCAGAAGCAAAACTACAGCACTATTATTCACTCTTCGTGGTATTGCAATATAAATAAGACTTCTGGACACATGTATACCATTCACATATTATGCTAATCTGTGGTTCATTGAACAAGCAGTCTTGAAAATGAACAAAGAACTGAGAACTTGTTTGGCTGGTTTATTTTGCTCTTTTTTTCCTAACTCTTCTGTCTTACAACTCAGTGTAGAATTTGGATTGAAGACTTTGACAAGATATAAAAACCATGGAGAAGTGCCAAACAAAATGTGCTCTCTCAGGAGGTACAAGTGGTTCTCCCCTAATGACCACTCATTCAAAACTGTTTATGACCTGAAGTGATTCACTTAACAATGGCAACTGGAAGGGCTGGAATTTCCATCACCAAGTGGTGTGGTCATGTGACACCATGTTTCGTGAAGGAAGTGGAAATGATTACCCATATGTTATAATTGGAGTTGATAAATCAGGAGCAAATGAGAACTGTGTGAACTCAGTTCTTGTGTGCCATAAGACTCTGTCAGTGCTAACTTTCAAAAGAAAAAGTCTCCAGACTGCAGTCTCTGGCTGTTTAGTATCTGGTCACTGCTGCTGAATGAAAAGTTTGGGAAAATACTAATCCGAAGACTAGATCAGAAATCTCTGTGAAATAGAGAGAACCAGTGCTTTTTTTGTCATAGAATGCATGGGATGGCGTTCTGTCACCTTTTTTTTGGAAGGGAAGAACCGGCTCCTTCTAAACTGCCAGTGCGAGTAAAGCTCTGGCTTGGTGAAAGGAAGCTGCCCGGGGAAATTTGGGGCATTGAAGGTCGACCCGGAAACACTTCCATGGCCCTGAAAGCAGGTCCTCTTCTCTGCCTTGGTTCATGGGGCTCCCCCCACTGCTGCTGCCTGTCCTCACCCCTATGTTGGCCACCAGGGACCAGGACTGACTCCTGGAGTGAATCTCTTCGAGGGACCAGGCGCGCTGCCACCTTGGTCACTCTGGCTCTGGAGGAAACCTCTGTGTCATCAGAGGTGGAGGAGGACAAAGTGGAAGAAGACATGCCGGCTCTGAACAAGTGCCCTCTCAAAAGCTGCAGCAATGGTGTCCATCAGCTGACACTGCTCATGTGATCTGTGCCTCAGAAGCTCCCTAAAGCACCCCCCCCCCCCGTAAAGAGCTTTTGACTGGAGTCAGAACTGTACATGAGTTTCAGCACCTTTTTTTTTTTTTAAAGCACTGGAGAGAACCATTTTTATTTTCAGTATAAAAAAGAAGAGTCTGCATGGTAATTGCCTAGCATTGCAGGAGCTGTTCAGAAATCTAGTTAAGAGATCTTGACTAAATTGCTGAAGAAGCTCCAGAGGGAGGGGAGCAATTCTAGTCTAGCTGCTAGGCAGAAGTCTACAGAATAAATCCTTTTGGCCTAGATAAGTTTACAAAATATCAGCCTACCAGAGTTGAATTGTGTAACTGCTTTAACACCACTGCAAACTCCCCAAATTTATCTGTTTTCCTCTCTGATTTAACTAGTGCCTTTTGGCCATTAATCAGAAAAATAAGCATACTCATCTTGATCTGTGCTCTATGTTTTGTTAGGTTCATTGGCATAGGGGTGTGTCTATGGGTGCATAAGTATATAAAATTGCATGTGTGCTCGTGTATATATATTAGGGTGGTTTAATACTGGAGGGCCTTCAGGATGCAATATGTCTCTCCTCACAAATTCATGGGTCCCAACAACTTGAAACTTAAAAGTGAGTGTTAAGCCAAACTATGTCCAGAGTAGTTCTGATTCAGTCATCTCAGTGCAATCTTTAAACGGCAACCACTTTATTCAAATGGAATAAACCTAACAGATTCATCTGAGAGCCTCACAAAGGAGGCAGCCTAAACTGTTTGCCAAATTCTCAAGTTGCTGAGAATAATCATTTTCTGCATTCCTCTCCCTTTTTATTTGCAGAGGCCCACACTGGGTCCTGTTTCTCAGTCACACCAACCTGCAACAGATTCTTCGATTGGCTTTATTTCCATAACAAAGAGGACTTCAGTCCACATTTTATTAGGCATTTAATATTTCTTTCCAGCCTCTCCCTCTTTATCCCCGCTGCACAGTTTGTTTGGTTCCAGATTCCCCCTTTCCTGTGTGAGTCTCCTACTGAACTAATCAAGGCTGAGAGGATTGAGGGCTGAAAAATCTTGAGCAATGCCCAATAGATTAAAAGACCTTGAGGTTAAGCACAGGCCAAAACAAAATACCCTTGAGTAGCAGTGCAAACCAGTGTTTTATTCCTTTTCTTGTTACTGAAAGGAAAGGTTAAATGATTTAGAAAGGATTGCTTCATATCTAGCTTTAAGATGTAAGCTAAAAAGCTCTGACCTATTAATCAGAGAGACTTCAGGAATAAAGTTTCCAGTTTCACATGCTTTTTAAACCCATTAAGTATAATTCTTGGAAAAAGCAGTAAGAATAAAACAGACTGGAATTTATCATTAATCAAGTAGCTTCTCCTACATTTACCTTTGAAGACAATATGGAAATCCAGTTGGTTCACTAGGACAGGACAATAAAAACATTTTATGCCAGTGCTTCGTCACATGTACTAGCTGCCAAATCCATTTTTGGATGCAATTCAGAGTGGTTTTTTTTAAACTTTTAAGGCTTAGGATGACTTAAATGACTTAGAAACAGGTTATCTGAGGGAACACCTTCTCCTATATGTGCCAATCCAGACCTTAAGATCTTCCACTAAAGTTCTCTTCCAGGTCCCTCACCAAAAGAGGTGAGGCAGGTGTCTACAAGGAAGAGAGCAAGTTTCATGATGGTACCCTGTTTATGAAATTCTTCTCCAGAAAAATTTAACTGACTCCCACATTAGCATCATTTCAAGACCAGGTGAAGTCCTCTCTATTTTCAACATTCTTGTTGTATTTCTTGACTCTTAATTATATTTTATTTATATTTTAATTTGTATAGTTTTAGATTTTGAACAACTGTCTTGCTGCTGTCTAAACTGCAGTTTTGACTTTGTATTCTACTTGATGTCATTTTACAGGTCTTTATTCAAACTGCATTTTTAATATGTTTTATGGTAAACTGCGCTGCTATGGATAATTGGGTGATTTTTTTAAAATAAAGAAAATAAAATTGGATAAAGTTGGAAGGAAGAAGTCCCACAGGAAGGCAATAGCAAACCACCTCTATGTGTTTTTTTCAGAAGACAATATAGATAAGTGCACAAAGTACTGAGCTTGGCATGAAGAACAGTTTACTGAATCTCTTTTAGTGGGATGGAAGGGAAATGCATAAGGGACCATTCCATGTGAAAAGCCTTTCCTAATAGGTTTTGTTCTACCTGATTGCAACAGTGGCTATTGCATTATTATTATATGCATCTTTTAATTTTCATTATTGAAAACATGACTTAGGATGTCAATATTTGATTTCCAGATGGAAGAAAATTATAGAGTAGTACGTGCCTGGGTAGGGATAAGAGGTACATCTCTATTTCAAGCAGAGGCATTCATATTAATAGGAAGCTTTTCACACATAAAAGAACCTGAATAATACCTCTGATCAGTTCATAAAGTGTTTGATTTTAGCAGCTATGTTTTACATGGTTTTGTTTGTACATTTGATGGCCGTGCAATAGTGATTGCCTTGTTTAGTGACCATTTGCAATGATGTAAAAGCAACTTTACCACCAATCCTTCCATTTATTACCTTATTTATAAAACAAACAAAAGCTGAAGTAAGATAATAAGCACAGTCGCAGATTCACTTAGTGATCACTTTGCTTAATGATGGAAATGGAAATGTAAAAATATATAAGTTATTTTTTTTATCCTTTTCTCCAGAAAATGAGCATTTCCTGTTTTTTTCTAGAATATAGACAAGAACTGTGGTGATGCAGTGATTAGAATGCAGTACTGCAGGCTAATTCTACTGACTGACAGGAGTTCAGTCCTTACCAGCTCAAGGTTGACTCAGCCATCCATCCTTTCAAAGTGAGTAAAATGAGGACCCAGATTGTTGGGGGCAATATGTTGACTCAGTAAACTGATTAGAGAGGGCAGTAGAGCACTAGGAAGTAGTGTATAAGTCTAAGTACTATTGCCATTGCTATATATCAATGTATACTTAATTTTTTTAAAAAAAGAATTAATGCCACTCACCCATCCAAATCAGTTAGGGAGATCTATTTTCCTGAAGGAGAGGCACACAAAATTATAGAGAGTACTAATCTCCAAACTGCAAATTTTCAGCAATTATATCTCCCTTTCTTCAATGTCAATTTATAAGAGGTGTTAGGCTGAGAGATAGCACACTGCTCAAAGTCACCAAGTGAAATACATAGATTTGATTGGGAATCTGAAAATGAGTAGTTTAGTTTTAGGCTGGTTCTTTAACCATGATTCCACATCAATGGCTTGGATTATTTTGGTAGACCTAAATAGTATGTGCTCCTCTCGAACAATGAGATTAATTTGAAATATTTTATCTTTCTGCTCAAGCCCAAAGGCCGGAAGAGAAATAAGGACCAAGTAAAATTTATGCTGACTCCCTTATAGTTAATTTGCTTTGTATGTACAGCATTGAATTTGACTCATGTGAGTTGGCTGACTCTCTGAACTTTCTTAAATTAGATGTGACCCACAGAGGCCTAAAGCACATTGCTCTAACTTGTCTGTTGTTAAATTCTCTCCCCCAAGCCCTGTTTGATTATGAAAAGTTGCCCTATGGAATGAAGTTGGCCTCTGGCTTATGGAAAATGTTCACATCTTTAAAAAAGTGGCTTCTTGAATTGGCATCTAACTGAATTATTAGAAACCCTCAGCAGCTGGAGGGAAAGAATTACACATTAAAAAGTTACTCAGTAGTTTTCTTCCTCCTTGAGGTAGGGTTTTTTTTTAAAGAAAAGCTTACAACCTATGGGCCTGATATATAAAACAAAGATGAATTGAGAGAAAACAGGAGAAAGGTTTTTTTTAAAGCTACAGTATAGCCAGTGACAGAGACCATAGTGAAAGAGGCAAAGTCAAATGGCAGTGATATCCAGGTATGCTTTCACCAAGGAACTAACCCATCTAGAAGAATCTTAAGGCAATTTACAAAATATAAACTACACCAGAGATCTTCAAACTTGGCCTTTTATGACTTGTGGACTTCAACTCCTGGAATTCCTCAGCCAGCGTGTGAGTTGAAGTCCACAAGTCATAAAAAGGCCAAGTTTGAAGACCCTTGAAATAAATAATGAAAACAAACTACTAGCTTCTAAGGAGTATGGAACAAAGTGGCAAGTAAAGAGCCTCAGTCCAGCTTCTGAACATTCCAGTTTCGTAAAACAGCAGTAGAGGATTAGAGTCAGGGTTACCACAAAAATTGGAGGAAAAGAATCTAAATCTTAGGAATTGATGCCAACATATAACCATGTCTGGATTCTTCTTTATTGCATAGTTTATCTTTTGCATAGATAGGTCACTTCCCCTTGAAGTAAATCTTTTATCCCAGTTTGTTGTGTCCTTCAAGGAGCTGTTTTCCAGTTTCTAAGTGTAGGAGTTGGAGTATCTGAAGTGTAAAGCTTGGCTGTACTAATCATGAATGAAGGCAAATAAATGTTTCCCAGGATAATGTTGCATGATCCAATCTGGCTCGGCCACCAGGACCAGAGGTTTCGTCTTCTGAGCTTTCAGACTGGTGATGGAGCCCATCTGCTCCAGCACGAGTCCGAACTTCTAGCCAGAGAGAAGGTCCTTGAAGATGGGCTCCAGCACAAGTCTGAAAGCTTGGAAGACAAAACTCTGGTCCCAGTGATCAACCCAGATTGGATCCTGTACTAATTATTTTGAAGAAAGGAACACAATTTTTACTTCTCAAAAAACAAAGCAAAAACTGGTCTGTACCAGTTTTGTACCAAATGTATCTTGTTTTATATACATTTGAGTATCCATAAGCTTTAGGTACATCTCACAACGTATAAAAACTAGACATATCCCCCCCACCCCCACAAAGGGTTTTTTCCCCCAGAAAATAATTAGATGGGGTTGGCAAGTGAAGAAATTAGGATAAGGTCACAGGAAAATGGAGCCAGAATTTTTATCTTGATTTTTAGAATAGGAGTATCAATCAATCAAATGCCTTCTTGTGTTCAGTTCTATTTAGTTCTGTTTTATTTGAATGTTTAATTTTATGTGTTGGCCTATGGCTGTAATAATAAACTGATTGGTTGATAGGACAGGAGTAGAAAGCAGAGCTGAGTACTTTTAAAATAAAACATTGTGCTTCCTGTTTCAAAAATGAATGAATGAATGAATGAATGAATGAATGAATCTGAGAATTTGGATTACTAAATTTTGGCAGCAGAAGACAGAGAAGATTCTAGAGCTGCATAGAATATGTGGGTCATAAATTGCTTACACTAATTTAGAACAACTTGATTAATACAAGCACTCCAGGTACAGAAAACTGTTATTAAGCTTGCCTTCAATTTTATGCCTGAGTGGATGAGGATTTTTCTGGAAAAAAAAATTACCAGTAGAAGGGATAGTGTATATCTGGCATTATTTTATCCAAAGATATTTACTGTGTGTTCTAGTAGGCACTGTTAGTGGAAAAATCAAAGGCAATTCTAGCCATAGTCAATCACTCTTCCTTATTACATTTCCAGACAAGACAATCCAGTGTGGTTAGGAGCCTATCTTTTGCAGTTTGTGACTCACGCCAATTTTGCTGATCAAAAACCTTAACATAAGCCCTTTAGTTCTATGAGTGATGCTGTTTTCTCAGTTTTAAACTCTATAACTTGACCACTGGGCACATACATATACCACTTATAAAACAGCCATCACCTTCATTTAGGGTAGAACTGAAATACAGAATTAGATAGATTTGTAAGCAAAAACATTAGCAGCCCCTATATGAGATACAATAGTTGTCTATTTGTGGCAGGAGATCTTTTCCTTTCCTCAGCATAATCACTAATCTTTACCTTCCTATTGGTTCCCACAAGGAGAAATAAAAAGAGTAAATTGGGGGGTGTCCCACACATCCCAGAATGCAACTCAATGAATATATCCTTTGTAGTTAACCATGAAGGTTGTTGGTATCTGTCATGGATTAGTTCATAAGCAATAGTGTTATATGACATTTGATCTTTACTTCAAATATGACCTATATCTATGGACCCCCCAAAAAAGTTTGTTTTCCAAACTTGTGAAAAACTTTGTCATAAATTAGACTAAAAGAAAAAAAAATACCTTAATATTTATGAAAATTACTTCTCTGGACGGACAAAAAAGAGTAGCAAATCAACACACCTGATTACCAACGGTAAGTTTGCTTTGTTTCTGAAGTGGGAGAAATATATATACTCATTGAGTTGAATTTGGAAATATTCCTATAATATAGACTTTCCTCAAATCATTTTGAGGAAGTAAATAAAAATGTGGGTCTCATTTTTGATGAGTTTGGACTTTGATATTAAGTGTCATTTACTTTACTGGATAGCATGACTCAGATTTTCATTATTTCCAGGTGAACAAGTCACTCAAGTGTGCCATTTTGTATTGTTCAGTACAAGTAGAAAATATATGGAGACCAACAGCAGAATAGTCCTCTCAGGTAGATTTGCTAGATCTTGCATCCCATAATGTTTTCTTTTTCACATTTTAACCTTTTAAAAACTTTTTCTGCTGTGTTCCTATGTATTCTATTCAATTGCATCAGATCTTCAAGATAGCATGTATGTTTATCTGAGAGAAAAAAGGACAGAGAGAAAGTCAAAATATTGAAGAGTAATGATTGAAAGTATGCTTCTCTTTATCAGCCCAAATATTTTAAAAAGAAATAATTTCAGACGTTGCTTTTTCACTTATGGATGTAAACATTTAAATACAGGTCCTGTTATCTTCCTGGAATCTCAGGGGAATTTTACTTCAAAGCCATTTTTTTTTCTTTCCTTTTCAACCTATGCTCATGCAGAGAGCAGGTTTCTTTGTCAGAGGAAACTTATGGCTATTTTTTGAACAAATATTTCTAAGTCTGCCCAGCCCTAGCTAGGGTAACATGAAATGAAACTGTTTTGGGAATGAACCTGGTGCATGTTCATTATCACTGCCATTGGTGCTCTCCTATGGATGGATCACAGAGAAAATAGATCTCTATAAATCTGCTGGCTTTGGCAGGAAAGGGGAAACAAGTTATGACAAATGGCCAAAACTTAGCTTCCCCTTTGTGGGCCTGTTCAATCTTCCTTTCAAAGTCTGTTTTTGTAAACCAAACTGAGATGTCCTGACTGAAGGCCTTTACAACTGGAACAATCCCAGTCAAATTTGGATGCAATATAAATACGATATAAGTTTTGGTTTTCAAAATTCCATTTTCTATACTTGCCTTTAGGAAAGAAGTACAAGCAAATGAGCAAGCTCATTGATGTTACTTACACAGAAACCTTTGAAACAACTGGTGATCTGTGACCCAATCAGGTCTTTCAGAACTAGTTTTGGAACAAGGAAGTGGGGGAAGAGTATCTCAAGTACCCATCCTCCTTTGTGGAGGATAGGAATAAAATGGGAAGGGCTCCCAGAAAGACCAGACCAAAAAAAAAAAGGAAGGGAAACAAAAATGATTGGTTCAGCATTTCCTTTCCACAGAAATTTTTAGGATCTCCAGTATTTAAAATGCAGTAGTTTATTAGGGAAAAATTTGTCAATTATGACAAAAATGTGACATAAGGTTTCTGTGGCATGCAAACAAGGGTTTAACAAGGCATTCTGGTCTGTTCCTTATTCAAGTGAAAAGAGATTATATAAATCATAGATATTTTTTTTTTTGTCTTTACAATTACCTCACTAAATGATTTTCTGTGCTGGCTTTCCAAGAGGCTGATCCAGCTCATTTTGGTGGGCTATAATCTGCCTCCAATTCATTTTCATTAATATTGAATAAGTGTTTGTTTTAGTTCAAACATGGTTATTCAGCTTGCCTGAAATTAAAGATTTTTTTTTCTTCAGATTAGGATAACTGCTGGAAAGAGACCACAGAATATGAGAAATTTGAAAAGGAAGACCAAGGTTTGAAGGGGGGGGGGTTAAAATGTACAGAATATAGTGAACAAAGGGAATCTGAAAGAAGATAGAAAATTAGGCTTGAAAGAAAGGAACAGCCTCTGTGGCAAAATTTGGTCAATTATCACTTGGAAGAAATGTCACGGTAATTACATTCAGGATATTTTCTGCTGATGAGGGAGAGAAGTCCAGGGAATGTGCCTGAAGAAACTCAAGCAAAGCAGATTGAAAAAAAAAGTATCCTTGAGAGAACAGACTGGCAATGGAATTTTCTTTCAGAAGAAAACAACTGGAAGGGCAAAATATAAAAAAAGGCTAGGCTTATGTTTGTTTGTTTGTTTGTTTATTGATTTATTTGCAAAGCTTATAAGTCACTCTGATGTTCCATTTATAGGAAGGAAGTAGACAAGCAAAAGACATTTGGGGTCGAGGATTGTAAGTCATGGGCCAAGGAGTTCAGCTATGTGAGGTCTGGAGACTAAACTTTAACAAGACACTCTGTCATCTTGTCACTTCTATTATAACATGTATGCCAAAAAGAGAGGGGTGGGCATGACAGATCGAGAGAAAAATATGCAGTTACTTCTGTTATGGGGGGGGGGAGCATATTAATTTGGGTCTTTGACAGAAAGGCTTTTGATGTTCCAAGAACATTTTCGATAGGCCAAAAGTAGCAGGGATTGTTGGGGTTGGTATATTTATATGTATGAATGAGGGAGAGAGAGAATTATAATTCTGAAAAGCCGTATTGTGAGCACATGATTTTAAAAAGAGCCCAATGGGTTATATTAGAGATATTTCTGGTTATAAAGAGGCCTGAAATAGTGGCTTATCACTATACTAACATACAGAAGATCAATTTTAAGTAGAAGCTTGTTAAAGATTCACAAACGGCTGGTTAATTTTTCCATGATCAATGTTTAACATAGAACATCTCTAAACAGGCCCTTTTGGACTGCTTAATTTGTGGTTATTTGTTCTCCATTTTCTATTTACACTTCTCTACAGCTTCTGTACAAGTTCTCTACAGCTATTTTTATATCACATTTGTTACTCCATTTTCTTAGGGCACTGAGAACAAGACTTTCCTTCAGCTCTTGAACTTGGGAGCATCTATGTCATCAATATGTGTCCATTTCATGAGACAATGATCATTACAGTTCCTGTCCTTGCATGACACGTTAACATGCCTGAGACATGATTCAGTTAATTAAAAAATTGATTTGGTTGAGATGACATAATCTGAGCCACAGATTAGTTTAGTATGATATAACCATGGTTCTTTGCTCATCAGCTAGTGGGAGAGCATTAAGAGGACTGACTTGGTTTTGCAAATACCTAAAATTCTGTTACTAGGCTGATGCCATGAAAAGAAGGACCGGCATCAAAGAGAATTAATTCAGAAAGAAAACAGGTAAAATAAACTTTCTCTAGGATCAGTAAGAAAAGAAAGAATATGATGGGACAAAAGCCATCTTTGAGGTCACAAAATATGCATTCCTAAGGAACTAGGAAAGTTCTGTGGTAACTCCACAGGTTGGCTGTTACCCCAAAAAAGAACTGACTACCTGAACAATGGCACTGTATAATAGCCCTCAAATAAGTAAGAGACCATAAGTAAGAAATATTTATCTCTCTAATGGACAGCACACAAACTAACCTTTTTCTATAGCTCAGCAACATCAAGGGTGATACAGGACTTGAAACCTGCCTAGACAAATTTCTGGGAGAGCAATATTCCCATCTTCACTCAGCCAGGTTTGGTAACATACATCAGATCTGCCTACTCATCCAAAATTCATGAATGAACAGGCAGGTCTGGCACTCACCGGCAGTAGCTTGAGCCTGGATGTATTCTCAATCCAACCGCCAAGTTCTCACCATAGGGTTACTCAGTAGAAAGACTTGGCACCTCCTAAGCAAGTTCATTTTTAAAAAAGAAGAAAGCAGTTTACTTCAAAATCTGATCAACAATCATCCCATTAATATTTTTGAAAAAATGTTTTAAAAATAGCAGGGCATAAAAGTACAACTCCACACTGCCATTACAAGACAATCTAATGTTACTTTATTTTCTCTTTCAGGATTCTGTCACTCCACACAGTGCAGTTGTCTAATGCCATGGTGCTTAACTTCAATTTATCTGAAGATGTTAATAGGATGAATTAAAATAAAGTCTTTAAGAAGACAGCTTTCAGCTGCCTGTAGATTTCTTTAAAACTTTTCTGAATTTGCAAAAAGAATTTTGCTTGACCATTCTTCAGAACTTTTATAGGTGTTTGATTGTTTAAGGTTTTTTTCCGTTATGAGAAAGATGGCTTTCTTAAACTCAGTTCTCTTTTTCCTAATATATATCCTGCATTCTCAATTACATTTCCTCTTTGTGTGGGAAAAAAAACACTTGTGATTTTATATTTGTAATTGAAACTAAAACTGCCAGTCATTAAAAATATAAAGGAGTTAGACAGAGATACATGTTGCAGTGTTAAACTTCAAATAATCTCTCTCCCCCTCTCTCCCTCCCTCCCTCCCTCCCTCCCTCTCTCTCTCTCTCTCTCTCTCTCTCTCTCTCTCATATAGTGTGTGTGTGTGCTGGAGACATAATCTTCCTTAAATAATCACATCCTTTAGTGCAGTGGTGGCAAACTTATGGCACGCGTGCCAGAGGCAGCACTTGGAGCCCTCTCTGTGGGCACACCTGCCGTGCCCAGGAGATGGCAAGGGACTGGCCCCTGCCGCCCAGGCCCTGCCCACCCAGTCTGCCATGACCACCGTGATCATGCCCACCCGGCACCTGGTGATAAATAAGGGGGGGTTGGGTTACAGTTTGGGCACTGGGTCTCTAAAATGTTCACCATCATTGCTTTAGTGATATCTGGCATTCCTCATATTATTCTAAAGAGCATGAAAGGAGGAGAATTTAGACTAGCTGCTAGAGATTATGATTTTGAGAAGTTGCTTAACTTAAGCAAATATTAACATATGTTTCTATGTATAGTATGGGTAATCTGGGTATAATGCAACTCAGACTAACCCAAGCACAACAAAGCCCCCACCCAAACAGAACACTCCCCCAACCAATCAGAGCACAGCCAACCCCCTATCCAATCAGCCAAGCTCCTAACCAATCAGAACACACCTCCATCCAATCAGAACACAGCCAAGCTCTCATCCAATCAGTTCATACCCCCACTGGCAGTTAAAAGGAAGAAACAGCTATGATCACACATTGCTCCTTGAAGCACGAAGCTGAAAACACCAGCCTGAAGATGACGAATGGGACTTCATCGAAACGTCGCCAAGACACTTCCAATTTTACACGGGAGAAAACCCAAATAACCAAAGACCTACATATATAGATATATTAATAACCAAAGACCTACATACAAACACCTGCGAAAACCTCAGAAAACACACATATATAATAAGGGAGAATTAAGATAATTATAATAAGGAATTAAGGGAGAACTGGAATAGCTATTTCAAACTCTTTAGTTCTTTTCAACGAGACATACCCTTCTGAGATTCGAACCTGGGCTGTCTACATGTTAGGCAGTTGTATTAACCTCTAAGCCACAGGCTCTTTCTCACTTTGCCAGCTGTGTTAGGGAGGGAAGAAACAGGGGAGGAGTTATCTAGAATGCTGTATGTTACACCCTGTTGACCCAAATATGGGAGAGAGAAATCTTTTGCCTTGTATCAGCTCAAACTAGAGCCATTCACAGGCAGCAGTCGCAACTGCGACATCATATACATTTATAATAAGAAAGAATAGTGAATAAGTAATGAAAATAGAAAAAGAAATACAAAAGAACAAAGAACAAAGAAAAAAGTACTGTGGGTTTCACTCTTTTTGACAAAGGTTATAGACACATTTATGTTTTGCCCTCTCTCTCTCTCAGTTTGAGTATCTGAAGGGAGTTGGAATATTTCATGAACCAAGCCAAATGATAAACACAAGCTCATATTTTAGAATGGTTTCTATGTAATAAGAGATCTGTACTCTTATCAAATTTGACTTGGTAAACTTCATCTGCTTTATTTAGCCTTGTTCTTTTCAATGGTTCCAAGGTCTTTGTTGATTAAATTGACAGATATTGGACTACACTTTGCTAAGTTACTCTTTAATAAAAATTGAAAGCAGAGACTTTAATATTGGTAAACAAACAATTAGAATATACAAGGGCAATTCGGAAATAAACCTCCATTTGGTTATCAATGACAGACACTCGCAGATACAGAACTTGTATTATACATATTAGAAAACTACAACATTACATTACTTTTCAACATAATCGCTATTCAAATTGAGGCACTTGTCATAACATCTTACAAGTTTTGAAATTCCTTTTGCAAAAAAATCTCCCACCTGAGAATGAAGTCACCCTATAACAACATTATGAAGCGCATTGTCATGTGATGCAACGCAAGCCTCTGTTTCATTTAAAAAACTGGTTCATTTTCAATTGATCTAGCAGACAAGTCAATTGCAACACAACCTTCTCCTTCCACTCCTCACTGCCTTTTGAACTACTGCATACAATGCCATAGGTCGGGCAAAACTATCCTCGCCTATTTCTCACACGTGCTCAAACAGAGGTTTATTTCCAAATTGCCCTCATATTATGATTCCACCGTACTTAATTAAAACAATTGACATAAAGTTATGTACTTGTTCAGGGCTGCTTGTTCTGCCTCTTGGAGGGTGGCAAGCATATAATAGTGGTTACTTCTTAAGTCAGGACAGCAATATTATTACTGAGCTTATGAAAAAGAATTCTGATTTCATGCAGCTGTTGGGGTATGGGGGCAAAACATAAAAGTGATTTATGATTCTTCCCCTTCATAAGTGAATGTGATCTAAACAATTCATCACCCTAGAATGTAAAGTATAAATGTGGTCAGTAAGGTGTGGATTTGTACTTCTTTCCTCACCACATGACACTTGAATTGAGGCAAATTTATGTTGGCTCCTTATTTGTCTAACAATGCTACTGGAGAATTCTGGGGAGGTTCAGAGACAAAGCCCTGAAAAAGTTGAGAAGATGTAGACAAGGTTTTCATATTGTGCTGAAGTCATTATGTGACTTATTTGAGTTTACCTTAGCATGATATGTGAACTCAGCTATATTAGCATGATGTGGTATATCAAACAAAGTATCATTTAGCATTATGATAGCCAGAGTATGTTGGCTATTTCAACAAAAGTAGTTTAACAAAGTAGGATTTCATATGACATGTCAACATAGCTGTACATTCAGTTGTTCCTATTCATATTATTGGGTTTCATGATTCCATTTTCCTGAACGTTACTACTCTATTTTGCCTTTTTAGGCATTTTGCAATGTTTTAAAATATTTTAGTGGAGTTGCAATTTTTTTCAGTTCCCTAAATCTCTAAAGCAGGAAAAGATCCATCTGCTTCAGAATATGAACACTATAAGATCAAACTTTGTATGCTATTTTAAACACATAACTCACAGGCACATCAGTTAAAGAATAATTAAACCAAAAAGAATCTTCATTAATATGAATAAATTCAAAATGGCTGTGTCATTAAAAGTGTTGTCTTCTTATACTGTTCACTGGGGGTTGCCACTTTAGTAAATAGCAGTTAAATATAATATACATTTTTGAGGCACTTTTATAGTCTGAAAAATTTAAAATTTTTCCAGAGCAAACTGATATTGACTAAGGTACCATATCCACATCCAGATGCACTGTGTTCATTTCTCTCTCTGAAAAGCTTAATCCAAGCACTGTATAAACCCAACTTAAAGAAATTGTTTGCCTTTTGCTAAATTCAGTCCCACTGTGACTGAAATAGGACAAGCAAGGTTACTGAAATTCTGAACTAATTTGGATCTTTTAAATTAAGACTAAATGCCAATCAACCCGATGTCTTCCATATAGCATACTACTAGGAGTCTTTTGATGAAAATGTCTTCTGATTTTGAAAGTTCCAGCTACAACTCATTTGGGAACTGTCAGTTGGGAGGAAAGCTACCCTACAGAAATTGAGACATCCATTCATCTCTTATTTAAATAACAGGACATAACATTGCATCTAGGAATAAGGACAGACTTAGGGTCCTTTTCCGCCATTGCTTTTAAAAAATATTCTGCTGAAGGAAAGCACATGGCCTCAACAAAATTAAATTGGAGGCTTTAAAAAAAGAACCAAGAGGCTATAAAAATGTCGGGTTGTTGCTCTAGGGTTGTTTAGTATTGTCTTTAAAACCTTGCACAATCACCCTATGCAGCCATTTAAAAAGAGCAATCCAGTTTACTATAACAGGAGCAAGCTACAGATAGACAGAGGGTCAATATGTACAGTATATGTGCTGCTCCTTGCATCTAAATTAGTTACAAGGTCTTGCTTACTGAGTTAGGAAGTTTTTCAATTGGACTTTGTCCTAAAATGAGCAGGTTCAAGGATTTAATGGGATCAAAAGACACATATAATTCCCTTGGATTTTAGCAACATGCAAGCCAACTTCTCTTCACAGGGCCCCACTCTTTATTATTGTGAGTAATCAATCATGTAGATGTAGAAAATGTAGAAGACAGCAGAAAAATATAGATGGCCCTTTGCTAATTTTCAATCTGTTAATTTTAAAATAAGTATAGTCAGTGTAGAAAATTGGAGGACATTTGATATTTCTACAGCAAAAATTAATGTATTTGTGAAAACTTCTGGATATTTTATAATTGTTAACCCATACATAGGAATACAACTTCCTTAATATAATGTAATTATCCACCATTAGAGTTGTTAGTTTCACTACGTTGTGCATTATCTAAATTAAATGCACGATAGTATGCAAACCAGATATAACTAAATCACTGCAGAAAATAGCAATAGCACTTAGATTTATATACCATTTCTTTGTGCTCTACAGCCCTCTCTAAGCAGTTTTACAGAGTCAGCATATTGCCCCGAATAATCATTTTACTGACCTCAGGAGGATGGAAGGCTGAGTCAACCTTGAACCAGTCAAGATCAAAATGCTGGCAGTCAGCAGAGTTAGCCTGCAATACTGCATTCTAACCACTGTGCCAACATTGCTCATAGTTACTCCTCCTTACATTTTATGTCTCACTTTAGCAGGTTAGTGTTGATTGGATAGAGTGATCCCTTGAGATATGTTTGGACCATTTACTGATTGGACTGGTGGCGTCTGGAGTAGAATGGAGATTCCATAATACACTTATTGGCTTAGAAGAAATTAATACTTTATTTATTTGTTCTTGAACAGAAACAACAATTTGCTCACCCAGTAAGTGTAAATTAGCCTAGCAAAAATGGAAAGGGTTGCATTATCATACATTATCATTGCATTATCATACAACGAAAGGCCAAAACCCATTGACGGAAAAAGAATTTTAGAAATAAACCATTGGCTAAAGGATTGGTTTCACCAAGAAAACTTTGGTTTCCTGGATCATGGACTGCATTTCCTACGCAAAGGACTCTGGGCAAAGGATGGGCTGCACCTCACAAAAACAGAGAAAAATGTATTTGGAAAATAGACTGGCCCAACTCATCAGGAGGGCTTTAAACTAAAATTGAGGGGGGAAGGTGACCAATCTCTAGAACCTCTAGAACCCAAAACCAATCAAACAATTCAAACAATGAGGTAGGCAATGATGAGAAAAAAGAAAAACTCAAATAACAATCAGGAGATGCAGGAAACATATCCACAGACAGGCATAAAAGTCTTAAATGCTTATATATAAATGCTCAGTGCTTGGGGAACAAGCAGGGGGTTGGACTAGATGACCTCTAAGGTCCCTTCCATCATCATCATCATCATCATCGTCATCATCATCATCATCATTATATACACACTTTTGTCAATAATTTTACTGAAGTGTTAATGAACGTGGTAAAAAGCAATACAAACTAAAAGAACCCTAGAAGAAAAAAGAAAAATAGAAGAAAAGTTCAGAAGGTAAAGAAAAAAAGGAACAGAAATAAAAAGGAAAAAAAATAGATGAGAAAAAAGTGCAATAAAAATAATGATGTAGAAGTGGCTTTCAACCTCCACCACATTGAGCATAAAACAATTTGCTAACTTTTCACACTCTTTAAAGTTACAGGTAGGAAAAAAAAAATCTTTGCCCCCTAATATTTATCTATATGCAATGCAAAAATAATCATCTTTCCAATCCTAGTTCTATGAAATGTCCATTATGAGTTACCATAAATATCGAGCAAATAGTTTATCCCTGGTCAAATAGTTCAGCCTTATCTTCCTTAATTTTGCTCTGCCCAATCTTGACCTTTAAATCATTTCAATGGCATAATAGGATTTGATCTTTCGTTGGCATGTTTTTTTGGGGGTGGTTGCATTTAAAAGAAATCTTTAAAGCTTTCACGATTTTACTTTGTAAATCCCATAAAGAGGAATTGTCTAGGATTTTGCGTTTTAGCTATTCCATGTTCAGATCCTTTTCTTTCCACAAAAAGGCATTGTCCTGAATTTTTCATCACAACTGTCTATGTACACATCTTTTTCTGGATTTATCTTTTATATTCTCAATGTGGTAATTTCAATTTTGTTGTTGTCCATGCCTTCAAACAGTAAGTAAAATGTTTATGACAAGTAAAAGTTTTAAGTTTTTTCTCATCGTCTTCTAAACGTTTATCCATTGAAATCTGTATCCTTTTTGAGTTATTAGTTATTAGTCCATGTGTCAAAAAATTATCTAAGATAAGATAAAATTATAGCTGGTCTAGCCATTTTAACTCTGAAGGAGAATATTTGTAACTCAGGGTTGTGTCTGAGCTTGCTTGTTTTCTTGCAGACATTTCATTACCCTAACTAGGTAACATCATCAGTGCTAGTGCTAGTCAGTGCTAGTCACAAGAAAACAAGCAAGCATTGACTAGCACTGATGATGTTACCTAGTTAGGGTAATGAAACATTTGCAAGAAAACAAGCAAAGAGCACCCAGGACCCCTCATTTTAACTCTTTTCTGCCTGGTTCTTTAGTTCCCTCTAGTGTCCATTTGCAACCTTCATCAAAGAACAGTTCCTAATATGGGTTTAGTTCCATTTCAATAATTTCCCAACTTTATTTAATTATATACTTGTTTTTCAAATGTTAGAAACCCCCCCCCCCAAAAAAACCCAACAATAATCCAAATCTCTCTGCTTTCCCAATCTGTTTAAAACTTTCTTAAATCAAAATCCTTTTTTTTGCCAATTGTGTATTATTTCAAATTATTAAACCTTGGTTTAAAATTTCTTAAATCCAAAGAAAAAGGTAAAATTGTGTCAAATTAAGTTTGCCATTTCAAAAGTCTGTAATATTCATAAAGAGGTTAAATTGAATGTTTCCAAAATAGATTAGAAAGTGAATTTGACTGGTTTAGTGCCCTGTGGAAAGACTTCAACACAGCTTAGAGCAGGCATGTCAAACTTGCGATGTCACGTGACATTGTGTGACATATCGGAACTTTTTCTCTATTGCTGGCAATGAGGTGGACGCAGTTTCATTGTGACACATCCGGCCTGCGGGCTCGCAGTTTGACACCCCTGGCTTAGCGTAAAGGTGTCATTTCCCTGGACTCCTGGAGCTCAATCCATGGGAGAGTGTTGTTTTATTATGGTCTTCTTGTAAGGAGCTGCCGTTCAGAAGGAGCTTGTATTCAGAACACTCATCCCAATCTCAGCTTCTCTGAAGAGATTTGAAAGACTGGTCTACTCATTGGTCTTTTATCTTTAAGCCATGACTCACACCAGAAGTGTGTGTGTGTGTATTCAGAATAAAAGTATAGAAAACAAACAAAAGATATAATGTAAAAAAAGAAAAAGAATGAAATGAGAAGAAAACATACAGTTAAGCTTTCTACCCTGCTTTCTATTGGGCAATTATTCTTTTTCCCGTCTCTTTGACTCTTTATGATTCCTAAATCGAGAAAACATTAATTCAATCTTTTCTTCTTTCAACAAAAAGTTTTCTAAGTTTCTCTAAGACTAAGAGAAAAAAACAACACCTTGTCATTTTTCTATAATCAGTCCGGCCAGTGTCATCATTTCTGCAAGTTCATTTAATATTATAATGATCTAATCTTTCACTGTAGGGATTTCATTACTTATCCAACTTTTTATGTACAACAATCTTGCTGGAGTTACCATATATAATATTAACCCCTCATATTTTTAATTTCATGTCCATAAAACCAAATAAGAATATTCTCATCATGATGCTAATCTCCAATATCTTTTCCATCATTGTATGGATTTGTACCAAAAGTTTCTTCATGTTTTCATAGGTCCACCTTGCATGATAAAAAATCTTTTCTTCCTTGTCATATTTCCAATGATAGTTATTCTTTGGGTGCAACCTTTCAAATTCTATATAAAACTGCCATGATGTCTTCTTCATGCTGGCTGAAGAAAGAGCTTTATGTTACATTTAAGTCTTATTGTGCAATTCTTCTTAATTATATGTAAATATACTTATTTCTCATTTATTGGTCCATAGTTTTTCTTGTTATTACTACTTTGAATGCTTAAACAAGAGCAAACCTCCTTGCTTTTTATTACATTGTAACTCCGCCAGTTTGTTCAATTCCCTATACAGATTAAAAATGAATGAATGAAAGAAGGTGGAGTGAAGTTGATAAAAATCATCCTCCTTCTTAGCTCGATAGCATATTTCTTCCTTTTTCCTATCGTTCTTCTGGTTGAAAGAGTGACAGAGTAAACAAATTTGAATAGGTTGAAAGTGCTGTAAACTTTGGCTGGGCTTTAAGGAGCTCAAAGATGGTAAGCAGAAACCAAGAAAATACTCTGCTGCTACAAAGATATACTTAAATTCAGAATTATTGTCTATTTTATATAACTAAGATTTTCCCAGTTAACTTTATGAGATAACAATTGTATGTTGATATGGAAGATTTATATTACTCAAAATAAATAGCAGCAACAATAGAAAACAAACAGCACTGCAGAAAGAAAAGATATTATGCTTCCCACCATCATTCCTACAATGCTAAAACATAGTATAATTGTAGGGATTGGTCTGAGGTGAATTTTTTTTAGGTTCCAAATCCTTCACCTAACAATCAGTTGAAAGAAAAAAGGGGAAGAGACAAAACATTTAAAGATCATGTTTCCATTCTTGTATCACCCCCAGTTGTTGTCGCTTCTCTTTTAAATCTGAGTTTGTGGAAATGAAACAGGCATACAGACAAGCAATTTCGCTTATTTCCCAAAGGAAACGCTATATCTTCACATCGTATTAAGTTCACTTCTAGCCACAATTCCCCAAAGTCAGTGTCTGCTGCTTTATCCTCCCTTCTTTTATCACAGGGGCCGGCAATCTTTTTGCAGTTACAGAGACAAAAATATTTTTTAAATATATTCTGGTCCCAAGGGCTATTGGGAGAACAGTGGAAGTATAATGAAGTCACTGAAGGAGAAGGTGCTAAAGATTACAGAGAGATGTTTTAAAGCAGTGTTTCTCTCTTTTTGTAATAATAATTTTTATTAAAGTTTATAATCAAAATGGAAAAAAACTAATACAAACTAAAAAGAATCTAAAAAATAAAAAATGCAGAGAGAAAGAAACAAGATAATAATAACAATACAAAAGATATATAAAGAAATTCCCCCCTCCCTCCAGACAAATAAATTATAAACTTCTCTGATGTCAATAAAAATATCTTCTTCCCATATTTCATTTCTTATCAATAGTCAAATTATAAAATTTGCTCATTCAATAATCACCAAAGAACCTACCAGGAACAATAATACTGTATTTTTCCATGTATAAAACGCTGTTTTCTTCCTGCAAACACCCTGTTCAAAAATCAGATGTGTCTTATACAAGTGCAGCGTCTTATACACAGTAAAATAATGGTAACCTCCGCAGCCCAGGTCATGCCTGTGTGGGTTGCCATGCCATTTGGTGCAGGTGTCAAGACCCTGTGGGCTTGCCATTAATGGGAGGGGGGAGGGGGCAAGATCATCGGCCGGCTGAACTTCTGGATTTGCCAGCTCAGCTGTTTGGCGCTCCACCGAACAGCTGAACAGCGTGGAGAAACTCGCATGCCAGAGCGTCTTATACAAGGGTGCATCTTATAGATGGAAAAATATGGTATATACTGTATATTTTAGCCTTAATAAAATAAATCAGTTTTATATTCTTTTTCTGTACTTTTAACACAATAATTTTCTCTAAAAATACAACATAAGAAATCTTTTTCCACCATTTATCTGTTATCTACAAGCAAATCTTTAAAGCCTCTTCATTTGGTCCTAGTTAAAAAGAAGTCCATTAAGAACTACCAGAAACAACATCTATATTTTAATTTTGATCAGATAAACCCATTTTGTATTCCTACAATTTATTTCCAGAAAGCTTGAACTTTCATCCCTTCAAATAATGTCTTACAAATTGATTTTTTAATTATTTTTTCTTTGTCTCATCTCAGAAACTCCTTTATTAGTTTAATATGCCTCTTTTATAAAGGCAAGCAAGTCAACATTCAAAGTCCTCTCTTATATATATTTTTTCTTCTAAGCAACAATTTTTCACAGGATGATTTCTTATGGTTAGTTTGGAAATCTTCATATATACTTGTATAAAAATTAAACGACTCACAGAAAATCTTCTTCAAATCCATCTGACCTGTAATTTATAATTCTCCAAAATCAGCATTCTAGTCTATTTTTGCTATTCATTCAAAAACAATTTTGTCTCATAAACTCCCTAAATTTACACGATCTGTCCTTCAAGGATAGAAGAAATTTTACCCGTGTAATGAAATTGCCATTCTGAAGGTTCTTAACATCCCAAAAGTCATTATTAAGCAATTTCCTAAGATGGACAAGAAAGGAAGTATGCAAACCCAGTATGTCTGTTTGAAGGCATGGAACTGCAGCTTAAGTGAAATGTTTTTCCCCTGGTTCTCAGAGGCCTAAAACGCATCAGACAGCACTGTCTTATGGGAGGGGTCTAGGACAACTCACCCCGGCTGACTCCCCAACTAACTTATCCTGGCCATCTCGCCATGGTTGACCTACCACGTCCAACTCACTGTGGCCAACTTGCCATGGAACAATTTGTCACGAGACAATTCAACATGACTCCATGCTCTGGGTCACCCAATCCTTGAGGATTGATACACAGAGGTGTGTGGTTGTGCCTGTCTTTTCTGAAATCAACAATGAACTCTTTACTTTTTCCTACGTTTAAAACGAGGCTGTTTTTGTTACACAAGTTCGCCAAACCCTTTACTACCTTCCAGTAAGCACCCTCATTGTTTTCATCCTCTGTAGGGCATCCTCTGTAGAGCGAGAGAGAAGGAATAAAGGACAGTTTTTATTTGGGTTGTGTATTTTTGCATATATTCTTATACTATTTCAATCCTTGACTTTAGCTAATATGCAAGGCAATGAGAATGTTAAGACATATTTATGTTAAAATTTAAAATTTAAAAAGTTTGATAATTGTGTTGTAAAAGTACTAATATTTAATTGTTGTGTTCTACCTAATTTGAAATACTGTTGTATTCAATGCGCATCATTATGAGCAGTATTGATTCCACCTGCAAAACCCTGAACAGTCTTTAAAAAATATTGACCATGTTTTTTTTCTTTGATATTCTCCAACTAGTAAGACCACCCATATCATATTAGGTCTCAACAGAGTGAAAAATGGAGCAGATTTTCATCATAAAGGAAGAAAACATAACATTAGAAGGATGTTTGCTGAACTGATTGCATTGTAGGTCATGTTTCATTAGCTTATGATGTAACACTAAATAATATATAATGGTAAAATGCAATATCATATGTGTTTTGCAATCAGAAACAAAATATCTTTTGAAGGCAGGTATTTACCTTTAATTTGAAGTGCAGTAACATTATCTGAATTAGTACACACTGTAGAAAGAACACTCTCAATTCCTACCTTTCTGAATCAGCATGTCTTCTGGCTTTCTAAGATATTTCAATTATTTTGGGTAAGTTTTGTCCCAGTCAATTAAATCAAGATGTTTTCTCTGAATGAAATATTTATATAAGTATAAATAAGTATAATTTTTCCATTTTTTTTCAGGCAAGCTGACATTTTTAAGCAATCCATCAAAATAATGAAACAAAAACAATGTACAGACTAGTTTTTCAGATGGGGAGTCTGGATGAAACAATAAAAACTCAGATCAACTAAATTGTTATATAATATTGTTGTTCAAGGGGTACATACAAGATTGACTTTCTATACCTTGATAATTATTTAACTGTCTGTGATTTAGTATTAAATTAACAGTACTTCCCTAGTGTTGAATAATATCCTTGCCAGAAACGTTTAAATATCACCGTCTCCAGTCTTACTACCTTTTGAAGTTATAGATGACCGCCAGATTTCCACAAAAAGCAATTTGGAACAACATGCGTCAAATTCAAACCAGGTGTACAAAAGGCAGCCCTATTGACTTCATGCTGATACCATCTGTGGTCAACTTGGCTGGTCCAAAATGCTATAGGGTATATTTTTTGGCCCTGGGACACAATTCTGCTGTTGGGTTTATATGTTCACAAAGCTAACTATGGTAGCAAGGTTCAGAAAAGCAGTTTGTGCAAGATTTTGTATGTAGAGTTTCTTCCGTAAGAATAAGATTCTGGATTGGTTTTGGATTTTATTTTTATTAGAATAAATCACTTAATTTGAGTAGATTAATTTAGTCAGGATTATGTTTAATCCATTGAGTTCAGTGGAACTGTACTAAGAATGACAGCAATTGAATCCAACCCCTTACGAAGAACATCATCTAAAAAATTCGCTAAAATGACTGGAATGAGCATAAAGATGCAGCTGTATTTGTATTCCCTGCTTATGTTAGCCCAGCACTCAGCAGATGTGCTCCAAAATCACATCAGTGAGAAGACCAGAGTTTTTTTTTTAACCATTGGTAAATTGTTGCATACAGGAATTCCTCAACGAGTTTTGTCTCAGTTTACGACCTTTCTTGCCATGGTTGTTAAGTGAATCACTGCAGCTGTTAAGTTAGTAGCACAGTTTTTAAGTGAATCTGGCTTCCCCATTGACTTTGCTTGTCAGAAGGTCGCAAAAGGGGATTACATGACCCGGGGACACTGCAACCGTCATTAATATAAGTCAGTTGCCAAGTGTCTGATTTTGATCACCTGACCAAGGGGATGCTGCAGTGGTCATAAATGTGAAAAATGGTCTGAAGTCCCTTTTTTTTCAGTGCCATTGTCACTTTGAATGGTCATTAAATGTACTGCTGTAAGTTGAGGACTACCTGTATTAAATTTCTTGGCTATTATATCTTTCTGATATAATAGTTTAATTAAAATAGAAGGTGGTCTGTGGGCTATTTAGACTATTAATATTTCTGCATCCAAGAGGTTGATCCTTGCAGGTTGAAAAGCATCTTCACATCAGGAAGAGTCCTGCTGTTTTTTGGGCAACACTTTTTAAAAATGGTTTGCCATTGCCTCCTTCTTACGATTAAGAGGCTATGACTAGCCCAATGTCATTGAGCTGGTTTTGTGCCTAAGACAGGACTAAAACTCATGGTCCCTTGGTTTCTAGCTTGTTGCCTTAACAGGTAGTCCTTCACTTACAGCTGTTCGTTTAGTGATCTTTCAAAGAGGGAGTCAAGCTATTCTCCAAAGCACCTGAAGGAAGGACAAGAAGCAACGGATGGAAACTAATCAAGGAGAGAAACAACCTAAAGCTAAGAAGAAATTTCCTGTCAGAACAATTAATCAGTGGAACAACCTGCCTCCAGAAGCTGTGAATGTTCCAACACTGGAAGTTTTTAAGAAGAGACTGGACAGTCATTTGTTTGAAATGGTATAGGGTTTCCTGCCTGAGCAGGGGGTTGTACTAGATGACCTCCAAGGTCCCTTCCAACATTATTATTATTATTATTGATCATCGCACAGTCAGCCAGATGTTCAGACTGAATTTGGCATTTTTGTCTACCTATCGAGTTGAAAGGATCACACACCTCGGTTCCAGTTTACATGAAACCTGGGACATGACCGTTGAAGTAAAGACAAGGATAGAAAAAGATCGAACAGCATTCTTCAAAATGAAAAGGGTCTTCTGCAGTCACAACATAAGCCTAAGACTGAAAATCAGACTTGTCAGATGCTATATTTTTTCTATCCTGCTCTATGGAGTAGAGAGTTGGTCTCTGACAGAAGGCCACCTGAAGAGAGTAGAAGCATTTGAAATGTGGATTTACAATCGGCTGTCACATATAAGATCAGAAATGAGGAGGTGATAAGCTGCCTGGGAAAGCCAAGGGAAATCATCAAAACAATTAAAAAATGAAAATTAGAATACTTCGGACATGTGACGTGACACGCAGAAAAATACGGCATACTCCATTTAATCCTCCAGGCAAAGATTGAAGGCAAACGAGGTCCAGGCAGAAGAAGAACATTGTGGCTTCAAAATCTAAGGGACTGGTTTGGACAAAACTCAGCAGCACTTTTTCGTGCGGCTGCTGATAAAAACATGATTGCCAACATGATTGCCAATGTCCGATAACGGATATGGCACAACAACAAGAAGAAGATCGAGTCCTTACCAAGGACCTGGGATAGGCAGATGTGGATGTTTGATGATATTACAGATATCATCACAGGATGGAAGCAGTTCCTAGTAAGGCTGCCTTTTTGCAATTGACTAATGGCGAATTTATCAATGCCAATAGTGTTCAAGTGGTGCTTCAGTTGTTTTGGGATTTCACACAAGCCACCTATTACTATTGGTACTACCCTTGCTTGCCTTTGCCACAGTCTTTCTATTTTTATTTGTAGGTCTTTGTATTTTGTTATCTTCTCCAGTTCTTTCTCGTCTATTCTGCTGTCTCCAGGCACTGCCACTTCCACTATCCAGACTTTTTTGTCTTTCTTATCGACAATTGTTAAGTCTGGGGTGTTAAGTTGCAGGTGCTTGTCTGTTTGAATTCTGAAGTCCCAGAGTTTAATTTTATCATTTTCTATGACTTTCTCTATTTTATGATCCCACCAGTTCTTGCTTACAGGCAAATTATATTTCTTGCAGATCTTCCAATGCACCATTGCTGCTACTTTGTCATGCAACTTGAAATCAGTCTGTGTGATCTTATTGCAGCAGTTTATCAGGTGGTCCACTGTTTCTTAAGTTTCTTTGCATAGGCGGCATTTACTGTCTGTTGCTGTTTTCTCAATTTTGACTTTGTATGCATTTGTCCTTAAGGCTTGGTCTTGTGCAGCCAGAATTAGTCCCTCGGTCTCTTTCTTCAATTTTCCTGCTATTAGCCATTGCAGGTCTTGTTATTATCTGCTTTTTTAAAATGTATTGGCCATGTAGTGCTTTGTCTTCCCATGCCTCTATTTTGTTCTTCATTTGGTCTTTCTTGTAGGCCAGTTTGGTCTCTCCAGTAGTCAGTAAGCCTTCCTGATATACTAATTTCAGTGCATCTTCATCATTTTTCTTCAGATATTCTTCCAAAGCCATTTTTTTCTTCTTCAACCATCTGATGTACTTGCAACATTCCACACCCACCTATTTGCCTTGGTAGATAGAGTCTGTCAATGTCACTGCATGGATTAAGGGCATGATTCATTGTCATTATTTTTCTGATCTTCCTATCCATTGCTTTTAGTTCTGCTTGAGTCCAGTCCACTATTCCAGCTGTGTACCTAACGATTGGATTTCCCCAGGTGTTGATTGCCTTCATGGTATTTCCTCCACTGAGTTTGGACTTTAAGATTTTCTTCACTCTCTTGATGTATTCACCTCTAATCTTTTTCTTGACTTCAGTGTGCATGAAGGATACCCAAGTATTTGTAGTAATCTTCCTCATCCAGACTCTTAATGTTATTTTTGTGGGGCATCTTGATTCCTTCAGTGTTCACTATTTTTCCTTGTTTGATAGTAAGTGTGGCACATTTGTCAAAGCCAAGCTCCATTGAAATATCTTTGATATATGTACAGACAGTGTTGAGCAGCGATTCTATTTCAGATGATGTTTTTCCATACAGCTTCAGATCATCCATGTAAAGGAAGTGGGATAGTCTGGCAGATGTTTTTGATGTTTGATAGCCATGTCCTGAGTTATTCAGTATTATTGACAGAGGAAACAGTGCAATAACAAATAGTAGTGGTGATAATGAATCTCCTTGAAATATTCCTCTCTTGAGATTAGCCTCTCCCAATCTCTCACCATTGACCTGCAACTGTGTCTTCCATTGTGCCATCGATCTTTGCACAAATTTTCTGATGTTTCTACTGACTCCTGTTGTTTCTAGGCACTTGTTATCCAGTCATGTGGCAGAGTCAAATGCCTTTTTGTAGTCAATCCATGCCACATTCAGGTTGGTCTTCCTTCTCTTGCAGTTTTCCAAGAGCATTTTGTCTATTAGGAGTTGATCTTTTGTTCCTCTGCTATTGGGGTGGTTTCCTTTCTGCTCAGGTGGAAAGAGATTGTTTTCAATTAGATGCTGTTGTATTACATCAGCTACCACACCAGTTAGCAATTTGAAAGTTGTTGTTAAACAGGCAATTGGCCGGTAGTTGCCTGGTGTTGCCCCTTTTGCTGGATTTTTCATTATTAGGTAGGTTTTCTCAGTTGTTAGCCACTTTTCAATTTCTCCTCCTTGTAGTATATTGTTGAATTGCTTGGCAATGAGTAGGTATATAACAGTTAGATGTTTCAACCAAAACCCTTACAGTTCATCATCACTTGGTGCTGACCAATTTTTGATCTTCCTTACTCTTTTTTCTACCATTTTTGTTGTTATTATTAGTTCTTTCATTTCAACGTCTGTTTTATTTGCATCCACCTCTTTTAACCAAGCCGCATCCTTCTTGTATTTCTTTGGGTTATCTGCTTCCAGAACTGCACTGTTTCTTCCTTGTCAGGTACTGACTGATTCATTGCAGTTTCTCCATTGATGGATTGGTAGAAAGGTTTCTGATTGGATTGAAATGGGAGGTTCTGTCTATAATTTGCAATTCGAGCTTCATATCTACTGATTTTCCTGGCTATAGCTGTTATTTGCTGCTTTATTATTTCCAGTATTTCTTTGATCCTTGTTTCTAAGTATTTCTTGATTAAGTATTCTTTGGTCTTCTTGTTCTTCAGCTTCTTTTCTTTCATCTGTTCTAGCTTGCTTGAATGTGATCTTAACTTGCTGATCTTATTTTCTAGTCTAAACTTCCATTTTTGTGGTGCACTGTTTGTTTTTCTTCTTTGTTGATTTTGCATCCCAGGTATTTAGTTATAACTGCAGCTGTGCTATACATTAGTTGGTTTGTTTCTTGCAGTGAATTGGTGCTTATACCTGATATTGCAGTATTTGCATCTTTTAATGTTTGTGCTAGCTGTTTCTTTGGAACAAGCTTCAATACAGGCAGCCTTATTCTGTTGTTTTTGTGCTGTTCTAGATGCTCAGTTATTCTTTGTTTCAATTCTTTTGTTTCTTTAGTTAGAGGGTTTTCTTCTTCCTGAGGAAGAGGTGCCTGGATTCCAAATGAGAACAGTTGTATATCTCTGCTGGATTCCTTCACTGCCAACTCCCCCTAGTTTGCCTCTACATTCTGAATTACTTCTGGCAAGGCTTTGATTTCTTTGCCCCAGATAAACCTTTGCAGTTCCTCCAATTCTATTTCTGTGAATACTTTATTTTATTTTATAAATTGGTGTTGATCTGCTAGTCTCTGTTCTGTTATTTCTGATTCTGGATGTTGTTCTTTCCAGAACTGGTGCATTCATTTTAGATATCCTCTTCTTGCTGGACTTGATCTGTAATAACAGATCATTATTTCTTCGTTTTCAATCACTGTGTATCTGCGATGGGTAAACACCTTTTCTTCCAGTTCTGCAGCTGCTGGCCCTGGTTGCTCAGCCAACAGTCCTGAGTCCTGTAACCCATTTTTTACCAGATATCCAGGAACTCCAACATCTAGGGGGGACCTTGTTAACCTGGGCGACATCCGAGCTGGTATGTCTTTCTGAAATTTACGTCTCACCCTATTTTTTATGGGAGAGACACTCTTTGTCTGACTCCTCTGAGGAGAACCTGTCCAGTATGGTTGAACCTCTGGCATAGCTCTCATCTTCCTTAGAGTACACAAGCTCCACAATCAGGTCAGGATAGTGCCTCACTGGGGGATTATTATTATAATTATTATAATAATAATTATTATTATTAACAACGATGCTGAAAAAAGTGACTTATGACCACTTTTCACACTTATGACCATTGCAGCGTCCCCATGGCCACGTGATCAAAATTTGGATGCTTGGCAACTGGTTCATATTTATGACAGTGGTAGTATTCTGGGATCATGTGATCCCCTTTTGTGACCTTCTGACAAGCAAAGTCAATGGGGAATCCAGATTCACTTAACGATGTTACTAACTTAACTACTGCAGTGATTCACTTAACAACTGTGACAAGAAAGGTTGTAAATTGAGGCAAAACTTGCATATATATATATATATATATATATATATATACAAATTTTTTTTCTGACAAAGAATTATATATATATATATATATATATATATATATATATATATATATATATATATATATATATATGTCTTTGGTTTTCGGGTTTTCTCCCGCGTAATTCTTTAATTCTTTTCAACGTTTCGACGAAGTTGAGCCTCATCGCCCCTAGTTGGGGGCTGCAAGAGAATGTGTGGTTTTAGCTGTTTCTTCCTTTTAACTGCCAGTGAGGGTATGAACTGATTGGATAGACATCTGTCTGAAAAACTTCCTGCATATACTCCCTTGACTCAACTGGCAAAGAGGGAGGAGAGCCTGTGGCTTGGTGGTTAAATCACTGCCTAGTATGTAAACTGCCCAGGTTCGAATCCCATAAAGGGTGTGGCTAACTGACGAGAGCAGAATGAGCTCAAAATGGCCATCTTAGTCTCCCAATTTAATTCTTTAATTCTTTGTCAGAAAAAGAAATTTGGATTTGTAATGTTTCGCAGTTGCGACTTGAGCCTGCTTAACGCCCCTAGTTGGGGGCTGCAAGGCAAAATAGATTGTAAAAAGTAAAACTGCAGTATAGCAGTTAAAAAAGGTCAAGGTGTAATCAATTAGACATCTGTCTGAAAAACTTCCTGCATATATATATATATATATATATATATATATATATATATATATATATAGATAGATAGATATAGATATAGATAGATAGATAGATAGATAGATAGATAGATAGATAGATAGATAAAAAAGTCGTTCACCAGGAGATAAAAAGAATACAGTTTTAATAGATAAAACCAAGCTTTCGATGGTTAGGAATCTGCCATCATCATCAGGGTACAAACCAACCGGTAAGGAAACTTGCTTATGAGTACAGCCGCCCCCACATTCTGCGCATGGACCTTGTGACGGGTCCCAGCTGATCGGTTCTAACTTCACTTTCAGTATTTGATGACTCTTTCTTACAATCCCTACTTACATCTGCATGATCGCCCCTCTCCCAGCAATTAGAACACATAGCGATGGCACAGTATTGTCCGAAATTCTGGGCCCGCTACGTGGACGACACTTTCATCATTATTAAGAGGAGTCAGAAAGCTGACTTTGTGGGCACACTTAATTCGGTGTGCATGGACTTGCAATTTACAGAAGAAGAGGAACATCAGGGTAAGCTGGCATTTTTGGATGTTTTAGTCCAACGCCAGCCAGATGGGACCCTAACCACTTGGTCTATTGCAAACCCACGCACACCGACAGGATTTTGCATTATAACAGCAACCATCCAGTGGCCCACAAGGTCAGCTGTATTAGAACCCTCTTTAAGAGGGTTGACTCCCACTGCAGTACAGCCAAAGCAAAAACGGAGGAAAGAAAACACCTTTTCCGTCTCTGTAGGCACAATGGGTACCCCATAAAATTTATTAGATGCCACAGTATTCTACTGAAGTTACCCCAAGATCCATCTATTGGGGTACCACCATCTCAGACAACTCATATCACCCTCCCTTACATCTGCAACGTCTCGGAGGCTACTGCCAGGCTATTGGCACCTCATGATATACAGGTTGCACATAGACCTGACCGGACGTTGCGTTCCTATATTATGAGACCTAAAGACCCGCTGCCCATTGCTGAGAAGTCTGGAGTCATCTACAAGATTGATTGTAGTGACTGCCTAAGCAACTATGTGGGGGAGACTTCAAAAAGGGTCAGAACAAGAATGCAGGAACACAAGCTGGCAATAAGAAGAGGTGAGCAGTACTCCCAGATATTCACTCATATGGCAGAGTTTGGTCATCAATTCAATTTTGATGGTGTGAGGGTAGTTGCCAGTGATACTTCTAAGAATGGTAGGTTGCTCAAAGATGCCTGGTTTTCAGACAATAAATTAATCAATCGGCATGTGGACTTACGCCCAGCATACCAGGCCATGAAGGCATGGGAAACACGCACACGATTTGGGAGAAAATATTTGAACAACAAAAATTTTGAGCACCTATCAGATGAGACTGGCAACAAGGAAAAGAAAAATTTGCAATTTGAAGTCCTCTCAATTGACAACCTACAGGTATGTCCACCACAAATTAAGAAACCTATTGATGCCAATGGCCCATCCCCGGGTGCCCTGGATATCCCCGCACACCGTATCCAGCATTTGGAAACACGAACAAAAAACTTCCCAATTGATATAGAACAAGTCTGTTGCCTTAATAATTATACTGACCCCCCTGTCTCCAATGATACCTCTAGCATAATACATCTGGTTACTAACACATCAAAAGTGTGTATGAACTCAAAAAGGGAAATGATTACCATGAACGACGGTGGAATTACATCCTCACCCCTCTGCCGTGCTGATCGGAATCACCAAGATGAAGATATGCTCCCGAAAGACGCACGGAGGATCGGTGTTTGTAACCGCCCTGTCACGGGAGTAGTTACGCGCTCCTGGAGAGTGGCTTTACAGAAGCTTGAAAGAGAGGCAACCGGATTGGGAATTGCACCGGACCACATGAAGGAGGAGTACGGAGGATATCAAGCACATACTAGATTAACTCAAATACCCCGGAGAACACTTACAATAATGAAACAAGGCGGACCTTGGACTCAATTAGATGACACTCTGGGAGCAGTGGGGGGAAATAAAAGCACGGAAGGGGTTAATCATGAGGACTGTGAGGGTGCTGGAGGAACGATAAGATTAGATGCACTGAAAAACGAGGACCAAAGTGAAACCCTCAGTTTGAAGAATGGTGATAAATGCATAAATAAGTGTGATGTGTGCCGGAAGAGTGGAAGACAGAAATGCCCCGGAAAACACAGGAGGAGGGGCCAGCTCGATAACGAGGAGGACACTTTAACTCTGGGAAATACACGCTGCCTTCCCGGCTCAAGAACTAAAAGGGGTGGGGAGAGGGGCGATCATGCAGATGTAAGTAGGGATCGTAAGAAAGAATCATCAAATACTGAAAGTGAAGTTAGAACCAATCAGCTGGGACCCGTCACGCCCCCGTCCATGCACAGAATGCGGGGGCGGCTGTACTCATAAGCAAGTTTCCTTACTGGTTGGTTTGTACCCCGATGATGATGGCAGATTCCTAGCCACCAAAAGCTTGGTTTTATCTATTAAAACTGTATTCTTTTTATCTCCTGGTGAACGCCTTTTTTATCACTATGTATATATCCAGGAATCGTTATTCTTCAATTTTTAACGTTATTTTTAATATATATATATAAAAATAAAGATATATATATATATATATATATATATATATATATATATATATATATATATATATATATATATATATAAAACTTTATTTTATATTGCATTTCATAACTTGATGCTATCATGGGATATATTGGTTGCATTGAAAGCATTGTATTTTTACATGAAAACATTTGTTTTTATAATTACTTTACAAATAATAGAAAAATCCCTCAATTTTCATAACTGCATTAAAAATATGATATAAACTAAGCTTAAAAGAACCAGAAAGGACTGGAAAATTATGCCACAAATAAAACTCTCTAAAATTTGAGGATGCTTTATTTTTAACAGCCCCTTCAGCCAAACAATCATTTCGATTTTCTGTAAGCTAAACTGCAGATAAATTCCATCCCTGCAGAACAACTTCAATTTCCAGTTTACGTTTCCCAGCTGAATTTAGAGAAAAGCTTTCCATCGCTTCTTATTGGCAGACTGAATAATCACCTCAGCATTTCACCACTGTCAATGTTAAAACAAGTACAAACATTAAAGTACGCATGTGGGATTTAGCTGTTATGTGTAGAAAAACGAAAAAGGAGCCATGTGTCTGTTTGTTCATACATGTAGAGCAGTGAGCTTTTATATTTAATATCTTCTGATGCCTTAGACAGAATGATACTGAGACAATTTCCTGGGGACTTGTGGTAATACTCATTAGCCATTCTGACACATATTGTCTTGGAGCAATGTCAGAGAAGGATGTCTTGAAAAGAAATCCAACTTCAGTGATTAAAAGAATAATTCAGTCTAACATGAAAGCCAGTATTTGGAGATGTAGCCCAGTACTGAATGTGCGGTGTATATTTCTAACATATATACAAGAGCTTATTCAATATATATTATACTGGTTCAGACTGATTTTCTAAAGGCAGAAAGTAAACATTAATTATAAATGTACTGGCTTCCTTTAAGTTCTTCTTAATCAGCTGACTGAAGATGAAAAGAATGTCCCACATATCCCAAGAGATAAGAACTGGAACGGTTTGGAAGCAGAAAGGCTTAATATCCAGATTGCAATTTCTTTTTAAAATGTGTGTGTTTATTTATGTATGTTCATTTTATACACATAAATGCATGCATGCACATACACACCTAGATACATATGTATATATGTATACTTTATCTATAGTGATTTGGGAAACAGAGATAATCTAGTTGTGAAAATAAATGAAACTGAAAAATTTATAAGCAACAAGGCCAGTTCATTATTTCAAATCTATATGGGGATTTCATTGTTTTTCACCTTTTAGTGAAGCTTTCTATGTTTTATTTCCATTGACTGTATCTTCACTCTCTCTTTTTAGCCTTATTTTTATATGTCTTTGTTCCTTTTTCTGTTTTCCATAGCCAGAGAAAAACTTCTATACACTAACACCAATATACTTTCCTTCCAAATACAGTGTTACTTAAAAAAAATGCAACTATTTCACAAGACCAAATGCATCAGTAAACCCTAAAGTTTTTTACAACTCCAACAAAGGAAATTTGTGTCTATCCTTTCAGATGCATTCTTTGTTGTCTCCTTGATATGTTTTTTTTTCTGAGATCAGAAGATTTAATAAGTGTCTTCATGAATATATTGAGAAGCATGGAAGACAAGATAGAATGAACTAGCATGTGACATGGAAAGATTTAAAGTCAGAAGAGTGGACTAAGCATATCTAGGTGTTGTTTTCCATCATTATGTTTTAAATATTTGATTTCAGACTCCTTTAGTCATAGTCCTTAAGTGAGGCCCACGATGGTATAATTTTCTGGAAGAGAAACTTTCTTAAGTCAATGTGCTTATGATGCTACAATAGACTAAGGATATTTGTTAAGAAATACTGTAGTATATGAAGAATCACATCAGTGTAAAATAGAAGTACATACTTTGTGACTTTTGTTGTTTTAAGGACTGAGGACTGAGTATTAAAGACATATTGATGTGGTTACATCAATTTGCAAGGCCTAAAAGGGTAGAGTTAACCCAGAGCAATTGCCTATTAATTGTCACAATAAAGCATTATCTGCCATACTGTTGTATCCAGGCCTTGGAAAACAAAACAAAACAGTTCACAAGAAGGAAGGAAGATGGAAACAATAGGCATATCTAAAAGGCCAGGGCATAAAAGACTTTTTGTATGTGGCAATTTAATTAAAATATAGGAATAACAGGTGATTGTGGGGAAAAATAATCCCTCTTCTTATATCCTTTACAGGCATAGATATTAAATACAGAAGGGAAATTCAGGTCCATCCATCTGGCTTTTCTCCTAAAATCATATGGTCTGTCTTCCCTGCCTCTGATTCTTCACCTTAATACTATTAGAAAAGTATGTATGAAAACTAGTTGGTCCAAGATACATCACGAAAATTGCCTCATAAAGGCAGAGTAGATAAGGGCCATGATAGGAAAGGCTCATTAGAATCTTTGATAGAATCAAGGACCTGGAGCCTGTAAGAGCCCATAAAAGACCAATGGTTCATTATGCAATCTTTGACTCTAAAAGCCAGAATGAGGAGTGATCCATTAGCAGTAATTCTTCTGGCAAGGGTCTCTTGAAGATTTGAAAATTGAAAAATGTGGTATGAAAATATTTTAACATGGTGTCTCATTCCCATTTGAGTCTTTCCATGAGCTTTGGAGAGGTTGAAATTATTTCTGTAACCCCATTGTACACATGATGCCTCTTTTGCATGATACACATCTTGTGTAGGTGATAGTAACACACACACACAATGCAGTAGAGTGCAGCAAGCCATCTGCCTTTGTGGTAGATGTGCCATGCTGCTTTTTACCTGAGAAGAAGGAGATTTCTTGAGAACTGGCTGGAGTACCATTGTAGTTGATATATTGATTTGGACAGAAATTGCATAGGCCAAATGTTTGCAGTTGCTTGTAGAGTTCCTGAAAGATAATGTAGTGGATAAGAGGGTTTCTCCTTTCATGTAGTTTTTTTTTCTTGATTTTTGCTTTGCTTATCCTTTTCCCAACATTGCTACTCTGTCACACATTGTATTTTCTTTAGACTAAATAGGAGCTACCATCACTGTAACCCTGCCTACAAACCAGGTTTCTCAACACAAAATTCTAGCAACTGGGAAAAGGTTAAAATATTGATCTTTTCTGAAACACGCACCCTAGCTACAATTTACATAGTAGTTTGAGAAGACAAATATTGATTTGTAGATATTTTTGCAGACAAATACTAGAGTAGAATTCCACTCTAAAAATCAGAGCTGACCTTGTGTATTTATGTCTGCCTGCCTGCCTGCCTGCCTGCCTGCCTGCCTGCCTGCCTGCCTGCCTGCCTGCCTGCCTGCCTGCCTGCCTACCTACCTACCTACCTACCTACCTACCTACCTACCTACCTACCTACCTACCTACCTACCTACCTACCTATCTATCTATCTATCTATCTATCTATCTATCTATCTATCTATCTATCTATCTATCTATCAAGTTTCTCCAGTGCCTAGCTCACCTAAGTAACTCTTGGTCTTCCTTATTCCACAAAAAGTGTACTTATATAGATACCTTTCTCCCCTTTTCTGCTCTCCTGTCATATTTTTGTCCATCTATGTGCACCATGAGGGATTAGGCAGAATGCATATATTCTACTTTTGCTCATGTGACACAAGAGGAGAAAGAGAACAGAGGACCTATCAGCATTTCAAGAATTATTTTTTCCAAAACCCTTTGAAGGATCCAGCCCAATTTTGCACTTTGGCTTCTTTCACCACCCCAAATTCAATCCTGTTCTGCTTTGTTTTCAGAAAGTTATCTTGCAGAAAGAATACCAGTGCAAAGTTATCTACTTTCATCCCAATATTTTTTGGGGGCTTAGAAAGAATTCAAATAATCAAAGGAACAGAATCCAGTGTGAAAATAGCTACAGAGATATAGCATCCCCATTCTTTCCAATCTTGCATTGATATAACTGGAACAAATCACCATTGTTTAGCCCAGAACATTTTGTTGATAGAAAAGCAGAATTAAAATACGTCCCTTTTTTTTTTTTACTATAGCAGGTAGAGAGGGCGGTTTAATTGTATTTCAGTGCTAATTATGGGATAAAGTGCTTCAAAAGCCTGAAGTAGCAGATCAGGATTCAGAGGCTGGAAAAGTTGTATAGCAGAAAGAACATACAGTGAATCCAGAAAACAGCTGGGACTGGCCTCCACACCAGGACAATAGCAAGGGGAGGGCAGAAAGAAATTTCCTTTTCTCCATTTTTATCTGGTGTCATAATTGGTTCAAAGAACCAGTCTTTCAATTCTTCTCCCCCAAATCTTTGGAATAGTTATGGGTTAATCATATGCATTGTTGCCTGGAGCAATGGCTCAATTGGTTATTCATACGATTTGCCTTCTATACATCAATTCATTTGCTTTTGGATTTCAGCAATATTTTTAGGTTTTCCACTGCATCATTTCAAGAGCTTTGACAATGTATCTTGCCTGGTCTGGTCAATTAGCGCATTTCTCTTGATATGTGGATGGAGGCTTTTGTTTCACAAAAACTTTCATTTTTTTTCAAATGTGTAAAGTTGAAAAGTTCATTCTATTTTTGTCCCAGTGGAAAGCAGCCTTTTCTTTCTGCAATTTCCTTCTGTAATTTTGAATTTTAATTTTAGAGACTAAGAAGCAAGTAGCGATTATAGTCTTGCATTATTATATTACTGTGGTGGAATGGGAGATGTTGTCTCCAAATATGGAGATTAATATCATAAAGTTGCTGCCAACTAAGTATGTGGTGATGGCATGATATAACTATTGGAAGGACTCAGCCAGCCTGACTGAGATTTGCTCTTTAAGAGTTCTCTTGCTTGCATATAAATCTTTAGATGAGAAGCTGCAATCCTCCATCAAATTGGAGGGCTTGAGGAGATGTCTTGAAGTTAGATTCATTCATAAACTTCCTAATTTAAAAGATTTTTTTTTTTTAAAAAAAAAAATACAAGCTGGTATCAGGAAGTACAAGTTGAACTCTTGGAGCATAGTGGTGTCAGCAATACCATGTTGCAAATATTGGGTAAAATTTCAAGGGGTCCTCAGACTAATTTAAGGAATCTGCTTCAAGTGATATATAGAGAACTGCCAAGAATTAGCTGTTCCATGTGCCAGGGAGAAGGGATAGGTCAGTGATGGTGAACCTTTTAGAGACTGAGTGCCCCCAAAATGCCCCCCCCATCCTGCCCCAGCCTTGCCCTGCCCTGCCCCCGCCCCACCCCCACCACCTCCATGGCCCACCACAGATCACCCAAGCAGTCCTGCAGCGCCATGGTAGGCACGCCCTCTGCCCGCACCCTGCAGCATCATCTGCACATGACAGGGTGCGAGGGCAGAGTCTTTACCCTGCTGCCCAGCTCACGTGTGCTTGGCTGCATTGCTCCATGCAGGCTGTGCCTGGGGGGGGGCGACTCTCCTCTGGAGGGCTGCTGGTGAGGAGGGGGCACAGGGGGAGTCAGGGCTAGGGCAATGGCACATGTGCCCACTGAGAGGGATCTGAGATTCACCACCACTGGGATAGGTGAAAGGCAAACAAGGATGAGCTGTGTGCTTTGAAAGTATTTTATCTTAATTTGGAAAGGCAAGGATAAACTTGATGTCAATATAGTTGTAAGAATTTTAACCAGATGCCTTTATATGCTGGGAACTTCCCTTCTCCCATGATAATAGCCACAATTATTATTAGTGAAGTGTCAGTAAATGCTTGATTAATATTTATACGCCTGCTCTTGTCTGTTAAAAATCACTACAGGGGCCTGCCTCTAAGCAGAAAAAAAACATATTGGCTCACCTTGATCAGCCCCTGGATTCCTGTCAGCATTCCTGAGTTGCTAAATAAATCACTGTAAGTCCCCTCTAGCCATATCACTCCAAGGTAGCCTTATCGTGCAAAGATATTGGCAAAGGAGAATTTACCCAGAGGGAATCTGTGCTGCTCTATAATCAAATCACTTTCTCATGTTTTCTGTGTCAGCCTGATCTAAGACAGCAAGTGGTAAATTGGGATATAATAAATCTCTCTTAAATATCTCTAGTGCTAACATGCATATGTTGTTGTTGTCCTTTTAAATCTCATTTATATACATAATTCAGGGTTAATATATTGGATTTATCAAAGAGATATTTTACAAATGAAGTTGTTTCTTTGCTATCTTACACAGCAAGCATTGAACAAAATGTTGGATTTTTATAATGCATGCATGTAAAAGGAAAGTTTGGAGCCAAAAAAGAGAGTAGGGTGGCTTTTTTTCAGGTCAAATGACTATTTCCCCCCAATCTTACCCTTCTGTAAATACTTATTATTATGTTAGAAGCAACAGCTGTTAAGAACTGAGACATAACACACTCTTACAAGCTCATTTTAAAACAAACTCAGGGAAACACTTCATCAAAACCCATTTGTTTGGTTAAAAGAGATTGTGCTAGACGTCTAGCTGAGAATTAACATTATTTCTATGAGGTGAATTTGAAATGTGCAAAACAAGACGTTATATAGCTGGGCTGTCTTATAGTTGTGTTCCAGAGCTGCAGTAGATGAGAAGCGTTAGAATCTTACTCAAAATTTGATGGGATGGAGCAAAATGATGGCATTCTGTTGCCTTAGCAACCTTTTCTACAGCAAAGAAGAAAAAGAGACACTTTTATCCAGACATTTAATCTGAGAAATGAAGCAAGATTATGCTCTGAGCAAAAGTACCATGACTTGGGGTGGGTGGGTGGGTGGGGGGAATGGGTCATGCAATGCTGAATTTTGTCAGCATGTTAATGAACTTACAGTTTTTATTTGGAAAAACGGGAGAGTTTCTCAACAGCTCTAGAGGGGAATTATATGCTGTCTCAGAGCTCATCCACACAACCTTCTGCCAAGTGCCATATGGCTTGCGGCCCTCACAACACTCCCTTACAAAGCATCCAGAATGGGAAGTGCAGCTGTGCTATGTGACACTATAAAGGGCAGTGATTGGTGATTTTCATGCTTGACTTTTAACTGTCACCAATCCTAGAAAGAATCACCAATTGCTGTACTGAATATATGTCTGAATGGTGCTTGTGTGGTTCAGATGCTCTGTTCAATTTTTTCCCCTCATTTTTTCAAAAGAAATTGTTGACCTAAAACCACTAGATAGAAATAAAAAGCATGTCTTTTTTTTTTTTTACTCCCACATAATGATTGACCTGATTTTGGTCACCAAGATGTACTTTCTGCATAAGTGTTTGGGGATTTGATATGCAAAGGAGACATGTTCTGTCTTGGGTACATCTGTGTTTTGTTTTGTTTTGTTTTTTTGTCCCTTCAAGGCAAGTTTTGGCTCCTGGCAACTGCCTGGATTAGTCCATGCAGTTTTCTTGGCAAGATTTTGGAAGTGGTTTGCCATTGTCTTCTTCCAAGAGCTGAGAGAAAGGTATTGACTCAAGATCACCCATTTGGCCTTGTGTCTCCTAATTTCTAGTCTGGCGTCTTAACCACTACTCCAAACTGGCTCTCACATCCATGTAAATTTGCCAAAATGTTTATCCATCTGGGGACCAGTTGACCTGTTGCCCACTAGTAATACCAAAGAGTTATGAGGTTTTAAAAATTTCTTGGTTGCCATCTACGAAGCATCCAGATTTATGCAGCTTAGATGCAGTTGTTAGATAAGAGCTGTTGAAAAACTGCAGTTTGTGAAAGACGTTTTGCCATGTACAAGTAGGTGGCTAGATTAAAGTAAAGAAGCTTCTTGGATGAGAATTGAGACGTCTTCAAGAAAAATTAAGAAAGTCCAGTTGCCTTTTTAAAAGCACATTTGGGACTGTCTGGGAATGTCTGGGGAATGTAACCATATACTTATATAGGACAAAAGGTAGAGAATCCTCAGAATCAGAGGATTCAAACAACCTCAGCCTTGTTCTTCTTGTAGGTTGGAGCTGAAATCTTTTATTCCTCATGCAACCTTTTATTCCTCATCCAAGCCATAACCTTCAGCCACTTGATGGCATTACTTGCTGGTATAGGTTGAGTTGGTGTATTAATGATTCTTGACCTCATAGTGGTTAATCACATCCCTTGGTTTTGTGTAGATGTTAAATAAAAGCAGAGAGAGAAAATTTTGGGAAATCTCACCATTAGATTGGATCTCACTCCCGCTACCAACACCAACTGGAAACAGCCATGGAGGATAGAAGAGAACCAACACAACACTGTGCCCCTTACCTACCAAGTCTTAAATCCTGCAACTAGTTCAGAAGGATACTGTGAAAGATCAAAAATAGGTAAAATGGATGTACTGTCTCCATCTCAATCCTTCCTGATAAATGCTGTCTCAGTGCTGTATCCTGGTATGAATCTCAAGTGGAGGATTCCAAACTTAGCTAAAATTTTGGAGCTGGAAGACTTATCAAAGAATATCTGATATTCCATCCATTGCTGATACAGGAAATCCACAAATGTAAAACTTGATTTTTCTTGAAGGTACAAGACTTGGTAACATTAAAGCAAGTTGATGAAGAATAACCTGCTACCCTCTGCACTGCACTGCACTGGATCAAACATTGACATCTCTATGAATTTTAGGAAGACACTTTTCCTGGGGTGACTTTATCTTTCAATTAGAACCTAGAAGAGGGGGTTCTTAGATAAGCTAATTCTTTCTATTTATAAGTTGTCCAACTTTTTTACAATGAGAAGGACGCAAATAAATTGAAGAAAAAAAGTGAGTCTAATGCGTGCATGTGTGCTGTGTCGTGTTTCGATAAGAAGTAAACAAAGCCACTTGTGTGCAGCGCACTCTTGTGCACGGCGCACTCTCTCAAAACAATTCTCCTGTGCGGAGCGTATGCGTCTCATAATTGCATCTCAGGACACTGTACCAAGCCTTGATGAATCGTCATGTCAAATACAAATACGTCACATCACACGCAACGGATCGGATCGGCATTGATCGAATACGGAGATTTACAGATTAGTCTTCAAATATCGAAAAGGAGGACATGTAGGAGGACACTTTTCGAGAGAGGACAGAACTTACAAAAGAAGGACTGTCCTCCCTAAAGGAGGACGATTGGTCACCTTACTATTTACTCTTGCCAGCTGTGAGATAATAAATATACCGCTCTAATCCCAGTCAGATAATTATTTCCTTCTTTTTTTGTACAGGTGCTAGTGTCTACTACACCTTTAATTCTCAATAGTATCTAACATTCCTTTGCTGATGCCTAAATGCAACAACTTTGAGATGGAGGGAGAAAGAGAGGTTGCAGGGTTATAAAACCTGCCCAATGAAAGCAACCTCTTTGTGACATGAATTCTGTCCTTGCCACTTTGGTTCATTGTAGCAGACAGAGAAGGGACCCCTGGTGCTTTAAGTAACAAATAGCAACAATATTAGTAAACCTGATGCTGTTTGTTTCGTTCCTAGCACCTCTTTTAATGTCCTCCTTTTTGATATCTATCCTGCAAATTCTAAATTAGCTGGCAATACAGGAATTTCAAAAAACAGCATTGGCGGTGAGTTTTCTTATTCAATAAATGGCCGCTATGATCAATGTGGCAGCCATAAGGCACTCATTTATGCAATAGCACATTAGGCAGGTTGCTTCTAACCTTCTCTTTTCTATCACCTCAATTTAATTCTGCCTTTCGGGGGTGTTAAATTGGCATTACTCCAATTCCTTCCATCTTAAAAATAAACATATTGCTTGCGGCTGGCACTCTACTTTTCAGAAAACTGATTTTTCATTATTTGGATTATTATTATTTAGAATCAGGTCAGGCAGAGAACCTGGTGAGGACCAAAGGAAGTGACTCCAGAAATATGCAGCCTATAGATAATCAGTTTTCTATTCTGGAGGTTTTTTAAAATAGATTGACATTCATGTAAAAAAGAACCATTTTTTGCACAGATAACTTTCTTTGAATTCTTATGTCTAGTAAATAGGGACTGCTATTCCTTTTAAGAAGTGTTTCTCTCCCCCCCTTCTTTGGCTATTGATGTTGTTTGCTTTAAAAAAAAGGGAGAAATTGTGCTGTCACCTGATATATCAATATTTTAAGGTAGGCATGTCAAATTCACGACATCACGTGATGTCATGTGATGTATTGTGACTTTTTCCCCATTGCTGGCAATGGGGTTGGTACGCTTTCATTGTGACGCATCCAGCCCGTAGGCCGGCAGTTTGACATACCTGTTCTAAGGCTTCTGCATCACTTGAATGAAGGAGTGGTGGTGGTAAAGAAATCCAGAGATCTAGTTCTTCCACTTTCTAGGAGAGAAATGCAGCAGCACCTCCGGGACTCATAGCCTGGGGAACGTCTTCCCAGAGGATATGATTCAAAGCTTTTTGATCTCCATGGTCACTTGGGACTCACATAGACATAGATGCCCAGTCAATAACAGCTGCCATTGGACAACAGAGCTGATTCATTTCTAGTTCAGCAACAATGCAGTAGGGTTATCTGGGAATGTGATTCTGCAGCTGAAGCTTGGAGACAGGCCTCTTTCCCCCTGGTGGGACCTCACCTCATCTTGCCTCCATTTGCTGTGGAAGGGCCAGGGAATGCCTTGCCAGTTGCCAGTCCCCGTCATAACAGGTCATTTCCTTTCACTGCTACAAAACAAATTCAGGATGATGTTAAGAAAAGAGGACGAGGCAAGTATTGGATGCTTGCTGAGTTTTGCATTCTTCCAGAAAGGTGCTGGTTAACATATGAGCAGTTCACAACATCATGAGAACAGTGGTGGGGAGGACAATGGCAAAATATTTGCAATCAGTTTGGCAGGTGACAAGGTTATCAATGTGAAAGTCCTGAGATTTGCTTTGTTTTACAGACTTAATAAAATAAATTGGTACAGTCAGTAAAGGAAGAGTAATCATGGATGTGAACCTTCTGAACATAACTGATGATCAGAAAGATGGATACAATTCAGAAACGAAAAAAATCTTCCCCACCATGAGATACTTAGGAAACATGTCTCTGACCAATAACTTTTAAATGAAATATTAAAAATAAAACATGCTCTTTTGCTATTCTGTTTAAAATGCTAGATTGCCACTTGTAATTTCAGTGATATGGAAACAATTGTGTAGGTCAAACAATTTATTTATTAAATTTATATGCCATCCATCTCGCTATTCAAGTGATTCTGGGTGGCTTATAACACAATAAAACATAAAACATAAAAACACAATAGAACATAAAAACATGACAACATTTAAATTAACAGGGATTGGATAAAACTAGTAACTAAGTATATGAGTGGTATGGGGAGTGAGATCCTTTCTCTTAGTCCATCAGCCATCTATAGTGTAGAACACCCCCCCCCCCTGCATCAGACCCCAACCCAGTCAGCATAGTCAGATTCTGAGGCCCTTCTGGAAGACCAAGAGGATGGGGGCAGATCTTACCTCCAGTGGCAAGATACTCCAGAGGGCAGGGACAGGGCAGAAAAGGCTCTTCTCCTGGATACCTCCAGCTCAAATTCCTTGACAGATGGGATCTGCAATATGCACCTTTGGCCAGAGAAAGTAGGGTGGGCCAATACCATTGAGGTGAGAGTGAGATGGTTCCTCAGGTAGCCTGAACAATGAACAATTGACAGATCATGTGAGTTTTATAGGTTTTTTTATTCTCAAAACATTTTGGGGATTTATTATTGCTAATGATTATGTAAATGAATAAATAGAAATATGAATTGGATATAATTTGAAATGCACAAGATAAGAATCAAGCCCTCTTGTAGTAGGTAAGCAGTGGGGTACCACAAAGCTCCGTCTTAGACCCATACTCTTTAATATTTTCATCAATGACTTAGATGAGGGAATAGATGAATGCAAATGACACTAAACTGGCAGAAATAGCCAACACTCCAGAAGATAAGCTCAGGATTCAAAAAGATCTTGACAAACTTGAACAATGGGCTCTATCCAACAAAATGAGTTTTAATGTGGAGAAAAGCAAAGTTTTACATTTAGGCAGGAAAAATGAAAGATATAAGTACAGATGGAAAGGTACAGTAAAAATAAATGGATCATTTGACATAATCACAATACTCTCTGTCTCACACACACAGAGGGGTGCAATAATCCTATAAGAATGCACAACTGCTCTGGTTAGGCTTAATAGCACAATAGCCATTTTCTCCTAGATGCTCTGACTAGCCTTTCAGACTAAAGAGAAGGGTATAAAAGAAAAGCAAACCTTTTGAAATGTTTTCTGTATTTCTGTATTTTTCTCACCCTACCACGAACCACAGTGAGTTAACATTAATTATAGAGCATTATTTGCAGGATTATCAGGTGAACCCAGGGAGGGATTAGAAACTTCTTGAATTACATTATTTGAAACACACTCGTGACATGCCTGCTTCAGCTGTGACTGCTAGCCAAACACTGCCAACTGGATGGTGACAGCAGCAGATTTAATGGCCATGAATGAGAGTGACCTCTGGTGGCAGAGGTGCAGTCTCAGTGGTGACAGAAGTTCTACCACAGCCAACAGGTCCGAGGGGAATACAAAATTGTCCTCTAATAGATTCAAATTATTTGTCTTCAAATCTTTAGCAAAGAAATACAACTATAAATAATTTCATGATTGGCAGCTTTTGAAAGAGGTATTTCTTTTCTCATCCAAACTTGATGGAATGCCTCACCTGGCTGTATTTCTTGAAACAGAGAAAGAACAACAAAGATGATCAAAGGACTGGAGGTGAAAACATATAAGGAACGGTTGCTGGAATTGGGTATGTCTAGTCTAATAAAGAGAAGGACGAGGGGGGACATGATAGCAGTGTTCCAATACCTCAGGGGCTGTCACAAAGAAGAGGGAGTCAAGCTATTCTCCAAAGCACCTGAAAGCAGGACAAGAATCAACGGATGGAAACTAACCAAAGAGAGAAGCAACCTAGAACTAAGGAGAAATTTCCTGATAGTTAGAACAATTAGACAGTGGAATAACCTGCTTCCAGAAGCTGTGAATGCTCCAATGCTGGAAGTTTTTAAGAAGAGACTGGACAGCCATTTGACTGAAATGATAGGGTTTCCTGCCTAAGTAGGGGGTTGGATTATTATTATTATTATTATTATTATTATTATTATTATCATCATCATCATCATCATCATCATCATCATCAATGTGTGTGCATTATACATGTAATGCAACGTAATGTAATGCTAAAGAATGCTTTTTTTTCAGAAGCATGTTTTTTTTTTATATTTCTGTGCAAATGTATCCAACTTTAGTTGAATAATTAAATTAAATTAAATTCCCCTCTAGGGCATGGAAACCTTTTGGCTCATTTATGTTTTATCAAGGTCAGCTCTGATTCAGCAATTAGACAAAGGAGAGAGGGCTTATGCTGCAGCTGCCATGGATAACTAAAGGATTCCTATTGTGCTGGATGGGTTGAAATAACCAGTAATAGTTTAATTTGACAGAAAGGGAGGGGGGAAATTAAACATGAATGCACTTTCAACCTGCTAAACTAAAGGATGCATTTGGATAAGGTATTTGTTGTTATCTGAATTTCTTGGAAAATCTCCATATGACTTGCAATAGATCAATAAGAATTTCTGATTACAGGTTTCCCCGCAATAGCTATAATAAGATGGTAAATCCCATACACCTGGTGTGCACTGAAGACATTTAGAAGGCATAGGATAACCACGAGTGGATTTTTGTGTGGATTTGTTGGATTCTACTCGTCTCAATACTCAATATAAGTTGAGTTTATGTGCAGTAATCCAACTGAACCTTCCACACTTAACTAGGAAAGTAAAACACATGTATGCACTACAATCTAAACTTTTCAGAATATTTCCGTGTGCTTTACAAATATGCATCAAAACAAATATAATACAAACAATAACAACCCTAAACCCCAAATCCTATGCGCATAAATGCATACTGTATATTAAGGTACTGTGCACAGAAAAATGTATTGGGGCAAATAATAGGACATTTTTTTCCTGCAATATGTACAATAAGAAACACAACTTCATGCTCAATTTTTGTTTTACTGAATCCAAAAACTGATTTGGAAAGAGGACTTAAATGAACTATGCTTGTGATAAAATTAAGTGGCAAAACAAACTGACAATTTAGCCCATCTATTATCTTTATAGCATATTTTTGGATTAAACATTTCTGTATTTTTATATTTTCTGTAGCATGTTGTTATTTGTACATTTCAGGGTAATTATGGAAGCCAAGATTCTATGCTTATACCTGTTTTAAGAACAGTCCATGAATGGTTGCTGACATTTGGGGTTTAACAAATGTCCTTTTGTACTTGAAGTTGCTTTCCAGAATGAGTCACTCTACTAGACAAAATAAGGTGACTAGCTCTGTGAGCAAATATTCATAGGTCATGGGCTGTTCTCCTCTGAAGACTCTTTTCTAACAAAATATGCAGCATGAATCTCTCAAGATACAAAAATATCCAGTGTACTATCTAACTTTGGGCAAAGTGATTGAAGGAGATTCAAAATGTTAGGCCAATTAGTTTGACATCTGCTTTGGGTAAAATAGTGGAAAATATTGTACAAAATAAAATAATAAAGCATTAAAGCATGGCTCTGTTGAAGTAACTCTTTTTATCAACCATAAGCCCTCTCAAGGATTGGGAACTGGTTATAAAATAGAAAATGAGCAATAGAAATAAGTAGTCAATTTTCACACTGGAGTTATAAAGTAGAGAATCTCAGATCTATATTGGAATGGGGGCTTTTAAACTTATGTATAAATGACCTTTGAACTTTGAAGAAACAGGATAGAAAGAATAGTTAGGCTTTTGAAATTTGATGTTGGAGAAGATACCTGAGAATACTATGAACGATCAAATAAACAAATGGATCATTGAACAAATGCACCCAGATTTCTCCAAAGTGGAACAGAAGAACATCTTAAATTATCATATTTCAGACACATTATGCAATATAGCTCTCTAGAGAAGGTTCTAATGCTGGGAAAGGTGGAAGGAAAGAGAAGAAGTGGATCACAGTAGCAAGGTAGATGGACTCAATTCCAGTGGCAATGGGGGCTCCATTGGAAATCGGACAAATCTACATGGAGAAAATCTATTTACTGTATATGGTTAAAATGTCAGTACTGACTCGATGGTACATAATCATAATAAAAAATGATTTAAAAAAAACCTGTTGGGCAATCTTGAATGGGCTCAGAAGCCTAAGCAAGACTGGAATGAATTAGAATTTGAGTGGAAGACTCCAGCAATTTCATGGCTATAGAACAGGAAGCTTAAGGGAACATCTTAAGTGGCAAATTGTTTACTTCTTCTGGCAAGAAGAATGCAGATATATATGGAGTCATCAAAAGAGATTTAACCTTTTTTTCTAAGTGACCATAGTGTTAGAAGTGAGCATTAAAATGATATACTTTACTGGTGACACTGACCTTTTCATGGTTAAAAATTAAAGATGATGGAAAGAGCTCCAGATCTCTCCAGGAGGGATGAAGGGGTCGTAAAATGACAAAATCAGTTCAGTACATACAAAGGGATGCAAACTGGCAAACCCCTCCATCAAAATCCACATATACTTTAATTAGATCTGAGCTGGTAACTGGTCACAGTTGGCAATTCAATGAAACAGTTATCCTCTCTGTCACTACTGGAGAGAAAATAAAAGAATTCTAGTAACCCACAGAGCGAAAGAGAACTGAAAATAATATTGCAATAACAATAATAAATAACTTTTTATACAACTGTAAACCATAATTGTGCCCAATATGCAACTTTATACTTTGATGTACATTTCTGTACAATATGCTTCAAAATGGATAATGCAGATCTGAAAGGCAGATACTGAATTCTCCCCATATGAGGAAAGACTTAGTGTTCACTGCAGATTTTTGTTTAGAGTGAAGATGATAGAACAGGACAAAATGAATGGCAGAAAAGATGTGGACATAGACAAATTTTTTACCTCTTAATGGTAGAATTTAGGACAAGAATGGGCAAGAATGCTAACACAGACTGTTCTCAATATTGGAGTAACGCTCAGCATACTTTTTTTCCTTGTCAAAGAAAATATGAAAACATATTTCTTTCAGTTTAAGCAGGAAGAGGCCATTGGATGGCTCTGTGCTAATTTTACCATACTAGTCAAATTTTCTTATTGTATTAAAACGTATTCTTTATTATATGATTTTAAAAGAATTATTTTTAAAGGTTTTATTATTGTACATTTAAATCATTTGGGGAGGAAATCGGCCAGGTTAGAAATACACAAAAAGTATGCATCACTATCTTTGAATAATAAGGAAAAACCCTGCTAAATCTGATGACAATCCTCTTTCCCCCACTGCTGTTAGGCAGATGATGATTTAAATCAGGGGTCTTCAAACTTGGCCCTTTTATAACTTGTGGACTTCAACTCCCAGAATTCATCAGGCAGTGTGCCTGGCTGAGGAATTCTGGGAGTTGAAGTCCACAAGTCATAAAAGGGCCAAGTTTGAAGACCCCTGATTTAAATGTATGCCACTCAACTCCCAGTGTCTCTGGCAATTTACAAACGATTAAAAACATGGAAACAATGTCAAAGGGGAACTCTTTTTGCTGAGTACCACTACATACATCTGTAGTAAGGTAGGGAGTGTTTGGGAAAAGAGGGTCATCACCGGAGCTGTCCCATTTCTGAAAAATTCTCCACCAGAAAGAATTTCTGGTGCTTAGTTTGACATATTTTCATTATCAGTCAAACATGTTCCTTTTGTGATGAAAAAATGGCTTTTGTCAGCTATAATTACCTTATTCTATAGCAGTGGTGAACCTATGGCACGGGTGCCAGAGGCGGCACTTGGAGCCCTCTCTGTGGGCACACATGGCGTTGCCCCAGCCTTGCCTTCACCCGTGACCCCCTCACCAGCATCCTCCCTGAAGGAGAGTCGCCCCTGAGCTTGGGCCATGCGGAGCAGTGCAGCCAAGGATATGGCAGCCAGGCAGCATAGGCAAGACTCTGCTCTCACGGCCCAATGCGTACAGTTGATGCTGTGGGACGTGGGCAGAGGGCGTAGCCACTGTGGTACTGCTGGGCTGCCTGGGTGATCTGCGGCGGGCCCTGGAGGCGGTGAGTAGTCCTGCGGGCAGGCAGGGTGGGGCAAAGTGGGGGCAGGGCAGGGGTGGGGCAGGGGTGGAGCAGGGGCGGGGCCAGTTTTTGGGCATTCGGTCTCTAGAAGGTTCGCCATCACTGTTCTATAGCTTGATTATTCCTACATTGCCATCATAGATTTCTTATGGATTATACTATAAGATGTTCTAGAAATAGAAATAGTTTATAGTAGAGCAAGGCAGATCCTTGGGGGAGGTCACAATAAAGCTCTTGAGTTCAAGATCTGAGCACTGCATGACAGGGTGATCTCCCATCCTTGCCCCAGGTCCTGCCCACCTAACAGGTTGAATGCATGCAAATGCAAGTAGATAAATAGGTGCCACTTTGGTGGCAAGGTAACAGCATTCGGTGTGTCTTGGCATATAGTCATGCTGGCCACATGACCACAAAAGTATATTCAGGCAATGCTGGCTCCCTCAGCTAAAAAACAGAGATGAGCACTGCATCTAGAGTCAAACATGACTGGACAGAGGATACCTTTACCTCTGCCTTAGGCAGCTCCTGTCCTCTGGATGCATTGTTCTAGAATTTTCCACATGGGCCCACAGCAACAGTGCCAACGGAAAGGAAGGAGTCAAAAAAGTCAAGATAACAATTCTAACCATGTGATTGAAGCCTGGTTATGTTAAGGAGCACAATTATCAATATGTAAAATAAGATAGTAAATATACTTGTTTGAATCATTTTGTCCTTCAGAAGTGATAAGACTATGATCCATTTGCCAGGTAATGAATTTCAGTGCAAGTTAACTTTTACTTAAGTTGTTTGCCTTTTAAAAAAAAGTCTTTCTTTTCCCCAGGAAAGCTAGCAATAAGAATTGAAATAAGGAAATAACTGAACACAGCTTTAATTTAGAACTAAACCTCCATAAATGCAGCTGCAAATAATAAAATTACTAATATATTAAAATAGTCTAGAAAAAAAGGTTGTTAAAATTATGTATTTAATCTTCCCAAATAGGATTACTTTTTATTTCCATATCTATTATTCTTAGGAGTGTTTTCAGATAGTAGTCTAAGGTAGTAATGATCCTTCCTTCCTTCCTTCCTTCCTTCCTTCCTTCCTTCCTTCCTTCCTTCCTTCCTTCCTTCCTTCCTTCCTTCCTTCCTTCCTTCCTCCCTCCCTCCTCCCTCCCTCCCTCTGGTAAAAAGGAAAATGCAAAGAAAAAAAAGAAACTGTTGTCTTTTTCTTGCTTCCCTCCCTCCCTCTCACGTTTCATCTGCTGCCTGAAATATCTGCAAATATCCCTCCAATTTTTGTGGCATGTTAATGCTCTTCTGAAGGAGGTGATGTACATATTCAGCACACATGTAGTTTAGGTAAACATGAGAATAATATTTAATATCTTCCTTTCAAGAGAGAGACTTATGTAAAGATTTCAAAGGAGAGGGAGGAAGAGAAGGAGAAAAAGAGAGTGACAATACATTTTTACTGTGTGAGATCTTTTACAGCTTCCCCAGGAGTCCCTAGAATAGTTTAGCTTTTTCTTGGATGCCAAAGCAGTCTCAGTCAGCATAGATTAATGATGCTCTTGAGGAATGGCAGCACTTCAGTTTCAAATATGGATTCAGATCATAGCTGCAGCATGTGGCAGTGAATTTTGAATGTCTCCAAACTGCAGTTAGTGGAAGCAGGGCTTCTCCCTTCAGGGATGGGAATACTGTATAAAGAGAAATTCGCACTGAAGAATAGCTTGAAAAATATTTATTTTGCAAAGAGACAGCTTTACGTGCTGCATACTAAGAAACACCATTGAAAGGGCATGATGAGACAATTTGAAAAAGGGAACAAAAAAAAAATCCTGCACCAGTCTCAGATGGTATTGAACACAGAGGGAAGACATTTGCAAAGTAGCGATAAGGCTAGAGAAGAACATGTAAATCTATAGAAGCCCTTGCTGTTTGTTCAAGGTCACCTTGTCAAAGCAGCAAGATATCTAGAGATTATAGGTATTATTTCTTCCAGAAGAGTTCACATGGTGTTTTTCCTGAAAGTTAATGCCTAATGTGTCTATGCCCCTGAAGTCCCATTGATCTAGGGAACACATTTAAGAAAAAACACAGTGACAGCATAATTTTTTTCCTCTCCATCATAGTAAAGGATCTTAACCACATAAATTAACATTTCTCTTCTGGTTCCAGCATCAGCTTGTTTTTGCTAAATCAAGTCAATGCAATTTTTTAAAAAAAGAAATAATAATCACTGACTAATAATTATAACAATATAACTAAGAAAATACTAAAAGTAACATTAGATTGAAATCTAATAATAAAAATTCTGATCTTTGCTGGTATTGAGCCTTGCTGCAATTTTAAGTTTGGCCTATATACATTCAGCTGAAACATCAGTTTTATGTAGACGCTGAACTACTGGGCAGTGACTTGAAAAAAAATCAAGAAAAAAAATCTTTGTTTATGGTATAACTGCTGTCCTCAGTTGGCATCTGTATACTAGGAATGATATTTTGTGCAAAAATGGTAAGGTCTGTATAATATGTAGATTACTTCTTCAGTGTCTGATATAATCAATCTTATCCATTTCAATTAGCCTTCCTAGATCATTGGGAAGGAAAAGTTTTATTCCTAATGTATCATACATTAATGTCTATGGAGATTTTCAATCATGCAGATCATGGATGCCTGATGGTGATTTTCCAAAAGGCAACTGGACTTTCTTGGTTTTTCCCATAAAAATGTTTAGCTTGTTATCCAAGAAGCTTCTTGAGTTCTAACTGACTGGTGGGGAATGGGAGGATTTCAAAGAAATCCCGCATATTTGGCAAAGAATATAAACCTTTCCATTCACCACAAGTCTTTAGGTGTTCTGTACCAGGGCACCTATATTTATTTTTGTTTATTTGTGTAACAAAATATATGCCAGCTTTCCAAAGCCTAAATATAAAGAGGCAGTTGCAGAGATGATCAATGACATAACATCTCTACAAAACAAACATTTGGCTTGTTGGAATAGAAATGTTTTCACCAGCTGTAAAAAGATACTCGGGGGGGGGGGCAACCTGCATTTCATGCACCCAATATTGGTAGCTGTTAAAAAAAAAATTCCTATTATTCATCACCATCAACTGCGTCTGGCTGTGGTGACAAGAGCTTCAAAAAGGAGACAAAGTGTATGAGTTTCAGAGAAAATTTAATTTAATGTTCAGTAAACATCAATAATGAATTTTGTTTCTATCGAGTTTATTGGAGTTATGATTCTTTCTCTTATTTTAATGCCTGTGGCCAGACCATCTCTGGCTTCATGAATCAGAGAACAAGCAGGAAGAAATGTGCTTGAGGAATGAGAAGAATGATTGCGATTAGAAATGCAGGCACAACTGGGACTAATAACTGCAGCTAAAATACAAAGATAAAATACAAAATGCTTAAGTGTGAGTGTTCTGTTTTGGGGAGGGGGAAAATCTGATGACAAAAACAAAGCAATGAAGAAAGCCAGCCAAACAAATGGCAAGGCAAGGGGAAAAAATAGCCAGGAGAAAAGTTGAGGAATACAGTAGAAAGGTTTAGGAAATGGACAAAAAGGTTATTATTGGTGACAGGAAGAGGCCTTCTTTTGTGCCTGCAGCCATAATTTGGCTGTTCTGCATTACTGTGTGCTTGCAGTGGGAAAAGGCAAGACAAAGGGTAAGGCAAATTGGATTGAAGAGGGAAGTTCTGGGGAGAGGTAGGATGGCTGGACGTGATGACAAGGTTGAATTCACAAGTGGCGGGGCTGTTTCATAGGTTTCATTATATGAAAATGGTGTTTCATTATTGATTAAAGCATAAATACCTGCATCACACGAAATCTCAGTAAATGGAAACCGAACTGCAAACTGTCATCCAAACTGGCTGTGTTTTTCCGTGACAAAGACTTGATCTCTTCTGGTGAGATAGAGATTTTAAGTTCAAACTCCCTTTGGTAATAATTAATGTCTTCGCTGCAATTTTGCTTTGGAAAAAACAATTCATTTTTGAGTTCATGGATTAGGCCCTCAAGGTTCTGGGAAATCATTTAAACTCATGTGCTTCACAAGAATGTTGCTTTGAAAGAATAAGAAAAGAGAGAAGAATTTGCTTTTAGGAAGCAGTTGAATTCACAAAGGAAACACTCTTGGTTTGAATTGAGAAAGGCAGATATCACCAGGTCATGAATATCAATGGATCACCCATTGCAATGTATTACTCACTTTTTAATTTTTTTAAAAAATGCATGTTTAAATTGCTCCTAGGAATGCACCAAAACTAAAGGGGGGGGGGCTATACAAATCCTTAAAAAAACCCACAAAAACTGTTTAACATCTTCTTTAGCACAGATAGAATTTTTCCTTTTGCTCCAACTGAAATTAAAATTTTAATAATCGCTGGGATGGGCAGAGATTGCGTACTTCCTCTTTTAAAATGTGGACAATACTTGAATCACTTTCAACTTAGTTTCACCTTTTAAAGGCTTAGCCATTATACAGCCTTGTTATAAGAAAGTATTGGTCTAACAATGTGACTGTTTACAGAAAAATAATACCTTGTACAAAATAACAAGCTTATATAAATAGTAAAAAAATAAAAATACTTCTCCTAAAACATGACAATCAAAACAAAAATTTTCAATTAATTGAAAAATCATTTTAAAAAGGCAATATAATTGATTAAAACAAGATCAGTCATAACTTCTTTGGAAGAGAATACCAAAACTATCTAAAGGTCCTAGCCTTGGTCTCTACTGTGCACCAGGTCTTCTAATAGTTGTTCAGTAATGTCCTCTTTTCCAGAGTCATGTATGTTAACTACGTCAGCACTTTTTGCATAATCTTTTTGCTTTATTCTTCATTCTTCATTCAGAGTGAAAGGCAACTGATGCATATACTGACATCAAAATATCTAGCTAGCATGTTACATTAAAGGTTTTATTTGTTGGTTCTTCATCTGTTGTGCTGTTGCCCAAAGAAGACAAAGCATTACTTTCCCACTGGAAAAAAAAATCAACCAGGCTGCCAACACATGAAAATCCCAGAGTTAGTATTGTGGAATTATGTTTATCTCCAATGCAAGTGTTCATTTTTCTGCCTTGCAGGATCTCAGATGAAGCAGCTTTTAAATATTGCAAATCTATCCACTTCCATCTGACATTTGTCCTGGCAAAAATAGACGCATCTATTTTTTCCCCCAGTTTATGCCTATGCAATTCTTGTTTTTCAAAGCCAGTGTTCTTTTTCTGACTGGCAATTATCTATTTTCTATAAAATAAAAGCAAAAACACCCTGCAAAGCCAGACTGTTGTAGTAGGCATTCTAACCCAAATTCTGCTCAACTGAAAAGAATAAAGGAAAACATTGTCTCTTCTTATACAGTGTGCCTTTCTTGAAATGGCAAAGCTGCCAGAAACCTTCCAAAGTTGTCCCAAAATAAATATATATTTTTATTTTTTTTAATTTTTTTTCATCAACATGTGTTAATTTTTTCAATCAACAAAGTTGTCTGGAGTTTGTTAAGCTAATACATGTTCAATTCCTAATCCTTCATTCTTTTCTCTAACCAAGAATAAAATAAATTCCAAATTTGATAGGAATCTGTATCTTCTTTGTCTTTCAACCTCATAGTTAATCTGCCCATCTCTGCACATTCCAGAATTTTCCTGATTATTTCTTCTTCTGATGGCAATCCTTCATTCTTCCAGTATTGTGCAAAAATTATTCTCGCTGCTTATTTTTAAACATTTTTGCTAATCTTGCTGGTGGAAGGTGCCATCTATAAAGCATTTTATACAAATTTTCTTTGTATGAAGTTGACATTGTTAATTTATAGTTTCTCTCCCATAACATTTGCCATTTTTCTAATTCTATATTATAACCAAATTTTTTGCCCATCTTGTCATTGTTTCTTTTGCTTGTTCACTTTCCATATCTAAAATTAACAAAAAGTTATACAATTTCTTGATTAATTTCTCATCTGAGGATAACAAAATCTTATCAAACACAGATTGGTCCTTGCAAAATCCATACATTCCAAAATAGATAATTTTTAATGTATCAGAAGGAGAAACGTATTAAATATGTTGCAAGTAATCTTATATTGCATTGAATTAATTTGATTAAATATTGATTATATTAACAATTTTATTTCTGCCTTGACCTTATCAGCTTTTGGGAGTCTGGTCCCTCATTTGGCATTCCAAGGTCAAATACAATTCTTAGCTTAGAAAGCAGCATAATATCCATACTTACCTGGGAGAAAGTCCAATTGGACTCAGTAGAACTAACTTCTTATGGCACTACCTCCTATTTGTAGGAAAGGCTGATGAACTGCTTGACTAACCATGTACACTTCCTCTGAAAGTTAACTAGTAGGAGGCTTCTTGAGCTGAGATTCAATATATGTGTTGGGCTGCCTAAATTATTGTCCTCCAGAGCTGCTTCTACCTTAGGGGGCCTCTGTTTGCATATAAGGCAGAGCTAAGAAAAAAAGCCACTCCATGTAGAAGAAGCTTCTTGAATGAGAAGGGAAACATCTTCAAAGAAAAACAAGAAAGTCCAGTTGCCTCTTGAAAAAGCACTTTTGGGACAACCATGATCTGGATGGTTGAGAATCTCTGTAAACAAAAGAAACTTAACCTTCAGCATATCACGTATTCTACTGGTATTGTTTACAAAATGTATTTATTATGAGATGAAAATATATACATGAACAAGAGAGAGATCTTCAAAAGGTAAACAAGGTATAAATGTAATGCATGAATGCATATATGAATACACATAGTCCTTGACTTACAACCACAATTGAGCCCAAAATTTCTGTTGTTAAGTGAAACATTTATTGAGTTTTGCCCCATTTTACAATCTTTCTTATCTGAGTCGTTAAGTGAATCATTGCACTGATAAGTTAGTAACTTTGTTTTCTAAGCAAATCTGGCTTTCCCATTGATTTTGCTTGTCAGAAACTAGCAAAGGAGGATCACATGACCTTGGGACAGAAATATGAACAAATTGTCAAGGATCTGAATTTTGATCACATGATCATGGGGATGCTGCAAAGGCTGCAACTGTGAAAAACGGTCATAAGTCACTTTTTTGCACTGTTCTTGGTAAGATTTTAGAAGTAGTTTGCCACTGTTTGCTTCTGAGGGCTGAGAGGGAATGAATGGTCCAGCAACTGGTTTTGTTCTTATAAGGTAGGACAAGAACTGTCTCTTGGTATCTAGCCTGATCCCTTAACCATTACACCAAACTGGCTCAATCACTAAATAACGGGATCTTATGATGCCTATATTACATACAAATCTGTAGATATTTACTTATCACATATGTTTAAATTGGAGAAAAGTAACAAAACAGAATAGCTTGAACTCATTTCCTTGTAAAAGAAACGGATGACAAACTTTTTATTTACCTAAAGCAAAGTTTGATAGAACAACTAGGACTTAGATAAATGCCTTGGGGGAAAAAAATAATCTGGCCTGAAGGCCATCAATTACCTTTCCTATCTTAGTCTATTGCTTTCCTGCTATCTTGGGCAGAATTTAAAAGGAGATTAGATGAATTCAGAGTACATAATTGTTAACTATTTACCTCCAGTTTCAAAGGCAGCATGCCTCAGAGTGTAAGATGCTGGGCAGTGTGTTGCTGAATGCATGGTTTGCTTGTAAGGTGACAATTTAGCCTCTGAGAGGAACTAGTTAAGGCCTTTGTCTGAACCTGCAGGTTTTTTTTATGTTCTTCACCATTAGCCTGACTAATATTTACCTGCAGAATCAATATACATGAATATATTGAATATATGAGGATCAGATGAAAACCAATCTCCTCATAAATTGCTTGTGAGGTATCTGGCTACTGCTATTGGAACAAAATGTTGTAAACTAACAACTTGTCTTTTAATCTACTTGGCACTATTTTTACATATACACAAAAGCATTTCTAAAGCTATATCCTCCACCCAGGACTTGCCTTTTGTCAATATTAGTCTGTACATTTTTTTCTTTTATAAAATTCATACTCAGTAAATAATCTAGCAGCACACCATTATGTTTTATGTTCTGCTCTAGAAACGTGACATAACCAAAGCAGAATCACTGATAACATTTTGAAATAATCTGAAATATTTTCTTGGGTCCTTTAAATGCTCTCTTTCTCATATGGGGATTTCTTTACTATCTGAGGTCTGCAGGGTTGCAGAAACCTAACCCCCACCACATAGTTGGTACACTGGGATGTCAGTTTGGAGGAAAGATATGCTATTTAAATGTCACCACAGCTGCAGGGGAGCTTGTCATAGAAAAATGGCTCTTGCAAGCCAGGTATGGCACAACAGCTGTGATAGTTTATTGCACTCATTTACTTAATGGAATTAATTTTTCTAAGAAGTTCTGATGTTCAAGTAGTTACCACAATTTTGGAAAAAGATCTGGATAACTGGAATTGATCAGATAAATTGCTCAGGCTTAGTCTATAAATAGTCTAAGTAGTCCTAGAAGATGCTCAAACATGGGATGACTTATTCTCAAAAAGCCAGCTTGGATTGCATTGTATGGAAAGGGAATAGTTTATTCTAGTGAGTATTCTTGTCCACAGTATGATGAGAGTTTTTCTCCAGACTTTTTAGGAATTTAAAATTTTTTTCTGCTTGTTTCTTTAAAGTTGCATCAGGTCTGTTTTCAGGCTTACCTCACAATCTGTAGTAAAATATGAATGTTCCCAACTCAAAAAAGCAGAAAATCAATTTTCCCAAATCTGTTTGGATGGAGCTCAAAGAGTGCAAAAACAGAGTCTTGTATATAATTTTGTGGTATCAGAATAGCCATTTTTGGTTTAAATTTAAAAGATATAAATTTTCTCTGAGTGCAAATCTTTTAGAATAACATACAAAGTAAAAATATAAATGCACTATTAAAATGTATGGATGTAAGCATCTTAATTCTTTCAAAAAATAAATTACACTATGTTAGAATTTTTAGCAATAATTTGTTTTCTTTCTTTCTTCAGGCATAACTTTAGCAATAGATTCTATGCACTTTTCTCCATTGTCCCTGCCAGTGTGAGCTTGGCCTGCCATAGTGTTCACTTCTAAATCCTGTAATTTCCTTTCAAAAACGCACAACTGTTTGAGTCTTGGGCAAATTGCTTATTTCAAAGTAGGTCTATAGCAATCACTAAATTGGGTCACAAATAAATGGTTTCAGCGATAGGTAGGCATGTGCAATTCCTCATATGTGCACAGCACCCTGCTGGGAATATTTTTAAGCCTTATGAAAACAATTGTGGCCAAATAAAAACGCTTCAAACTTTGAACAAGGTGAAATTGGAAAGCATCTGAGGGAGCGTTACACTTTCCTAGGAATTTTTGCTTCAATGTTTCAGTAATATTCTGCTGCAAGATCCATCTGGTGGCAATGCTGTTGTTAAGACTCTTGATTAAAGTTAGGTCTAGTGCTATCTCCTTATAGTCCTAAAGCATATAGGTAGTCCTCAATTTATGAGAACAATTTAGTTGTAAGTCATTGTAGTCATTAAGTGAGATACGATAGCCACAGTCCCAGTTCTCCCTAGTGCACTTGGGCATGGTGGGACAGGGAAAAGACCTAAATCTTTGGGGAGTGGTAGTGGGGAGGGAGGAGGCCTATGTGTTGGTGGACTTAGATGGCCAAGGCCTTCCAGGCCTTTGCAGATTTTTGTGTGCCAGTGTGGGGAGGGAGGAGGCCTATGTGCCAGTGGACTTAGCCGGCCGAGGCCTTCCAACCTATGGTGGGGAGGAGTTGTAGCACTCCCATGGTCAAAAGGGAGCCAAGGACCCTAATGTAAAGGTCAGAACTTTGGTAAGGGATCATAAGTCCCTTTGTTCAGTGCCACCATACTTTTGAATAGTTGTTGCATGAATCCTTGTAAGTTGAAGGCTAACACAAATATAGGCTGCATGATTAGAAGACTGAGATCTTCCTCCTCACCGTGGGTTGGAAGGCCTCAGCCAGCTAAGTCCACCAACATAGACCTCATCCCTCTCTAGCAAAATAAATGATGGGCCAACTTGAGTGAATCATGGAAGAAGCAGGAACATATTTTCAAAAGTGGCAGACAGTCATAGTTTTCAGGGAGCTGATCTAAGCCTGTTAACCCTAAGATTCAAATCACTACCATCTTATTTGAACAGCAGCCATGGTTTGATTATTCTTCATCCTGCTCACATGGAATGGAGTAAGGAAAGATGTGAAATGGATAAATGAATAATAAGGATCAGATCTGGGCAAAACTCCTTAGCCAAGAAGATATGTAAGAACATGGATGTCAATAGCCTTAGGAACTTGAATATGCGCTAGGCATATCAGAGCTGTTCAAATTTCTTTGTAATTTTATATCTTTAGATGAGAATATAATTTGATTGCATTTTTATAAAAAATGATTTTTCAATAGGGCAGGGCTATCAAACTGGCGGCCTGTGGGCCGGAGGCACTGCAAAGACAAAAAATGTCATGAGAAGTCACGATAAGTCATGTGACGCGATCTAGTTTGACACCCGTGCTATAGGGTGTCAAGTTGGAATGGGGTGGGAAAATGAAAGCACTGTTGTGTTCATACTGATGTTGTACAACTATATGAAAGAGACAGCACTTACTATATAATGCTGCGTTTGTTATTTTAACAGAAGCATTTAGATCCTGTGGATTCCTAAGTGATCTTTTCAAGATATACTATGGTTATATGCTTAAGCAATTGGATAATCTCAACTCTGCCTCTTCTTTTCAGGATGACATTCTGGACATTCTCATTTTTATATTTATTGTTCTATACTTTTCATAAAGTGTATATGAATGAAAATTTTATCTCCCTTAGTGTTTTTGTCTTACTTTTTCTTAATTCACTTTTTAAATGTTCTTGTCAATTCTGTGAAATTTTTTTCCTTTTGTATTTTAATTTTCTGAATAGAATAAAAAACGATAAAAAATAAAATATTATCCGTCATCAAGAATTGTATCCTTTTTCCTTACAGATACAGTTGCCTCTGTTATGGTATATTTAAAGAACTCTGTATTTGAAAGGAAAGACAGATTAAATTGGTTGTTTTATTCTTGGGGTGCAAAATACACTGTTTACCTCTGGGTCCAAAATCGTACTTCTGTAGTCAATCATAATTTAACAGGAAAATTCAGTGGATTTCTCTTGGAGAATTCATTGAAAATAAACAATTTCACATACAAGATAAATTATGATAGAATTTCCCAAGCAAATAAGATATTACTTAAATGAATTTCCTACCCCTCAGCATAATGCAGCCAAGGTACATTATTCCCATGATTTCAACAGACAAAAGTGAACTGCATTCCATATTAATTGCAAATCAGATGTAGATATACTTAATGTATGCCAAAATGGAATTTGTTTATGCAGAGGGCTGGACTAAAGGCAAATAATGTTTCTTTTGATGTGACTACATCTACTGGCTAAGATCCAAGACAGTATTTTATACACATTCAAGATTTTCTATGCAAATGTTTATAGAGTTAAACCTCACTTTTCCTAATATATTAACTAAAAGTAACTGTAGTAGTCACTTTGAGTGTTCCAGAAACAAAAAAAAAACAAGATAAAGAATCATTCCCATAAAAAGCTGAGGTATGCTGGAAACCAGACAGTTTATATGAGATGACAATATTTCAAAACATGCAACTACAAAATTAAACAATAAGTCAAGCACAGGTAACAGAATACAGTATGACTTCAAAATAGAAAGACTTGTTGCCTCAGTCAAATGATTACATTTTAAAGTTACTATGCACTCATTAACAGCATATTTAGCACAGTGATCCAGTTTGCATATTATTGTTAAGGCTCAAATAGTTTATTTAGTTTTATTGAACAACAGCAGGCTGGACCTGCGCAATGTAAAAAGCATAAATTCTACTATCTAAATCACAAGGGCTGATTTCACACAGTAGGATAAACCCAAACAAAATAAATCATATTATGGCTAGTGTGATTTGTGAAATAGTCACAACAGGGGTGTTTTGACTTATTTCTTGATAAGGGACTGCAGTGAATGATATGTGTTGTGAAGTCCATTTTTCATTCACTTACTGAAAAAATTCAGTAAGTAAGACTTGGCTTCTAGCATTGGATCACTATTTTCTTCAAATATCTGACTTTGGATATTATAGACACCTTTTAGTCATGGCTTGCATGACTGACATGAGAAGATGAATTTTTATACAAAGAAGTATAACATTCATTGTCTTTTAACTTGTGACAATATTGTACTGTATAGCTTCAGTGGTACTGCTTGAAATGGGCACATGTATTCTCAAATACAATTTAAGAGTAGTTCACAATTTCAAGCCTGTCATGATAACCATGGTTCTGTCCTAACAAATATCTAGTTCTATTTAGACTGTGTACATTGATTGATTATGTGTTGTCAAGTCATTTTCAACTCCTAGCAACCACATAGATTTTTGTCCGTGATGATCTGTTCCTAATCCATTCTTTCATGTCTACCAATAGTGTACTCCTCACCTCTGTAAATGAGTCCATCCGGAATAACAAAGTTGGAAGGGACCTTGGAGGTGTTCTAGTCCACCTTCCTGCTCAAGCAGGAAACCTTATACCATTTCAGACAAATCATTGTCTAATCTCTTCTTAAAAAACCCCAGTTGTGGAACACCCACAACTTCTGGAGATACCAGAAAGTCATTCCACTGATTAATTGTTCTAACTGTCATTAAATTTCTCCTTAGTTCTAGGTTGCTTCTCTCTTTGATTAGTTTCCATCCATTGCTTCTTAACCTGTCCTCAAGTGCTTTGGAGAATAGGTTGAGCTCCCTCTTCTTCTTTTTTTTTTAACAATTTTTATTATTTTTCCATTTTACACAAACAGAAGCTTAAGAACCAGCGTGGAGATAACAATAACATTACATGTATACAATTCACACAATATTTCTTAAAACTTCCCTCTCTATCTATGTGGAATATTATAAACAATTAAATTTAAATAAATTCATTCATTAATATATCTAAATATAGATTTCCTTAATAAAAACTTTCAACCGCTCAATATCAATATAATAATCAAATTAGTACAGTCCTATAACCAATTCATTCATTAGTATATCACTATATATAAATTAAATGCTTAAATCAAAACAAACATTCTCTATCTATTTAAATTATTGGAATCTCAGTACATTTCTAACACAAATTTTCATTAAATATATTGCTGCATATAAATTTCACTAGTCAATAATCTTTTACAAAAGCTCCTTATCTATCCCAAAGATCCTGTTTTAAACTTTATTAATTTTTTGAAATATTTAAATTTAAGTTAACCTAATTATTTTATTTAAGAGCCCCCAAATTTCTCTTATTTAAACATATTAGCTCCAAAACTAAATTCCTACCTTTCTCAACTATAGTTCTATTCTTTTTCAATAATTCTCCAATTATTATTTCCATCTCATTCCAAAACAAAAACCACAAAAAGGAAAAGAAAAACAAACATACAAACAAAAAGAAAAAGAGAAAAAAAGAGAAAAAAACACATCTTCTTGCTATACTTCAATATTAAATTCTAAATCATTTCATAATAGTCTCCCATTTAACACAAACCAAATCCAAGACAGTCCAAATCACTATAAAACCTTTACCATGCCTAATTATCATCTCAAATTTAATATTTATATCTTATTCTGGGTTTCCTTCTATTCCAAATAGGTTTCCATAGTCGAGTCTCTAGTTCTAGAAATAGCTCTCCCATTGTCTCCTGCCACACTGGGCATAGCAACAGGAGGTCTCCCATCATCCATTTTCTTAGGCTGGTATAAGGGTTATAGTCATTCTAAAAAGCTCATGCCAAAACATCATTTCCCATCTTTTTCAAGGTTGCATAAACTTTAGATGAAATCATTTTTTTAATATAGTCCTCTTTAATCAAGTTTTGCTCTTCTTCCAATAGTTTTTCCTTTCTCAGAAAGTCAAATGGTATCTGCAAATCAGCTTGAGCTTCCAAAATAAGCTCCTCCATTTCCATATTATAGGTCGTCTGACCATTTATATCAAGGCTTATTCCAGGTGTCAATTGAAAATCCAACTGTACATTTGCTTCTTCTTTTGAATGCAAGCTACAGTTTCACTTGAAGCTTGTGTTTGAGTTTGTCGATATGAAGAGATCTCCTTTTTACAAGCAATTATCATCTCCATGTTTTCCAAGATTTTATCCAAAATATATTTATAAATAGAATCTGAATGGGTTTCCTCAATTTTTATCATATTTGAAGACAATATCTTTTTTGGGGAAACTATATTAAAACGCAATCAATCAATATCCATCTCCTCCCCAGTTCTTAGTCTATTTCCTTTATGCAAATTTCAAGAGAAAAAAAAAAAGCAAGCACGATATGTAGTTTCAGCAGAAAATATCCCCCAACAAATACTCAAAGTTAATCAAATAATCAGTCTTTTCGGAAAACATAAAAAATAAGAGAAAATAATACTCTCCGGATGTATAGCCTCTTAAATCTCTTTAAAAGAAAATTTCTTGGAGCTCCAAAGTATTCAAAAATAGAATCAGCCAATAAAACAAAAATAGATTTCATCCTTTTCTTAAGCTTCTCCACCCCCAATTAAAATGCCACTTCAACAAAAAGGGGAATAATTCCCAAAAAAACCTTTTCACAGGAAAAAAGAAAAAAAGAAAAATAGAGTAAAAAAAAATCTCACCGAATCTTCCACGGTGGGCCTGCTTGCTTAGATGATCTTATGGCTTACGGTTGGTGCAGCTAAATGATCAGCCATTTTACTGGCTGATCTTTACCCTGTCGGCCCAAAGGAGATACTCGGTGCACAGAGGGCACTGCCACTCCTCTGCGACTATCCGAGAAGCCTCCTCAATGGTAGACGCTCCTCCAGAGCATCTTTTTGACTCTCTAAGGGGTCTACCAGCAGGGGAAACTCGATCGGCAAAGGGACGACTCCCTTTGCTCAACTGCACCACCGTGACCCGGAACTGGAAGCCTCAGTTGAGCTCCCTCTTCTTTGTGGCAGCCCCTGAGATATTGGAACACTGCTATCATGTCACATGTTATCCACCTTGCTGCTAGTCTTCTTTTCTTTCTTTCTACATTTCCCAGCATTAGAATCTTTTCCAGAGAGCTGAGAATTTGCATAATGTGTCTGAACTAGGATAATTTGAGCCTGGTCATTTGCATCTTCTCCAGCACCAAAGTTCAAAAGCATTCCTTGGTCATCTCTTAGTTGTTTGTTTGCAGACATTTCATTACCCAACTAGGTAACATTATCAGTGCGAGTGAATGTTTGGTTTACTTCCTGTTTATATACAATAGCTTATCCTGCCAGTTTTGGTGGGATGTGGCTTTCTCCTTGGTAGTTCTTGTTTAGGGTATTGTTTTCTGCTTGATTGTTTATCTGGTGTTTATCCTTGCTTATCTGGGTGTTGGCTGCTTGGGAAGAAGTGTGGTCTGATCTTTCTTTCCTTCTTAGCCTTTTAATTGTATCTTTTGAATTGTGTGTAAATATGGTTTATTTCTATGTGATTGTTGATGGCTGATTTTTCTGAATGCCAAGCTTCCAGAAATTCCCTAGCATTTTTGGATTTAGCTTGATCTAGTATGCTCATAGTTTCCAGTTGAAACTGTGGTTGAGTTTATCCAAATGCTGTGAGATGAAAGAGTTTTAACTGTATTTTCTAATGATTTGGGTTTGATTGAAATGATATCATTTCTGTATGTATGTATGTATGTGTGCATGCGAGTTGCAAGAATGCAGCGTCTTCATTTACAATCAATTTTAAGCATGAGGCTAAAGCAGCAGATTTACCACTCTTCTCTTCTTCTCTTCTCACAAGTGAAGGATTATACTGTTCAATTAAAATGGTTGTCAGTTTCTCAAACATATTCTTTGTTTAAATGGAGAATTAGCATTTTGAAATGAAAGGTGTGTTTTACACCATTGATGAAATTGAATTATGAAATTAAATTCTTGTAAAATTCTGTAAAACCAATTAGCATCAATCAGCCTCATTGTATATGAAATGATCAAAACCAAGGACATGAATGCACAGACATTTGTAGAATGAAAAAATACTTTAAAAAATAAATTAAAATGCACATAGGGTTAAAGGGAAAATCACTACGCTGTGATGATTTCAACATGATGTGAAAGAAACACTTCAACTCTCTTGAGTACAGATTCTCTCTGTTAAAGCAGTCTGTCATATTTTTCCCAATCAGCCTGAAATAAAGTTAAGACTGTTTTAAGAGCTCCACCGACTTCTTCATTCCTTAAAACAGCTCCACCATTTTTCAAACTAACCAGAAGTCTGAAGAAAAACTGGCTTCATTCTTATCAATAAATAAGAAAAAAATGTATTTTTGTGATGTTCAAAGCATTCTCTCTGAATTATTTTAGAGGTGTGTCCACAAAACCTAGCTAAGGCATCTTAAATGAAGGCCATTAAATTAAGATGATTAGAATGGCAGATGTGTTGATACATATATTCAGGGACTGAAAATTAAATGAGCTAATGTGTGAGGGAAGTTAGCCCAGAGAAGGAAATACTAAAAGGGCAGAAATATATATTTTTCCTCAAAAGGACTTTTTAAAACCAAACCTGGCCCCAAATCTATCTCTCTGCCTCAAGCAAGAGCTAGCCCCATACAAATGCAGATGTAAAACCATCAGAGAGTTGAAAACAGAGCACTCAAGAAGACAAAGAGAAGATCTGCATGCCCCACCCAAACTCTAGGAGTCATTAGCCCCATCACCTGGGAAGCAGGATATGATAATGGGATTAAACCACAGATATCAAGGCCTAGAAAAACACTCAGAAATAGCCTCAAGGTTCATGGCACAGGAACAGGAAATTATTCCAAACAAGGCTAGAGAGGGTATAAAAACCTACTGTCCATGTGCTCAACTCCTCTTTCTTCTCCTCTGCTCTTTCTTGCAAGGACCATCTTTCTGCTTCTCCAATAAACTGTAACCTTCTTCCCAAAGAAGTTGCCATGTTGCTTATTTATTCCCGGCTTGGATGAACCAGGATGAAGACTTACTTCTGACATGTGGTTGAGGAACTATTTAAAGAAATAGTTCTATACCTTAGAATCATTCATACTGTGCTCTAGGTTTTAGCCCTTGAACTGGCAGGTTAGAAGCCCAAATTGATTCCAAAAAACTGCCTTCTAAAGCTGTCCACATTCATAAGAGTCAAATTAGAAAAAGCTGAGGATTCAACCTTAAGGATGCAACTATGAAGATTTACATGAAAGTAAGTCCGATTAAAGTAAAATGTGTTTCCCCCCCCCAAGTAAATATACATAGGAACTCCATTAGTCATTCAGTGATGCCCTTCAAAATAAGGACAAAATCTCTGTGGAGCCATTGCTGGGATGAGATTTAGGAAGTTATTAGCTTAGGGATAAAATCAATCAGTAGAGACAAAGCTTTTGGGTAAGTTTCTCATTCTTTCAGTAATCTGTCATGTTGTGTAAAACTGGAATCTGCTGCTCAAAATTCCCCTTAGCTTTCTTGAGAATTACAATAATCTTATATAGTGTAGCTTGAATAAGGAACTTCTTTAGCCATACAGAAATTAAACCAGAAAGATGTTTCAAATAAGTTTATAATCCACCCTCCCATTAGTGGTAAAATCAGTATAAAAATGCGTTCTTTGTAAATTATCCTTTATTTTGAAGAGCACAATGCATTCTTTAAAAAACCATTTCACCTCTTCTCATGTAAGAAAATTCCATACTTGTCAGAATAAATAGATGGAATCATCTTATTAAAATTGTTCTTTGCCTTGAAGTTTTATACTTTATGATTTGTAATAGGATGCTACAAATAGTAACTGCACACAGCATCATATTTTGTCATTAGACATTCTATGAATTCTAAACATTCCCAAGGCCTTGGAATTAAGAAATAGTGCACTGAACATTCTAATAATAATAATAATAATAATAATAATAATAATAATAATAATAATAAAGTTGGAAGGGACCTTGGAGGTCATCTGGTCCAACCCCCTGCTCAAGCAGGAAACCCTATACCATTTCAGACAAATGGCTGTCCAGTCTCTTTTTAAAAACTTCCAGTGTTTGAGCATTCACACTTCTGGAGGCAGGTTGTTCCACTGGTTAATTGTTCTAACTGTCAGGAAGTTTCTCCTTAGTTCTAGGTTGCTTCTCTCCTTGTTTAGTTTCCATCCATTGCTTCTTGTCCTACTTTCAGGCACCTTGGAAAATAGCTTCACTCCCTCTTCTTTGTGGCAGTCCCTGAGATACTGGAATACTGCTATCATGTCCCCCCTCATCCTTCTTTTCATTAAACTAGACATACCCAATTCCAGCAGCCGTTCCTTATATGCTTTAGCCTCCAGTCCCCTAATCATCTTTGTTGCTCTTCTCTGTACTCTTTCTATAGTCTCAACATCTTTTTTACGTCATGGTGATGTATATTGCATAGGCCAGCCAAATATTTTCTACCAGACAATCCATGCCCTGTTGACTCATCCAGATTAAGAGATTGTATAATCGTGAGCTGGATGGAGGAGGTGGGAAGAGGTCCAGGGTAGCCACATGCTAGAATCTCTCAGAATATATCTAATAGATTAGAAAGGTATAGTTTGGGAAGCTTCTGTACATTAGGTGTAAGCAAATAAAGAATTAAACCTGATTGGTTTAATTGTTGTGTCATCTCTAGGCTTGAAAGACACAATTGTTGTGTCATCTCTAGGCTTGAAAGAAACTCAGTGAGGAGGCCAGCAGAAAGCTGCAAGTCCAAGGCCAGCAGGCAAGTATGTGTATGTGTGTGTGTGTGCCAGTTACGCTACATGGCTTAGGGAGGGTGTGGGGGTGGGTAGCATAGGCCAGGAAGGATATCCAGAAAGGATATTTTTCTGTTATTTGTTGTGTGCTATGCAAAACAAAAAACAAAAAACAAACCCTAAATAAAAATATGCACGAAAGGTAACTAATCAGAAAACCTAATGTCTAGGCATTTAATAGACTGAGAAGGAAATTGAAAGTGTGGGAAAATAGTATGAACTGTCTCATAACTGAAGATGCATTCTGAATTAAGTGAGACTGATTTTTCAGCAGAGATGCATAAATGGATATAACAATTGGAAGAAAATATGTCTGGAAATAAACAACCAGGCTTTCAGCTAGGACATTTTAAGGTACTTTGACCAGCATTTGTTACTCAGCAAGCTCTGAGGGAATTTGTTAATATAGCTTGTTATGAGCTATTTTTCTTTGGGATATTAAGGCCAAGGGCACCCATGCTTCCCTTTCATCATGGCACTGACTGGATCCATGCCTACTTAGTTCTAAGAGTAACACAACTCTAGGTGTTCAGTGTGCAGCATTAAGTGCTACTTTTTCCACAACACAGAATAGAGATCAATATTGGTTGCTTTTGATCAGTACCAGAGTGGAAGACTGAACAATGTGCTGAAGAAAAGGCGTGGGCTCAAATCTCTTGAAGGGGTGAGTATTCATTTCTCTATCTGCTCTACTTCTCAGAGTTAATGTAAGATGACCTGGGATTAGTGGTGGGATTCAGCCAGTTCACACCAGTTCAACAGAACCAGTAGCTAATAAGTCCAGAATGGACTTCCGGAAGTGGCATCCATATAGAGAACTGGTTGTTCACATATTTGAATCCCACTACTGCCTGGGATAAATGAATAACTGTTAGTCAGAGGATGTTGAACAAGCTGCAGGGATACATTAGTAACAAACATGGCTTAAGCAATGCAAGGAATGTGTAGAGGCAATTTCCAAAATTGATTTTAATATTAATTCTCTTGTATTAGAAACAGGCAAGCTTGAAAAAAATGGAAAACTCTGATATTTTCCTAATTTGCTTTTAAGTTTCCATAAGCTACTGGTGTAATTAGTACTTCTTGGACTGCTTAGTACATATGAATAAAAGGAGGAGTTTGTTGTCAACTCTTTTGTGTTGTTTCTTTATCATGCCTCTCTTAGTAGAATGTATTTATAAAGAAGAATTAAGTCTATGCAGGTCTGTGTGTGAAAGACTAATATCTGTCCCTGACGTACTATCCTATTTTCCCTCTTGAATTGAAGAGTTCTGCAAGAATGTAAGAACAATAGTCAGTAGCTTTTAAATAATGTGATATGATGTGGAAAATGGACTTATATGTAGCTATACAATCTTCCTCCCCCCCCCCTTTGTAGTAAGAAATCTACAGAGGTACAATGAACAAAAGTTTATAAATGCAAAATCAAATGCAAAAAGTTTATAAATGCAAAATATCATCCAGAATTTCAGTTGGCAGGTTAGAATGGGTTCAACTTTAAGTTAGTATCAATTATTCTGAGAAACAACATGGTGGTATGGTGGTTAGAATGCAGTATTGCAGACTAACTCTACTCATTGCCAGGAGTTTGATTCTGACCACTCAAGGTTGACTCATCCTTCCATCCTTCCAAGATCAGTAAAAAGAGGACCCAGATTGTTGGGGACATTATGCTGACTTTGTAAACTGCTTAGAGCAGACATGTCAAACTCACGAGGTCATGTGACGTCGTGCAATGTATCGGGATGGTTTTGGCATTGCTGGCAATGGGGTGGGTGCGGCTTCCAGATGACGCATCTGGCCCGTGGGCTGGCAGTTTGACACCCCTGGCTTAGAGAGGGCCGTAAAGCACCATGAAACAGTATATAAGTCTAAGTGCTATTGCTATTTTATGGCCTGCTATCTTCTCTTGATAGGCTTAAACTGTATCCCCAACAAAAGTCATTTTTAGATCATAATCAGAATAGGCTAGAAAAGCAGATAATATGGACTGGGAAGGAATATCTATATTAAGCCTGTAAATGACATCATCCATTACATCAAAATGGAATTGGAAAATGGCTTTTTCAGTTCTTTAGAATTTAAGAGTTATACAATGAAGTTTGATGGAAAATCTTGAAAAGCAATGATTTGATCTCATTTTGCTGTAAATAAACAGGTAAATTCTCCAGGTGGAACTATTTTTTTATCATTTAATAGAATTCTGAAGGTTAGCAAGCTGTGCTGCCATCAAACACTTGAAAACCATGGCTTTCATACATTGTACTAAGTAAAAATGGCTGAGAATAAACTCAGGAGGGGCTTATTTTTGAGGAACATACATAAGATTGCTTTATGTTTTAAACACTTAAACTCCATAAAGTATAATATTAATATGTTAACCCACTGGAAAGGTTTAAGGAGCTACAGATGCAGCTTAATGAAATAAATGGCAATCTAGGATTCTACTTTTACATTAACAAAAAGTTGGGTAAGTAGAGTGGGACTATTGTGTTCTAGGTTTTAAAAACCCCTTTGTCTAATATTGTTTTCTAGATCTAAATATTTTTTTCCTGCCTCATGGATGCTGTTATTTCCTTGGCATTGTGTGTGCATGTGTATGTCAGTTACCTGGTGGTATACATTCTTCCTATAGGCATCTCTTCCAAACCAAATTGATGCTAAAATATCAAAATGTGTCTTGCCATGTAAGTTATGTCCTTTTGTACTTCCATTACAGTGTTGCACACAAGTATGTAAGAGGGAGAACTTTGCATCATGAAGCTCATTGCATCACTCCCTATATTCCCCTGAAATAAAAGAGCTCAACATGTTTAAAAAGTGATTGGGAAGAAATAAGTAACTCTGTTTTAGGTGAAAAAACAAAAAAACATGAAATTGATTTAAGGACTCAGTTCAGATGTGATTCTTAAAACACCCACAACTCTTCTTTAGGCTGGTTTGGAAGTCTGAAAGAAGATTGCCTGCTTTACTGAATAGCAGAGAGATGCTATGGACAGAAGTGCTTCTTCAGAATTACTTTTGAAGCCAATGCAGTTCAACAAAGCAGACCAGAAACATGGGTGCAATTTAAATAATCAAAACATTACAATTGAAAGTATTAAACCAACTAAACTTAAGCATGGCGGGAGATTCATTGAACTAAAATTAGACTTTGTGAAATTTGACTTTTCTTTTTAAAACATCTCCCCCTGGTAGTTGTTCTACTTTCTACTTGAAATGACAAGTACCTAACCTTGTCTGAAAGTTTCATATAAAAAAATGATTAAATAAATAAATTGGAATCAATGTCAGAGTCATCAACCCTTTTAAAGGCCAAATTAAACTCTGCAGTGTGCAACTATAGAAGAAAATGCCTTATGTTGCTGGCTTAGTTAATGATGACTGAGAGAAACCATTAATTTGGTTGAGGACCTCCTGCAAGGCTCACCAATTCCATGCTTTCTGCAGCTGCTTTCTCAGCTGGGATTTCTAAATCAGTACTGTGAGAACAGACAGAAATGGCCATCATGCACTTTCTCATGGTAGCAATTTGCCTCTCAGTGATGGAAACATTCTGTTCAATTTACAGTTTAGCCTTCTGTTCTCCTACTGACCAGCTCTTTCTCACTATAAGGTCTTCTGCTGAGATGGTATTTTTATAAGGGAATCTTTTAATTTATCTTAGATAAAAAGATATCGATGAACAAACAGTTGGTTTATCAGATTATATTTATTTTCAGACTTATATGGCTGCCTATCCCATACAATAACTCTAGATGGCTCACTGCGATCCTTAAAACATAGTTAAAAACATACCCTCCCCCCCAGGCATCAGACCAAATATCCTCCCAGTTGAATTATTATAGCCCAATGTTTAGAACAAAACTCATCTCTTCACAGCCCTTTGAGGCACTGAAAGGCAGGGATCCTTTTGATCTTGGCTGGGAAGCTGTTCCAAAGGACTGGGGGGGGGGAGCCACCAAGAAGGCACACCTCTAAGACCGCATTAGAGAGCAACAGTTGTGAGAGGGCACTCAGAGTGAGGTGGCCCTGCAAGCAACGTGTCCCTAATGTCATGTAGACTTTAAAAGTGTATGTAGACTTGTAGACTTTAACCAGCACCCTAAATATTTATCTGAAATAATAATAATAATAATAATAATAATAATAATAAGTCTAAATTGCATCCAGAAAGCAACTGTAAGCCAGAGCAGCTTATGCACAATGATGTTACTTGGGTGAAACATGTGCATACTGCTACATTCTGGGTCATTTGCAGCCTGGTTTTCAAGGGCAGTCCAAAGTAGATCACGTTGCAGTAATGCAAACAGGAGTTGACTATGGCATGAGTGACTGTGAGCAAGGACTCCTGGTATATTCTTTAGGTTTTTATGAATCCCATTGTGAAGCAGGCACACAATTCATAATTTTCTTCAATATTGTTTACTTAATCCACTTGACTTGACATCTATCTACTATATGAAAAAAAAAGTTAACAGCAAAATTAAAATTCAAAACCCTCTGTTAACAGTCTATTATTGTATTTCACTCTCAGAAAGTCTACAATGGCTTCTGGTCTACAGTCTTTGTTGCTGGTCCATCCAGGATCAAATATCCTAGATTGATTCTCAATGACAAGGCTTTTCTTTAATATATTAATTGGGATCTTTTCTAACAGTTGGATTTTATTCTCCAAAATAATACATCTCTGTTGTGGATATCTCCACATCATCTGTTGTTCAAAAAAAAAAAAATCTCCCGTGAGTTGTAAGACAACATTTCTTAACATTTCTTTTCCAATTAGATATAATAAATCCATCCCCTAATCTCCACCAATCTTCTTGAAAAAATTGAGTTCATCGCTGGCCAATAAATTGTATTACAGTAGCGTTGTGGAGAAGACATTACATTTTGAGAATAAAATCAGTCAGTTTCATACATGCTAAGCCACCATTTTGTAAACATGGTGAGCTGAACAAATCAAATGACACATGATGCTAAATTGAGTGAATAATCCATGGCCTAAAACTCAGAGATCACTCTCCGATTTTTGTTTCTGGTGCTTGGAGACCTACAGATTCCTGCACTGAAATTTGACAGTGAATAACCCATCAACAGAGACAGGATTTCCTCTTTTTTGTGGGAAAGCAAACAAAAGTGGTGCGATTTTGTTTATTTAATTCAAATTAGGTGCTATTGGACTCTAAACCAATTCTGAACAGTGCACAATACAGAATAAAAATATAATACAGAACTAAACAAGATGGGATGCATCTTGTTTGCTCTGTACAAAACCATATCCAGCAAGGGGCTTAATCCATTTTAACACAAGGCCTGGGGCAACAACCAGGTTTTCAAGTACTTATCAAACATCATCAGGGTGGAAACCACATTGATTTCATGGTATCCATTAGTGTGACACTTACTGGTTGAATCACCTGCTGCAGTTATAAATAAATTAGAAGACATAAGGAACAATTAGGGATGAATTCAGATTCATGATCCTACAACCAACTCTAAATTCCAATCTACTTCTTGAACATACATGGCTTTTTGTTCACCCCCTTCGCTGTATGAGAGGCATTGTAAGTAAATGGAAAATCTGTCTTTTTTAATGCTTTAGTTATTGTGAGTAGCTTAAATACAGTTTGGCCAGAAGTGTACTTCACCCTTTCTCAACTCCAATATTTATGGAACAGGAAATAAAACATTTGAAACCATTCCTTGTGGGTGAGAATTAAGAATATCCCCCTAACTATATTCTTTGTTTAAACATATTGTTCATTGCATTTGAAATTTACTGTGTGTTCAGTTTACTTCATATTTGCTTGTAGTATCCATTTTATCAGCTGATTGGAAAGTAATGATTATTGAATTATTTTTGTTATTCTATAGCAGGCAAGTGGGCTGCTTCTTTGTGCTTTAGTATGCCAGTCTCTATGTCCTATTTTTCTTGGAATGATATTCCTGTCTTAAAAGCAGGCTTCCACACGTGATAAGCTTATATACATAGATAACAAAGAAAATATGGGTGAAGCCATCTCCCCAAATAGCTACAGAGATAGTCTTCAGTGTGATATTATTGGTTCTCAGCATAGTTTTGGTTGCCTTCAGAATGTTTGTGCTTTTGCTTGTTAGATTTTAGGAGACTATATTGATGTGCTTTCTTTTCTTTTGCTTATCTCTCTGTTTGAATGCAAGGACTGTTACCAAAATTTTATCATCCATGCAGAAGAGGGAGATGTCAGTAAGCTGGCTGGATATTAAACAAGAGCACTGTTGTTGCAGCTCTCCAGTATAAATCAGTGTTGTGCTTAACCTTCTGAACTTGATGCTAATACCTTAGGACAGGGGACTTCTGCTGAAAAATCTGCTCCCTTGTGGTTACAGCTTTGCCCTTTAGTAAAATGATGGTTTGTTCCTGAGACAGAGTGTTAATGGTCTTGGTGATTTTTTCCTTTCGGAAAAGGCTACTTGCAGATCAGAGCTGAAATCAAGGGAACATCATCTGTGGATTGTACCATTAACTAAACAGGAATTCCTCAGCTTTGGAATATCTCTAGATTTTGTATTTCATGCCATATCCTGAGAATACATTATAGGCAGCCAACTGTTAACAAAAAGTGTCAAAGGAGATCCTGTAGTGTATGTGTACTATAATTCTCATCTGTCTGGCGCACACTAATTTAGCCACCTGTTCCTGCCTCTATAGGCTGCACAAATTAGATGGTCTCTAGAGAGTTTATGCAGCTGATTGATTCTACTTTGCTGCCAAGGCAACCATGGTCTCTCTGCTCTGTGATGTAGACACTACTTTATAACTTGGTTTTGGTTGAAGGCAAAAGAAAAAAAAGTAGGGGAGAAAAATCTGTTCTGTATCTAAACAGAGGTGATCTATGTTTAATGAAGATTTGCACTAGAGTTTTATTTCCTTGCAGAAAAATACATAGCCTAAAGATGAGACACATACAATTAGAAGTCTGTGAAATAAGGGATGAGTGAAGAACAGGAGTGTATGCCAAGAGTATATACTACCGACAGAGATACCCAATGTACAAAAGTCTACATGAAGCCATTATGTGATATTACCCACTTTTTTTTGGGGGGGGGGTTAGTTTCATCAGTAGACTGATGTCATCCAACTACATCTTTCAGCCCAAGCTGGCCAAGTAAGGTGCTATTGAAGTCCTCTCATGGTGCCTGAAGGTTATGTGAGCCAGGATGGGCAGGAACTGTTTATAGTTCAACCCTAGCAAGGCTGAGTAGATATTAGGGTCACCTAAATTTGAAGAGATTCTAACTTTAATCTTGGGCAAGGTTGCACTTCCTCATTCAAGGGTGGTATAAAGACTTGCTGGACCCAATTCCTGCTTGATTAATGGGTGACAATTGTGATAAAGAAGCCCCTTTAACAGCTTCATCAGGTGCACCGGTTTCACCCTTTCTAGGATTGGGAGGCTCTTCAATTATTTCAGGCACTGGGGCAGGACTTCAACAGTACCTTATTTGGCCAACCTGGATGTAATTGGAATGGGGTCTAGGTATGACCAATGCTTATGTAAACATTAAAAATATATGATGGCCTTAGCTGTTATATGGAGACAAGGGAGAAATAAGGTAAGTATGATGTTGTAACACGGAAGATGTCACTTAGATGTCGTGATTGTGAAAGCTAAGCAGGGATGTCCTTAGTATGGGAAACTATCTGGAAATTTCAAGACTGTAGCTGGATTAAACTAGCTCTTTCAGGAAAACTGCATGGATGCAGATACTAGAAGTTGCTTTGACATTGTCTTTAGTGTTTAAGAGCTCTTCAATACAATTTAGAGTTAACATGTCATTAATATGTGACCTTAATTTTCATTTTGTTGGTTGCTTTAACAGCCGATGAATATACATCAATTTGTTCCCCAAATGCCAATCATGGACACAACAGCAGGAGGATTGCAACTGATGAAACATTGAGATTGGACTAAGGAGAGCTTGTTTCAAATCTTTATATAATTATGAATTAGAATGGCCTCAGAACAACTGGTGGTATTCATTCATTTATTTAATTCATATGGCCACCCATTTTAGAAATGGGTTAGAAAGCAGGAGACCATGAGATCAAGTCCTGCCTTAGCCATGAAAACCTGCTGGGTAACTTTGGGCCAGTCATTCTCTCTCAGCTCAACCTGCCTTATAGGGTTGTTGTTGTGAGAAAAATAGCAGGCAAAGTTTATGTTGCATATGTTCACTATCTTGAGTTATTTGTAAAAAATAATAAAGGTGGGATACAAACAAACACAAAATTGGCCATTGGGAGAGAAACAGTAAAAGGCTCCATGGTATCCGAAGCAGAACATCCAGATTCAGTCACAGCTTTATTCCATACAGTATTATCCTTGTGAACTCTAAAGCTTCCTCCTTCCATTATGTATTCAAAATGGACAGTGATTAATATTTATACATTACTTATATGTAAGGGTGTAGGTCTATATATATGTTGTCTATAGCAGGGGTCCTCAACCTTGGCAACTTTAAGACTGGTCTTAAAATTGCCAAGGTTGAAGACCCCTGGTCTATAGTATGTTTTAAATGTGAGAGGAAGCAAATAAATTTCATTTTTTTTAATGTGTGCCATTGTGCCCACAGGAAAAAAATGACAATAAAGATTATCTAAAACTAACCTGTACAATATAACCAACCCGTACAATAAAATGAACAGATACAACGCAAGTATTTCAGTAACACTAAACCACTCCAATGTATATTTATGAAGCCGATTGGCTGTTTTTCTATCAGTATGATCATGTAAAGTAGACCACATACCCCAGACAGTTAATTATCTTTAGTTCCATGCAGTTTCATTTTTTTACAGAGGCCCAAGGAAGGCTTGCTTGTGAAGAGAATCCAGTAACATTTGGCACTATAGAGGAAATCTGTTCTCTTGTTCTTAGGAAACCATGCTTTCTTCTACTGAACATGGTTGCTAGGGAAATCACCTTCTTTGTAAGAGTTCAAGGTATCAGACTCACTTCCCCTCATAGATGTAGCTAGGAATGCAATTTTCCAGTTCAATATAATGCAAAGGCTTACAGTGATACAGCTTACCAGAAATACTGTACTGCACAAGGCTTCTTCAATTTGTCTTGTGCTATTTTAGTTATTTAGCAAACTTACATAGCCACTCTCCTTATATACCATAACCCTTGGCAGCTCATAGCAACAATAAAGACATAATAAATAATAAAAAAAACCAACATCCCAAAACCAGCATTTCGTGGTTTAAAGCAACACTCCACAATCACTGGGCCTAGATTCATCCCATCACAATTCTTGGGAGAAGAGACAACATCTTAAGGTCCCTCAGATGGATCACAAAATGGAGGATGTTCTAAGGGCGGGGGGGGGGAAACCATTACTGAGAAGGTGTATTTCCTAAGTCCCACTAAATAACAGGGAGTTGAAGTCCACAAGTCTTAAAGTTGCCAAGGTTGGAGACCCCTGACCTAGAGCATGTCACCTTAGCTGACGTGGAAAATGGTTGCTTGCTGTGCTCTTTGTAAACAAATATACATTTCTTCTATCTATGATTTCCTGATAATAGAAACTGGACCACATTATGTCAAAAGAATGGTTCAACATTTTCATGTTACAAATCTGCTGTTTCTCTACTGAAGCAAAGCCATTCTGTATGTGGGATTGTTATGATGTATTATACTGTGTTATAGGTAGTCCTCGACTTATGACTGCAAGTGGGATTGGAATTTCCATTGTAAGTCATGATGGTCATAAGTTGAGATACCCATGTGGCTGGACCCAATTTTACAGCCGTTTTTAAAGTGATCACTAAGTGAGTGACATGGTTGTAAGTGCAAACTCATTTTCCTGAATGCCAGAAAGCAGCAAAAAGAAAAAAAAAGAAAAAAAAAGAAAAGAAAAACCACCATTGCAAATGGTGGCCATGTGACCACAGCACATTGCAACCATTGTAAATGTGAGCTAGTTGCCAAATGTGCAAAATGTAGTCTTGTGACCATCGGATAGGAATGTGGTAGCACCCTTTCCGTGGCTATCACAATTCTGAACAGTTATTAAATGACTGGTCATAACCCAAGAATTACCTATATGTTATTTTCATAAGGCTTATAAGATGCTTCAGTTGAAGCTGACTTTGAATGGTATATAATTTTGAGGGGGAATTATATGGGATGCACTGAGGGAAAGTATACTGCTCAAAAAAATAAAGGGAACACAAATGTATAGGATCCTATATGTTTGTGTTCCCTTTATTTTTTTGAGCAGTATATTAAGAGAAGTAAATGAGACGAGGAGAGGAGATAACCCTATCATGAGTGATGAGGGGCAGAATTTGTCTTCATTGAATTATTTCTCAGATTGCAGCCCAATTAATCTGGTCTATAAAGCTTAATTGGAACTAATTATTTAGTTTAATTGGTCTGCCACACTTTTGAACTGACTTTTTCCAACAATTATGTAGATTGGGTTCTCTGTAAATTTGGCAATTCAAGTTCTCAAAGAAATATTTTATTTTATTTCACTTTTATTTTTGGCATTTTAAACAGTTTAAACATAGAAGACAGAGACAGTACAGATTCATTTCCTTGGTTGTCTGGAGAATTTAAAGATTTAAGAGATAGAATTGATTTAGATAAAAAAAAGAAATATGCAAGGACAACTCATCCTATGCTTTTCTTAAACATTTTGACATGCTGTAATAGATCATACTGCTACTGCTGATGTATATGCTATTTCTCAGTGTGTATACATTTTTTTTGTGCACCAAGTCACCAACCATACACAGGAAAATAAATATGACAAAGAAAATCTGTTGCTTGGTAGTATATGTTTTTCATGTGACAAAGAAGGGTCAATTTAATCCAATACAGTAACTTTTGGCTAATCAGAAGGTCCCAGAGCTGTTGATTATATTGCACTCGAGATGAGTGGTGGTGATGGTGGTGTCCCTGGAGATGCTTCTTTTTGCATGAGCTCACATCACATGCCAGAATGACTTCATGCTTGGCAAATCTCATTTTAGGGGGTAGGGAAGCGTCTGTCATTCCTTTTGCATTGGCTTATCTGCATTGCACTTGGATTTCATAAAGTAAGCATTTTTCTCTTCCATGTGTAAAGAAACTATATCAACAGCAATCATATAAGAATGCAAAAGAGCAGAGAGTTTCATCCTTTTGGGCTTTCATTTATTCATGTCCTACAATTTCCTTCTAGACAGAAAAGACGACTACTCTTAGGCACACAAATATTTATACAGACATTCACTCTCTCTCTCTCTCTCTCTCATTAATCAAATATCAGAACACAATAACAACAATGAACAATATTTAAAATATTACTTAGAGAATTAAAACTATTAGCCAGGAAACCAAAGCTGCTTGGCATATTTTCAGAAAATAAAAAATTCATAATAAAAGAATAAGTCAGTTATGGCCACTGAACATTTAAATTTGATTTTTTAATATGCCAAATTGGATTCTTGGGAAATATTTGTTCTAAACTTGAAAATGTATTTATTTTTATTTATTTATATTTTCTATTTCTAAAACATCCATTTCCCGCAGAGAGGGCCTGCTGCAACAACTTCTTTCACCTAGATGTAAATGACTGAACTATCCACGACACTATCCATGGAATTGTCTATCGTGCCTTATATTCCATTTCTGTGTTTTGGAAAGATATAGTTACCTTAAGTACGTTTGCTTGTGTCTTATTATATGTTCCTTTAATTAATGAGAATCCTGCCAGTCAGTCCAATAATAAACAATAATAAGCAATATTATAGGCAGAGAGAAAAGCCAGATCTTCTTGATTCAGTATGTGATAACAAGTAATACTTTTCATGAAGACTACAGGAAAATTTATCTTAGAAACCTTGAATTGAAAAGGATCCAAACAAACAAGAGACAGAAAACTTTTCAAATTTAGCAGTGTCGTCTTTAAGATAATCTCCCCTTTTTGATGTCATATAATCTAAACAAAATCCTTCATACCGCATGACCCCATGCAGCAAATGGAGAGCTGCCTTCCCCAAAAAATAGTTGTCCAGTCCCCAATTGACTGTATTAGTTGTATGGAAGATGATTGCTCAGCTTAGCTTAGTATTGTCAAGACATTGGTGGAGGGTAGCATCTTTTTAGTTATTGATTCACAATGGTCCAGAATTCAGGAACTAGTTCTGAAGATAAGCTCCAGTTCCACTGGATTTAACTGAAGTTAAAAATTTATTTATTGATTGATTGATTATGTGTCATCAAGTTGTTGTTGCTCCCTAATGACCACACAGAAAAATTTTCTCCATTATGGTCTACCTCCAACCTACACTGGAATATCTATTATTTTAAATATTCCAGAGTAATATTCAATTTCCATAGATTGAACATAGATAATGTTCAATAAGCCATTTTTTTAAAAAAATTGCTCTTTCAAGATTAATTTATTTTCACAGGCAGCCCTGGAGAATATGGCAAGCATGCAAATACCAACAGTTAACTATATTCACTGAAGGGAATGGTTGTGTTTGTTTATGCAGCAGTAATAACTACAGCTGCTAATGCATAGAAAACAGGGATGATTTTCCAACAGCATGCGACAGCTGGTTAATTATACTGAATGGTAGTTCACAGCTAAACACAGAAATCAGATGCGGTTAGCTACAGCAGAGAAGGCAGGAGGTTTATTACACATTAATCTTTATCCAATGATGAACGAACTTCCACCTTTTGATTTGGGGCTCTAACAGGCCATGCAAAGGCCACATGCCATCTTTGGCTTGAAAGAAGATTGCTTATCTCTGACATATACTCTTAAATAGATGGAAGAGTATATGCTTGCTATTAATGATAAAGGGATCGCTGAAGAAAGTAACTTTGCTTCATCTTTCACCGGCTTTGGCTAGCATAATTGCTATTACACCTAAGATATCACAATGCAAAATTTTGCAGAGATCTATTAAATGAGACATTTGCAATTCTGCCCCGCCTGGATGTTTTAGACCACAACTTCAACAGCTCAAGAGTTTTAATGTGGTTAATAGCCAAGAATTATGGGAATTATAATCCAAACAGATGGCTACTCCATTAGGGCAAATCAGTCATTTCCAATCCCTGTCATCCTCACATGAGTTCATTTGTTCATAAGGACAGTTCCTCACAGCCAGGTTAACGTCCACATCTCCTGTTCCCGAGAAAAATATACTGATGTAAACAGAGTGGTTTCATTCAGAGGCCCTACAAGCTACTCTATTGATTTTTTAAAATACGTCAGCAATTTACCAGTTCTAATTTTATTCTAAGATTTCTCAATTCATAAAATATCTGTAAAAGCACAGCTATCACACTGTATAAATGATAGCGAATTATGCTGCTGAGAATCACTTTGGATAGTGAGATGGGCAGCATATAAATTTCATAAATAAAATAAATTTACAATTATAAAGTTACATTTTTCTTCATCGTGTTATCTTCTTGATGAAGAGTTTTTCCTATCCTCACGTAACCTGATATTATGAAATGACTATAGTACATTGAAGTGAAACTTTGCAAGCTTTTGGGGATAAAAAGTCTTTGGTAAAATCAGTATAATTAACTCTTTTCCAATTTTATTTCATCTTAATTTTTTATATGTGTCTGATGTGTTCTGCCTTCAATTAGTCATATTTAGCTGTATGCTCAATTTTCCTTGGAAAATTACCATTTAAGATGTCACCAAGTGTTTCATGGTCTGCAGTTCTATTAAGACTAAATTTTATCAGCTAAAAATGAATAATTGATTAAAGAGGTTGAAATATATCTAGTGCTTAGTTTCACACTGAGATTGCTCTAATACATCAATAGTTGGTTTGCAATTATTTTACTTTTGAAGTTGGACCTCTGCTTCATGCAATACATATGGCTATCTGAACACTCATGAATGTTAAGACAATCCTGCAAAAGCTTTTAATCATTCAATCCATCCAAAGAAACTGACTTGATTTTTTAACTAAACAATGTAAAGCAGAAACGGTGAACAACAGCAACAAAAAAAAATCATATTTTGAATATAAATCAATTGTGTTCAATCCTTTTTTTTGAGAATTTTAAAGAAGGTAACTGATGTAAACCTATTGCCATCTGTTATCGTCTACATTTCCTTATCTTCATAATGCAATTTTTTTCTAAATGAGCCAGCTTTCATTTTTTCCCAGTTGTGACAGATGTAAGATCTGAAGTTAATATGGTCTTAAGAGATTAAGTGTCAAGTGAACTTTCATCATAGCTGTGTCATATAGTCACATATTCAGAGCTGCACTTATGCTGATCATGTTCAGAGGACCTAAGCATTTACATCCTTAGGTTTTTGTGTTTCAGGAATTGTGTTTTCCCTCTTTGAACACCAAAGAGTTTGTGCCTTTCTCTGTGTTATATTTTTTGAGTGTCCCCATGAGTTGGTCTTAACTCCTGGTGACTCTTGCATAAGTTTCTGCAGTTTTCTTAACAATATTTTCAGAAGTGGTTTGCCCTTGCCTTTTTCCTATGCTGAGAGAAGTGACTGACCCAATATCATCCAGTAGGCTTTGCGCCTAAGGCAGGATTAGAACTCACTTCTCCCAGTTTCTAGCCTGCTGCTTTAACCATTACACTAAAGCACATATCGTCCAAAGATATTAATGAATATAAAGCTGTTTGTTTGCCTATACTTTCCTTTTCATTGTCCCAGATTGATGATAATTAAATACCATATGCAAATAAAAGTATTTGAGAGTTTACCTGCCAAAATTAGACTGTACCAAATCTCATCATATCAGGGAACTGGCTGACTATAGGAAGGAGATCTGCAAACTATTATTTTTAGATTTCCTTTTTTATTTATTCATCAAATGCTGGGAAAAACATCTTATTCTCTTCTGTGTTGTTGGTTGGGTTGGATCTGATGAGTAGGCACACACAGAGACACACACATATAAAAGAATTCTTTAGAGTTTTCATCCTATACATCGGTCACTGGTCTGTTATTATTCTTTATTAACTAGATTTATAAGACTACCCAACTTAAACAATGTGGCAGCATACAACAGTGGAAAGAAAGAAAGAAAGAAAGAAAGAAAGAAAGAAAGAAAGAAAGAAAGAAAGAAAGAAAGAAAGAAGGATGGATGGATGGAAGGAAGGAAGGAAGGAAGGAAGGAAGGAAGGAACTAGGAATTCCACCCTCCAAATTTAAAGTACATACAATATATTAATATAAGGTACAAATATGACAATCAAGTGTCATAATAGAATGATCAAAAAGGGACTCCACTAAACTGACTCAGTTCTTAATGGCTTTCCTAAAGGAAAGCAGAATTCAGCTATTTTTTGGACAAAATTGCATAATACCTGTCCAAAATGGCCATGAAGAGCAGTGCCCAGCAGCCTAGAATAAGGAAAAAAAAGTCAGTAACAGTTGGGAGATTTCAGCCTCTGACCATGTCATCATCAACAAAACATCTCAGAGCATGTTCATGGTCAGAACTGTGTTGGGTGAATAGAAAAAAATGCTAAAGTCAAAAGAGTTAAATACAATTTAGTTACCGTACTCTGCAGCAGGATGAAAAAGAGATACAGATAATCATGAAGATGTCACATTTGAAACTGATTTGTGGGGTATTTTTATGCCATAATAAGAAGGATATTAGTAACAGCCCTAGAGCAATTCTATCTCTTTTTCATGTTAATTACTATCTTTTCAACAATACATATTTATATGAATTGAAAATGTACCTTTTTGTATCTGAGTTTCATTTTAGGTGATACTTTGGAGAGCAAATGTGGATAGATTTCAAAGTTTGGTAAAATATCTGACATATAATATAATTTGTTTAAATTAATGAATGAATGAATAAGGCAGGAAACTGACTTTCTTAATATGTCCATTTGAATCAGACAAATCAGACCTGTAACAAAGGAACATTGCCTTGGTGGAATTTCGAGCTTTAAAATAACCAATATATGTGTTACCTTAGCAACATTTCCTCAAATAGAAATTAAAATCTTATAAGTTATCATGTAGCATATCAGAGGCAATATGTTTTGTTTGAAACATTGCTTTTTTTACATGCAGGAAGTTATTTTTTTCTTTTTCTTTTAATGGCAGGGAATATTTACATATTACAGTAATATTAAGTACAGATAAGAATACTTGTAACTTTTTTGGTTACATGTAAAATAATTTTGCAGAGACTTTTAATTCTTGAACACCCAATAGGATCATGAATAAATATTAATAATACAGAGTACTTTTGAATGTGTTTTATTTAAAATAAATAAATAACACACTGCAGAGGATAGGTAAACATTTTATTGCCCCATTGTTTTCACCATGTATCTGGCAATAAATTCAATTTAACTCGATATGGCTTATTTCTGAATAGCTAACATGCTTTTCTCCTAGTGTAAAGAAAAATAGCACTGACTAGATAACAGTACTGTTGCTAAAAGAGCTACATGATAAAGGGGGAGATTGAGTTGGCAATTTTTAATAATTCTGGGCTCTGGGGTTTCCTTACAAGTCCATTAGCATAATATTTTCATTTAGGAATGGTTTAGTCTACCAGGACCTCTGTATAGTATAAGCTCCAACTAATTGTATGGTCATGATAAGTAATTGAATTAATAGAATTCAATACAACTTATAACAGGGTTTATATTCATATGAGAAATGCTGTGACTTTATTAGCATTATTTCTAGATCAGTGGTTCTCAACCTTTTTAATGCCGCGACCCCCAACCGGTCGTAAGTCGAGGACTACTCCACTGGTCGTAAGTCGAGGACTACTCAACTGGTGCAGCACTGTTTGCAGAATGGGACTTTTGGCAGGCTCAGCAGGGCAGAGACAGCCTGGACAACTCCTAATGGCTTTTGAAAGCCAATAGAATTAGACTCTATTCAAGAGAGTCTATTCTATTGGCTTTCAAAAGCCAATAGAATAAAAGGGAGTAGCACAGCTAAGGAAAAGGGGAAAAAAATGGCGGACTGCGTTGTTTGGCAACCCCCGTGAAATGGTCATTCGACCCCAAATGGGGTCCCGACCCACAGGTTGAGAACCACTGTTCTAGATCTTCTCTCTCTCTCTCTCTCTCTCCCTCTCTCTCTCTCTCTCTCTCTCTCTCTCTCTCTCTCTCTCTCTCTCTCTCTCATACACACACACACACACACACACACACGCACACAGGCATGCACACATGGACACACACACACACCCCTCCATCTTTTCTGCCATAGATTTAAATCATGAATCTTCCAATATGTATGCTGTTGTGCCTCATTGTGAGCCAAACAGTATTTTAGGAAGTGGCAGATTAAAATTCCCAGCATATCTCAATTGGCCATACTGGCTTGAACATCTAGATTAAATTCTAATTCTATAGGGCTATGAGTCTTTTTATGAATCTGTGCAGGCCTTAATTTCACTCCATCCCCTGTTGGTGGCAATTGATTAATTTTATGTCTGTAATGGTCTTAGTGGGTGTAATGCAATGTGTGGAATGTGAATGAGAACATTCCATGGGTTAAGCAATAGGCTTCTCAGGTATGTTAGGATTACAATTACTGGATTCTCAACTAGTGTAGCCATTGTACTTCACATCTAGAAGGGATCAAGTGGGAGAAAGCTGTCATAAAATATGTGAATTTAATTAACAAGACTGGGAGCCAAGCAAACAACAAGAATCCTGTCTATCTAAAATCTGTATCAGATATGCCAGCAAGGTAGATGAGGCAATTCCATTTTTATCACTTTTGTAGTCCTGGAAACTGAAATTAAAAGGGAAAACCAAAGCCATATGTTAGCAACGCTCTAAAGTGCTTCTTCACAGTTTACTCCTTGCATTTATATTCCACCTTTCTTTGGGAGTAATAATAGTTTGTTGTTTTCTTTTTAAATTTAATTTAATTTAATTAACATATTCAGTAAGGTCCATCTTTAATAAAACAAACTTCCATAAAACAAAACAATAATAATGTTATTGTTAAAATGGAATTAATTGATACAAACAGTAAGAGCACTCTGGTTCTGAAGCAGCTGTTACACTACAAATTCTCAAGTGAATAGCATGTCTTCAGTTGTTGTTTTAAACAAAATAATGTGAGGACTAACTGCATTTCCCCGGAGAGAACTTCCCAGATTCATGTTGCTGTCACTAAGAAACTCCTTCTTCTTTGTATGGCTCTACTGTACAACCTTGATCCATTAGTGGGCACTCTAGCAGGGATTCCCCAGCTGATACTGGATTGCCATCATGGATTTACTCATATTCGGAGATGCGGTTTTTAAATATTTGTATTCTGTGCTCTTTAATCATTGCAGAGTGATTGTTAAATGATTTCTGATGAGTTTTCCTCAACACAACAAACCTATGAAATAGCGTGAACTGGAAGTGTATGATACTTTATGGGTTTTAGTAGTGAATGGGAATGAACATTTAGAAAGAATTTCTCCTTCTGAGAAAAAGTCTTACAATGGTATTGCAAACAAAGTACAGACATATGTCTCCTATACATTTTTCTAACATGGAAGAAGTGATCCTTTAAGCAGACACAAATTGTAGCTTTTTTACAGACTGACTTGTAGTCTGCTTAGCTAAGGCTAATACCCAAGCTTTCTCATTCAGATAAGGAGAAGTTGATCATTCTTCTGGAAGAGCCAGATGAATAAAGACAATAGTTCATTTATTGATATTTTACAATGATGTACATATTCACTTTTTAGCTGGTCATTTATAATGTCCAGCCAAATAATAAACGATGCTGATATGGTTACATTATTACTTTCTGCTCAGTCTGATATTCTGAAGGAAGCCTTGGGAAAAAAAGCTTTAGAAATGAGTTTGATTTTGTGGATTTTATTTTTTTGAGCTGTTGCCATTAGTGCTATTATTAATATATTTCTGATATAATTCCTTGATATTTTTTTTAAAATGCTGCCTAGTTAACATATACTGTAACAAAGAACTGCCTGTCCCCCACCTTTTTTTTTTTAAAAAAAGAGCCAGATGCTTTGTTTTATCAACAATAAATGTCATGGATATCTGTAGTCATTGCTCAGTTTCCAGGAAAAGAACCTTTAGAAAAGAAAGCCACAACAGGGATGGATAATTAAGAGGGAAAAATCTGTGTTGTGTCTGCTCCTTTTTTATCTTTTTGCAAAGTTGCCAGACATCATTGCTTTGCTCCTCTGGGATATTTTCCCCAGTGTAATGCCATTTATAAAGCCGCAAAGAAATATGGATTTAGATTCATAATGTTATCATTCACTTACACATACTTTTTGGAAGTAGGCTTCATGGACCAACCCACTTGATACCTCTATATGGATCCAGATTTCCTTTCTCCTTTCTTAAAAGGTCTACAGAGAGACAATAACATATGCCAGTAGTATTACCTTAGTGTACTATATACTTACACAACAAAGTACACATGCTTTTGATGTTAATAACTTTGACTATAACTCTGATTTTGTGCTTTTGCAGTCAACCAATGAGAACTCCTGGTAGTTCATAATATAATACATTTAATAATAAATACAAATTGATAAGTGTCATGAATTTATTACGTGTTGTATATACTGCTTTTTTATGCCCCATTTTCAAAAGATGAAAGTTTGCAAATGTTATTTTGCTTGAAATTTAGTCACTGAAGATTTATGATGGCATTATGTTACAAGTTTTCTGAACAGTGAAGAATAAGATGGAGGCTCATCATTTTAATAACAAGATAACTAAAGTGGACAGCTTAAGTGGATACCTTAAATAGCTCTATAGTTGTCAGCCCTTCAAAGTGAACCAGACTAGGAATCCAATGTCAAGTAGATCAGTACTACTTTTACTATTGTGACAGAATTTTGTAAATCTGTCCACTTCCTCAAGTTTAATAGGTTCAACCCATTCTTAGATAACAGGGGAAGATGCCTCCTAGGCATTTTCATTGGACCTGAAACCAAGTCAGTGCCCAACTGAAAATGAATTTGAGCATTTTATCTGGCAGATGTTGAAATGATAAGAAACTATGGTAAAAGCATGGAACTGTAGTGGATGATTACCTGTGCAGTAAAAACAACGCCTTCAACTCTGGAGGGAACAGCCTCTACTTAAGGAATGCATATTGAGAATAGTTATGTTCCTCTTTGTACCAAAGACACTGACACATATCATCTTCCAGTTATCCTTAGGATGTGACTTTATCCCAATAATCTGCCACTTTCCAGTAACTCAGAAGAGACTATACAGATGGGCCTTATTGATGTAGAGACAAGGATATTTAGATAGGAATAGGTGTCACAAAATAGAGAAAACAAAATTAGCCCTAGCATTAGGAGTGCATTCCCTTTCTTTTTGCTTTACTTCTAAATTAAAAATAAAAAAGATATGTTGTTATATCTGAAGATACTTTTAACATACTGTCTATAATACCAGATATCCTTGCCCTTACTGAATTATTCCAGTCTATCTCAGGGGAGGGTGCAGGAATGTATTGCATTCTGCAGGTTTCTTTATTGAGGCTATGCAGTGCCTAATTTGAATGAAAAAAAAAAAAAGATTTGGTGTGTGGAGGGGAGGGGGTCATGAGCAGCTACAGTACATCTGTTTTGAGTTATTTCTGGACCCTGTCACTTGGGATAAAATGTTGAGTTTGAAACCTACAGACTTGCTGTAAATCAACGTAGGAATACTGGATTGGAAGACTCAATGGTCAGGCTCATTACACAAATTTCAAATGGTTTCAGGAAGAATATAGGCAAGACTACCCTTGAGATTATCTGTATGTAAAGTAGACCCCACTGTCAAAACAAATTTTATAGTGAGATATAATTAGACTCCTCCAGAATTCATCAATTATTTTGGGAAACACATTATTGATTCATGTAACATATCTTTTTTATATTTCCCATGCCAAGATGGCTCTTTGGAAACCCAGGATAAACTTTTCATTTTGCTACAGTAATCAGTTGGTTCATTGGGGACATTCTGCTGAATATGAGATATTTCCTGAATAGCAAAGTAAATACACATGCTGCAGGAAGTATTATGGGCTAGTAAAAAGAGACTATAAAATTTGACAGTTAATCATTTTAACATTTTTAATTGTATTTGACATTTCTAATGTTACAGTTGATGAAAGGTCTGGAATTTCTTATAATGTTAACATATATTCATGAATAACTGTGAAGCTCTGTTAAGCTCTGTTGGTCATAGGATTCAGTCACTGGAAGAAGCAAGAACAGCACTGCTCTCAGACATGTGATGCCTGTCTCAAATATATAGGAGCAGAATAAGAAATGATATTGATTGTTCTATCCATGCCAGACAATGCGCTATGCCTACGAAAAGGCGGGACACAGACTCAGAGAAGCTGCTCACATGTATACTGAGCACAAAGAGGAGAAACGGACAGTTGAGGTAACTTGAGGACAGGTCAAGGGAAGACAAGCAGAGCAGATGGCCTTCATTCTTCTTGTAAAGCAGGAGAAAAAAAGAAGAACATAAGCTAGAATTCCAAGATTAAGTTTGCTGAATGGATGTCTAGGATCTGAAGACCAAAGCCTATAAAACTACCTGGGCACCATGGAAAGGTTTATTGGAGCTTCCAGAGGTTTTCAGAAGTGGGGAATGGTCATAAATACTCACACATGAGCAAGATTGTTAGAAATTCCAAGAAATCCCTGCAAAATCCAAAACAAGGAGATAAGAACTATTGTTGTCAATCCAAAGTTCCTAATATCTGAAAAGCAGTTAACTAGCAATTTCCAAAAGTGATTAGAATGAAAGTATGCAAACTTAGTGTCCTTTCAAAAGTGCCAACCATGGTTTGAGCAAGATGGCTGAACCTTCATCTCTTGGTGCTCTAAACCCACTGGAGATCGCTGTCTTAGGGTCTTCTTGTGAGAAGCAACTATCTGGATCTCAAGTCCTCTCCTTATCCAGAAAAGTATTGATGAAAAAGGCTGGTCTACTCACTGGTTCTTCGTTCTGCTGTGGTCATTTCAGAGAGCTGTCTTCAGTTCACTATTTCTTCCCCAAAAGTCCAAGAAAGATGGCCCCCCAGATGATCCTGTCTCTTGGGCTCCTTCAAATCTAGTTAAAATATGGGATATCATGCTGCAATTGGTTGGTCCAACATAATACAGGCTTAAAGTTGACACGTTTAATCTTATTAAAATGGGATTTACTCAGTTTGTTTATATTGGTATGTAAGCAACCAAAACCACAAAAGTTGTCAATTGAAGAGAAATGCAGTTCCTCTCTTTTATGAGAGAATACATATATTACAACCTCCTCATTGCAGACATTTTGCTCACCAAACTGGGGAGGAAGATGGGAAATAGGACCAAGAAGGCAAGCCAATAAGAACAATCTCATTCCTTCCATATTCTGCTTGTTCTAAATTTCTCATTGTCTCTATGTCACTTTTTGATTCTCTCTTAATTACACATGTCCTAGTTGCCCGGTGCTTGGAAAAAAAAGTTGATACATCTGCTTCAAGCACTTATCAATGTCTCATGTGGCCAGCCTCCTGGCATCAACTCTTCCATTACTGACTGTTTACATTAAGTAACAGTGTCTGCCAGCCCATCTGGATTTCCGGCCTGTTAAATTATTTCACCCTGCTTTTTCTCTCCTGTAAGTGTGCTGGGGACTGAGCTGATATAATTAAAATGGCAGCATGAGTGAGTTCAGGTTTGTAGGCTCTGAGTACTTAGTACCTCTGCCAGGCTTCCATCATAGTTTCAATCAATCCTTGGGCAAGTATTATGTGCAGCAACAGCAGAAGGCAGCTGTTGAATCCGTCATTCGCATGCAAATGATGAAGACACATGGTGACAACTAACAATGCTTTATTCTCCTACTCCAACTCCAAGCAAAGAGCAAAAGACACGCAGGCCTTTTTATAGGGCTTGAACCCTGGACAGAATGAACCAATAAGAGTTCTTCTTTCTTCGCGCCTTGCGCATGCGCACAAGGCTGGCGCCGCTCTGTCTGGTCCTGGGCAGCTTTTAGAATGCCCGGGACCATTTGCAACAATTCTGGGCCTGCTGAGTTTTCTCATCAGGCCCAGGACACAACAGCAGCTATGATGTGGCCTGTGGCTTTTGGCTCAATATATTAGCATCTAACAACAGGTTTATCTTTCTGATTTGTGCATCTGAACACAGATTTTATGGGACATAAAATACATTGATATAGCAGGAAGGATATAACAGTTTATCAGACTCCTTTCTGGAATCTCTAAATTCATATGTCTTCTACCTGAGTTCTAAGTCCAATGTGATTATTCCGTGTTCATAGTTGTTTCACCTGAGTTTGTAGCTGTACTGCCATTGTCTGCTCTTTGGTAGGGAAGTTCGTCTTTCCCAGGAATAAACTTTTAAATGAATAGTTGGCAGTTATAAGGCCCAATAACATTTTGATTGCATAACTCTTGCTGACAAGAGTTAAAGATTTAAATGGGAGACTTGTATAGCTATTTCAGACTCATTTGTCCTCATCAGCTAGCCACACCCCTTTATGGGATTTGAACCTGGGCAGTCTACATGCTAGACAGGCTCTCCTCCCCTCTTTGTCAGCCCAGTCAAGGGAGTATATACAGAGAGTTTTCCAGACAGATGGTCTGATTGATTGCACCTTTGGCATTTTGACTGCTATACTACAGTTCTAATTTTTTATAATCTCTTTTGCCTTGCAGCCCCCCAACTAGCAAAAAAGAAATCTGAATTTGTACTGTATCGCAGTAGCGACTTGAGCCTGCTTAATGCCCCTAGTTGGGGGGTTGCAAGGCAAAAGAGATTATAAAGAAGTAGAACTGTAGTATAGCAGTCAAAATGCCAAAGGTGCAATCAATCAGACGTCTGTCTGGAAAACTCTCTCTGTGTATATGTATATGAAAAATATTTTTATTTTCATAAAAGCAATCTGATGCTTTATATTATTAAATAAACAAAGCCCAGGAGACTGTGAGTTCTAGTTCTTCCGTAGGACTTTAAATTAGTCACCTTTTCTCGACCCTAGGAAGGAGGCAATGGCAAGCAATCACCAAGAATCAACAACGATTCACAGACAGGCATGCAGAAATTCTTCTGTTCTTTCCCTTTGGAATCTAGCTGTCCAAAGGCTTTGGGGTATAGAGGCCAGACCCTTTTAGAAAATCTATTTTCTTAAAATGTTGCTCCTGAATCAAAATTCAGCAGAAAAAAAAGAGAAAGAGATTTCCTTTCCTCCTCTTATTTTGCTTCTCACTGGAGAGGACAGTAGCTGTACTTTGAAATACATAAACATCTCCTAGCTAGCCATAGGCAATTCAAAATTAATAGTCTTTGTTTACTACAGCAGATATTATGTCCCACACTAATACACATTAGTAAAATGATATATGTTTTGAATATATCCCCAGGCGTAGTTTCTTTCTTTTATTAATTATCTTTTTATGCCTTATGACAGTGGGCTTACCTGTGTTTTGCATAAGAAAGAGTGGCTAATGAGCTAGGCCAGTTTGCCAACTCACAGGATTTTCATGTGAAATAAAAGAGTTCCTTATAAGGGATGGAATTTGGCCACATCCCCAGGTTTCCTAGCACAACCCTTCAAAGTATCCACTAATATTGCAATGAGTATTTTTTTTTTCTGTTTTTGGCTGATTTGAAAAGTAGCCTTAGATTGATACAGCAGTGAATTGACTCATTTTGCAGTTGTGAAGTAACTAGAGTTCAGTTTTGAGCCAATCTGCCTGCAGGCAGAGGGAGCTCACCCGTGCCCATAAATCCTTAATTTGTATGTTTTCTTCTTGAAAAGGAACTATGGAAAAAGTGTTCTAAAAAAATGTAATGCTTGCTAGAGACGAGGGTAAACAGCTATGCCCTAAGAGTGTCCTTGCATTCCTCTGCTCTCCCACAGCTTTGCAAATAGAGAGAAAGGCCTACAGCATCTTAGGCATGAGGGTTAGCCTGGATATAATATTGATATAAGCATCACAATAGATTATTAGAGTGACAGTGAGATATTGTATCTGAAGAAGACTGTATGCAACTCATAATGTGCCAGCTTCAAACACAAACTTAAAAAATTCTGTATCCACATTTGTCATGAATGATTTTTGGTTTTGCCTTTAAGGACACCATGTACTTTTCTTTAGACATAAAGTAAACAATACAAAATATTTCTGCATGTGTGTCTGTAATAAAGATGATACATGCCTTTGTGGATTTTAAGTGGATTTATGCTGTAACCCCACAGTCATGAAACTTATACACAGTTATTTAATAGTAAATTCAAGCTATTTGAGCAAACACATACACCATTACCTTATAAATGTCTAAACGTGGTTGAACATGTCAAGCCTGATCTGTTGCATTGTATATTTTACTCTTATTCCAACTGGTGTGAGTTATTAAACTGTCATGAAAAAAATGTCACTTTCTGCTTAATAAATAAAATATTCCAAGTCTTAAATGTATGTTCTAATTTATTACTCCCTGGGTGTTATATCCTTTAGTTTTTCTCATTTTTCTCAGCATAGAAGAAATATGATGCTCATTAGGCACAGGCTGTAAAATCTTATAAATTATAGTTTTTTGCTTGTGCATGGAGCTTAACTTTAGGAATCAGTTCTCCCAGGTTTTATATTTGTCTGAAGGTCTTAGAATTTTAGTTTGTATTTTAGTCTTACATCATATTTTGGTATTTATTGGCTTTTCAATTGACAACTTAAACCATGATGATATTTCCGAGTAACTTTTTTTTGTATAACTCACAAACAAATCCTTTTAAGAACATGGGGATGTTTAATAACAGATATAATTTTGGGCTGTTTCTCTCATTAATAATAAATATGTGTGCACGTGTGTATAAATATTTGATATCAGGTTGGGAAAAATAGTAACATTAAAAAAAACCCTTGTAAACGAGTGAGAATACAAGAGAAGAAGAGTAGAGAAAGAAATGATAGATAAAAGTGCAGTAAAATAAAAAAAAAAGAGAAGCAGAAACACACAAAATAGAATGACTTCCAATTTCTTTTATAGCAGATATAGATAAAACCCAAGTTCAACTCTTGGTCTACAATTACAAAATAACATCCATTTTTAAAATAATTATAAATATTACTAGATATCAGATCCATATGCTGTGATTTCATTTTTTTTCTGTTTCCTACAAAAAGTCCAAAAGGGACTTTCAACTGATGTTAAATTTTGCCAATAACTTTTCTCTAATCAGAGCTATTAGTTTCACCATCCTAGTCAGGTCCATCAGCTTTAACAACCACAACCACATTATAGGCATTGTCAAATTCTTCCAATGTTTGGACGTATACAGTAGACATCTTTCTGCTGTTATTATATGAAAGAACAAAATATCATGCAATTTTACCAAACTGCTGTCCATCGTCCCTAACATATCTATGATCTGAACTGTATATTAACCTTCAGAATTTTTGGAATTAACCTATGTATTTCAATCGAATAATTAACCTTTCTACAAGATAGTTCAGTGATGGCGAATCTTTTAGAGACCAAGTGCCCAAACTGCAACCCAAAACCCACTTATGCATCATCGGGTGCTGGATGGGTGTGGCCTATTGGCTGGGTGTGGCTCATTGGGGGTGCGTGGTCCATTGGGTGGATGTGGCTGGATGGGACTAAAAAGTTCAATCAATCAATTCCAACTTTGCAAGATCTTTTTTTTCCCGCAAGAAGTTGAAATTGACTGATTGAACCTTTTTTTTTGCACACGGCAGCAGAGGCCTAAAGCGAAAAGGTTTTATAAAACCCAGCTGAAGACCTAGGACTGGGGCGATGGCGTGCGTGCCCACAGAGAGGGCTCTGTGTGCTACTTCTGGCACCCGTGCCATAGATTCGCCACCACTGAGATAGTTAATTATCGACAATAGATTTTGTCCATTTTATAAGTCTAATATTTGGAAAATTCATATCCATAAATTGTGAATGCAAAACACTATTTCTCACATTGCCAAAATGCTCTGAGCAAGAAATGCAACTTTTTTTAAAAAAAAGTCTTGCATTTTAATGATAATGTACAATGTAGACATCATCTTCTATGCCTGAAATATTACATATTCTCCTGAAAAAAAGAAATACTGCTAATGATTCTCTTCATGAGCTGCACAGGCCTGATAGGAACTATGCTAGTGCTGTTGACAATCTATATAAATAAAAATGTAAATGTTTGTTTGTTCAAAATCTTAAATCTCCAAAAGTTCTTCACCGATTGCTTTGAAATTTTGAAACAATGTTGCATTTGAATATGCACATGTTTTTATATACTTATATTATATAGATGTCACACCTGTGACAGGTAAAACATGCTTTTTGTAAAAAATAGTGCCATCTGTTGAATATAAAAGCAACACAAGCTACGATTTCAGACAGTCTCTATATCTGCACAGACAATGGAACAACAAAAAATATTGTATACCCACAAGCATTGTGGAATTAAACATATTACAAATGTGCGCTTTCTCTTTTCTTTCTTTTCCATTTAACCAGACTGTGCCACAGCAACGCGTGGCTGGGAACAGCTAGTATTCCAAATATTTCCATACTTCTAACTCTGAGGAGCCAGTGTCCTTCTTATCTGAAGAATGAAAAATAATACAAAGTAGAAGATTCCCCCCCTCCCCCTGTCTCTTCTCTGGAACCTCCACAAATCCTCTGGCTCAGAGTGGAAATATGTACAAATGAGTGAAGAGGGATAGAAAAGGACAGATTATATTTTGCAATCAAAATGACATGATTGGGTTCAACTTAATAACTTAATACAGTGTAAAATGTTGATTACTTATGTGTAATTGATAGTCCCTGAATAGTATGATAATGCAAACCAGAGGAGGGGGGGAGGAGGAAGAGGAGGACTTAAGAAGATATTCAGCCATGTCCAGTCAACAAAACGTATATCTAATGGGCCTCCTGTCATAAGAAAATTGTGTCTTAAAGCAAATGGAGCTTCAATTGTTTGATGAATTACCTTAAAGTAAATATGCATTTAAGTACTCCCATTCAGAATCCTGGTGTTAAAGTAGAGAACAAAGAGGAAGAGATAGCCCTGTTTACTGATTCAAAAAACAAAAACAAAAACAAAAAAATTAATGTGGGACAGGCCAAAAGGTAGCCATTCTAGATCCACTACATATTGACCTAGACTTTCAAATATTGGCTCATATGCTTATATATCTGGCATGTTATCTTTTCAAAATTCCATTTTGCTTGCAAGTTATTATTATTTGTGAATTAGATAGAGCCGAGGTGGTGCAGCAGTTAGGGTGCAGTACTGCAGGCCACTTTAGCTGACTGTGTTCAGCAGGTCAGCGGTTCAAATCTCACTGGCTGAAGGTTGACTCAGCCTTCCATCCTTCCAGGGTAGGTAAAATGAGGACCCAGATTGTTGGGGGCAATGTAAATATATATATACATTGCTTACTGGTGTACACCACTTAGAGAGTGCTCGCACTTAAAGCAGTATATAAGTCTCATAAATAAATAAATAAATAAATAAATAAATTAAGAGACTCTTTTCACAATCACTCATGCCTTGATTGTTTCTCAGTTGGACTACTGCAACATAATTTACATAGGGTTACTCTTGAACTTTGCCAATAAACTGCAGGTAAACAAGAATGCAGCGCTTGTGTGGTTATAAAGATTTATTGTTTCAACCAGTATGATACCCTCCCATTGTTGATTTCTGGATGCAGTTTGGGATCCTGGCTCAGGACTTAAGTATCTACTTGGCAGCTATTGTATTCCAATGGAATCTGCTTATTTGTTAAGACCTGGGTGTGAGGATCCCAAATTTTAAGGTATTTTGTGATCAGAGATTGTGAGGACATGCTCTCTCTCTCACCGCCCACTTCTTTGGAACAGCATTTACCTAAGATCATTCTGAGTGCACCTCTGTTAGCATTCAGAAAAGCTACTAAAACATGATAGTTGGGGGCTGATATGAATAGAGATCCCTCTTATAGTGGGCATATAGTTTTCTAATGACTGGTATTTGGGTTCTATTTTCTTCTGTGTAACATTATGCAAGGGGATTATTCCATTATGTACTGTACATTGTTTATAATTTTTGCTATTGTAATTGGGAGTGTAAACCACTTAGAGCTGTACTACTCTGAAGTAGCAAATAACTGTAAGTAAGTAATTCAGTAAGTAAGTAATGTATTATCAATAACTAAAATTATTGATGGAAGTAAGTTAAACCAGCTGTTAATGATTCTGACAATATGGAATGAAGGAAACTATATATACTATAGTTGTAACTAATTTCAAGTCGAACTATTGTCGTTTTTCTGTTGTAATACTTTCCCAGCGAAGACTCACAAGGAAGATACACATTTTTTCAGCTTCTTCCCAGGAGAATATAGTTAGGACAGCCATATTTCATCACACATAATTAGTAAAATTGTACAGATGGCTCTGAATATAGAAACAAAATAATAACCCCAATATGTCAAAACAGCAAGACATTGGTCTCTTTAGTTCAGTAAAAAGAATAATGAGACTTATAAGAAATCAACTGTTCAACATAACACACCAAAAAAACCCTAAAAAAAACACGCACAGAGAAAATGCCATTAAAATGGATGACTTCAATTATGAAGGTAAATGAGTTTACTTGTTTGAGATATATTTTTATCTTCTAGACATTAATTAGGATGTGATTATTTAAGTTGTTATAGCAACCTGTGTTTTAGCATACAATTTTAACACTCAATTTGCATATTTCAAGTACTATAGGAGCCTATAGATGATTGCTTCCATATTCAGTTACTATAAAAAGCAACATAATTAGAGTGATATCCATTCAATTGTTACAATGTGCTTCTGAAACCTCAGAAGTAGCACCGGTTAGTTTCGTGAGAACTGAAAGTGACCTAAAATTGTTCTGCTCTGGACCTATTTGTCTTTTGGAGCTGAGCAAGAAGGATATAAAATTGACAAAACAATGCTCCAATTTGATCAATACTAGTCTAATTCATAATGCAATCCTAAGCACGTCTGTAGAGAAGTACCATTAAATGTTAACAGAACATGCTTCCAGCTTAACATATATTAATTCATAATGTATTGTTGAAGGAAAGGTCTTCGTCATGGTTCAGTCCAAGCCGGGAATAAACAACATGGTGACTACTTTAGAAAGAAGGTTGCAGTTTATTGAAGAGGAGAGCCAGACAGAAAGATGGCTCTGGAAGAAAAGAGAGCAATCACATGTAGGGAGTGGGTTTTTGTACCCTCTGGAGCCTTTTATTTGGAGTTGTTCCTGTGGCATGAACTTTGACCTGAGTCTGAGTGTGCCCTTTGGTATCTGTGGGTTAATCTTACTATGTCCTGTCTTAGAGTTTGGGTGGGGTATGTAGATTTTAGGTGTCTTTGTCTTCTTCTAGCTGGGGGCCTCCAACCTTCCTGGATTATTTATATCTGCATTTCTACAGAGCTGGTTTCTGCTTGGGGGAGGGAGACTTGGGGCTATTAAGAAATCTGGGCATGCTTTTCTGCCTCTTTAAGATCCTTTGAGGAAATACATTTTTCTGCTCTTTTAATATTTCCTTCTCTGTGGGACTGACTTCCCACAGTATATTAAGGTTGTAATCAACATCAACTTATCTTTAGCCTCCTGATTAAAATTCATTCTGCTTGGAATCCAGATGAGAACATGTTTAGCTGTTTTATATCTGGCAGATTCTTGTGGTCTAGCCACTAAGTAGCCCAAACAAATTCCAGCTAGCATTCTATTCTTCCCCAATGGGGAAGTATATTTCTGAGCAACTGGATTTGAATTCACCTTAGAATCTTTTATGAGGTGATCAAGTGATCCCTTGTCCTCCTCCTCCATTTAAAAGCAATGGCTTTTGTGGCAATAATAGTTCTTGGGAAAATGCAACTTTATTTCTTTTGCTTCTTGTGACATTGCTTGGTGTTATTTATTTATTTATTTAGTTATTAAATTTATATCCTGCCCATCTCATCATTGAAGCAACTCAGGTAGACATTTCAGGAAGCAGTAAGGCAGTTGCTAGACTTACAGCAGTTCATTTAGTGACTGTTTCACGTTACAGCGGCGCTGAAAAAAGTGACTTATGACCGTTTTTCATATTATGATCGTTGCAATATTCCCCCATGGTCACGTGATCCAAATCTGGATGCTTGGCAACTGGTTCATATTTATGACGGTTGCTGTGTCCCAGGGTCATGTGATCAACTTTTTTCAACCTTCTGATAAGCAAAGTCAATGGGGGAGCCAGATTCCCTTAACAACCATGTTACTAACTTAATAACTGCAATGATTCACTTAACAACGGTGGCAAGAAAAGTCATAGGGTGGGACAAAAATCACTTAACAAATGTTTCACTTAGAAACATAAATGTTGGGCTCAATTGTGGTCATAAGTTGAGGACAATCTGTAGAAAAGAAGCTCAACTCTTCTGAGACCCTCATATTGTTAAGGACACATCAACCTGTGTAGAGACCTCTTGATTATCTAATTGAATACTGAAAATCCTGCTCACCCTTTTAACCAATCTGAAGGATTATTGCATATAATTTTAATAAAATATCCAGATATGTCAGACCAAATATCTGTACCTAATATAAATAAAGCATACTTCTTTGGTCTGCTAATTTCCACAGTAGATTTGGACAGGATTAATGAGAAATTTATATGGCTGTGTCTGCTGACTTGAATCAATCTGTGGGGATCAGTTACTGCTTGCTTGTCTCCTACACTAGACATTCTTGTTTCGCTTTTGATACCTCTGTATGTTAATAAATGCAAGTGTGATTTGAAAAGGGCACATATGCTAAATGTGCAGTTGATTTCCTGTTTCAGGATGGGAAAGAGGATTACCCATACAAGGCACAATCTTACCACCCTTTGGTACACAAGTGTGTTTGGACTAAGCTGGAAGTGATGGATAACTCTGATATCAGGATTCAATATCAATTTTTGGGAAAGATAAGTCAGTTCGATAGCTTGCCATAAACATCTGCATGACTGCTATAGAAACAGAATGCTTGACTGTACAGCAGAGGTCCCCAACCTTTTGGGCACCATGGACCGGTTCTGTGGAGAGACATTTTTCTGCTGACCGGAGGGTGTATGGTTTTGTGTGCTGCCTGCATCTTGTGGATGGGGCTTTGCTTGTTTGTGTGGCCTGGTTGCTGGCAATCCATGGCTCAGTACTGGTCCATGGACTTGGGGTTGGGGCCCCCTACTATATAGGCTTAATCTATTCCAGGAATACTCTTATTTTATTCTTTGGCATTTACATCAATTAAAGCAATGTAACAATATTCTGAATAATTTTAAGGATGATAACGTCTGCTCCTACCTACTTAGGGTAAAATTCTGAATGATGAAGAGGATACTTGCTTAAAATTCCCTTGTTCCCTCTTATTTGTCTTGTATCTTTGTTCCTTTCCTTTCTTTAAAGAGGCTTCCTGAATTCTGAGTAAATCATACCATGTTAGAGCTTGACAGCAGCCTTATTTCCATAGAAGCAAAGAGCTGCAACTGCATTTATCATCCCACTTCACTCTGTGAGGGTGAGAAAATCAGATGCTCCAGAGCCCAGGATCTGTCTGCTTAAGCATTAGCCTCCTGGAGCTTCATGGCAAGGCCAACCTTGTTGAGTCAGATACGTTGGCTGGCATTTCATGCCTCCATTTGCTAGATTGAGTTAGGTTTGCATTTTGCAGCTATGCAAATGGAAACACAGTAACTGTGGAAGCTTTTCTGTTTTGATCTACAATGATTAGAGGAAAATAAATCCCTTGTTCATTCTTTCACACCCAAGGAGAAATGAGGAACGACTGCTGATATACTTGGCAATAGGTGCTGTGTGAGACTTCAAAATAGTGGTCTCTTTAAACCATCCTTTATCCCCAAATTATATTACCTTTGCCTTAAATCTAAGGTGTGTATGTGTGTGTATGTAGTGCATTTTCTTCCATTAGAAGAAGCCAAATTTTGGCAATATTATGGCTGCACTCTGAGATGTCATTTAATTGGAACAAATAGAGGGTGATATGCCAGTTGCCATGGCAACAAGTTCCTGCTGGAGCTGCAAGAGAGCTCTCCCGCACATTTTGAAATTACTTCCTTCCCATTAATGCCTCAGCAGCAAGCAAGGTGATGCCTGCTGCAATTAAATACAAATGAATATGCTTAATTTAAAAAAACACAGAACTGCATTTTTAGAGTTGCTGGTGACGTGTAGAGGGAACCAGAATATCCTGTAACAACAGCATGAAGAAAAGGCTTTGAGCATCTCTTAAAAGCCTGGGTTGTTACAAGCTTGTCCCTTAAAAGTTTTATCCTATTTTCTTATGTATGTACCTGGCTAGAAGATGTAATCTGTGTGTAATTTATTACAGACCATTCCTTCTCCTCCTCATGCTCAACTGAATCTGATTCTACTGAGACAATTCAATGTTTGCTCTGCATAGATGACTTGATGCAAGGATTAACAAATCTAAATACACATTATATTTCCTGGGAATGAGCTTGAAAATGAGCATTTTTATAGGATCCCAGGGAAGAAGAGTTACTGTCACATTTAACATTCCTAGACTGCTTTGTAGCATGAGTTTTACCTCACATTCAGCAACTGGAACTTTTAGTAATGTGGAGATAAAGAGCCAGTGACATTAGAATTATCCATTTTTTAAAAAAACCAGACTCTATGATCCATGGTTTAACAGAAGCCTGATCTACTATCACTAGTCAAGGGGAGAACCAATCTAGAACTAAAGAGAAATTTCCTGACAGTTAAAACAATTAATCAGTGGAATGACTTACCTCCAGAAGTTGTGGTTGTTCCAACACTGGAGGTTTTTAAAGAAGAGATTGGACAACCATTTGTCTGAAATGCTATAGGGTTTCCTGCCTGAGCAGGGGGTTGGACTCGATGACCTCCAAGGTCCCTTCCAACTCTGTTATTTTCTTAGTCTGTTATTCTGATTATTTCTTGAGACAAACAACTTGCTAAAGGCACAAGAGGAGACCAAACCATTTAACACAGAGGTCACTTGCTGTGTGAAATGTATCTTAGTTCTATTTGTAGAATCTTGAGATTCTCAACCTATTAGTAAAAAAGCAAGACAGTGTGCTGACAAAAATCCGTGCAAAGAATACTTCAGGGATTAGTCCAGAAGTCATCTAGAGCAGTGTTTCTCAACCTTGACAATTTTAAGGCATGTGGACTTCAACTCCCAGAATTCCACAGCCAGCATTGCTGGCTGTGGAATTCTGGGAGTTGAAGTCCACATGCCTTAAAATTGTCAAGGTTGAGAAACACTGATCTAGAGTCAAAAACTGACTTCAAGGGAAAAAACAAACAAACTAACAAATACACACACACATACACACATACATACATACATACATACATACATACATATACAATTGGAGGATGAGTCTATATGGCAGTCTTTGGGACATTTAATTGCTGATGTTGCTGTACAGGAAAAGAAAATACCTAACCATTTTAGGTATGAGAAAATTAAGATGCATTGGAATTGTACATTTGGCAATATAGATTAGTTACAAGAACCTTGATATTCCACAGTCACATGGGAGCCATGGTGAGGAGCCAAGGAAGGCAGTAGCACTGAAGTACCATAAAATGATAAGACAGATCCTGAAGAGTGAACTTAATAGGAGAACAAGATTCATGCCATCAACATGTATGCCCTGCCTGCCGTCATCTGATACCTTGCTGGTATAATGAGCTGACCAAAAGAGGACATGGAAACTGCTGAAGTGAACACTTGCAAACTCCTCACAATGTGCGGTGGTTTCCACCCCAAGCCCAACACCCAGAAACTATACACCATCCAGAAAGAGGTAGGTGAGATCTGGTAAGTGTCAAAGCCACTATCCTGCATAAAATCCAGAGCATCCAGGAGTATATCATTAAGATGGCACCCAAAGATGAGCAGTTGAAAGAATGCCTAAGTGGAAGGAAAATCAAGCAGAGGCAAGACAAGACCACGTATGGGATGCAGAATCCATAGATGAGGTAGCAGACATTGGGATATCCTACTAGTGGCTGGAAAGGATTGAACAAAAAGACAGTACTGAGGAACTGACCATAGCAGGTTCATAACAGGGAGTCAATACCAGATCCATAAAAGCAGGAATCTACACTAGAGAGGACTTGAGGTACAGAGTGTACACACAGGCCAACATAGAGTGGCAGGATATAAGATGCAGGCAGGAACAGCATACACTAAGTGACACAACCAAGTAGCTTAATCAGTCCTATTGGAAAACAGAGAAATAGCATTCTCTTTTCCACCTTACGCTGTCTTTTTCTATAGTAACCCATTCTTCCTGCATTATCGTTATGCTTTGATCACAATGATACATGAAATTGGGCTTGTAGTCTGACTAGAATTCAGAGATTTGCATAATAGCAGAAGTATCCAGAATTACATGAAGCTGTTTTTTCATTTTGTAAGTACTTTGATCTAATTAGTCATTTTGCATGAGTATATTAGTTTGTTTCTAAGTGGAGTTTCTTGCAAAATTTAAACCAAAGTAGTCAAGGTCTTATGCTTAAAGGCTTATTTCAGAGAGCTAGTTGAGCTGATTAGCATATAATGTAAATGCCTTATCATCCCTATGGTTCTCTGGTCATAGGATCTATCCATCGAGGACCTCATTTTGAGGTGAAATGCAGCAACCAGCTGATCTGCAAGAAGCCTCATTTTGGAGCATGGATGGTGATCACTAGAAAACACAGTTGGATATCTATTTTTCTGAACTCTCTGCAAGAAGATGAAAAGACACTGATTCATCTCCTGCTGAAGATCAAAAGAAGAATTGGAAATGGGGCTGAATTAAGGTCTGGCAAAATTATTAACTTTCCACAAATGGGATTAGCCATTTGTCCTAAAATTATATGTCTGATTTGGTTGATGAAAATGTTTTGGGATGAAAATGTCTTCCATTGTAGTGATGGCACTAGGTTTCTCTTTTTTAATTTTAGAGTTAAGAAATGGTGCTTATTTCTAATGGTTTTTTTTTAATTCCCTTGTCAGCAGTAATGGTAAGCTTATCAAAGATTGTTTTTCTCTCCCAGAATTCCTTTAGAATAATGCTAGTGATGCACTTTGGACTCATCTTAGGGGCATTAGGGGAGAAAACATGGCAGTTGAAGTTTTGCTTTGTTTGTTATTCAGCCAAAGCAGTAATTTTTTTAAAAAAAAAAGAAACAGAGAATTTCTTAAATATTAAATTAAAACAAACAGGAAATGCTGTCATGATACATCTGCACCATTAACTCTTGACAAAATAGTAAAAATGACAATGCCAAATTTATTTCTGATTGAATTAACTATTTTGGTTTTTCCCAAACTGAGATTAACTATAAAACTGCCCAGCTTCTACTTTGTTGATGCTAATGCAATGGTTGTTTGAGTTAATCTGTTGGATTGCAGTGGCTAGAAGAGTTTTCTATTGCCTCTCTATCCTTAAAGCTGCTTCTTGTCTTTCTCTCCCTGGATAGCTAAATACAGTAATAATAATCGGGTTTCCAGTTTTGTCAGGTGGAGAAAATAGTTTTATGTACACACATATGTGTGCATGCGCACACACACACTGAGCAAATGGTGCCCTTGTGGTAAGGAATAAGTCAGGAAATATGAGTTTTGATACAGTATGTACAACTATCAAGGTTTGGGTCAAATTACTGGAGTATTAGCAGATAGTTCTAAATGTTCTTTCAGCATAGCCAAATAATGATATTACCTCAATTTTCTGCTAAATCATGTGCCATTCACTAATGGCCTTCCATATGAACCAATTTATCTCATGCTAACACCTCCAAGCCTTAGAGTTGTCTGCTACAGCCATCATCATACTTAACAATGGATATAACAGGATCAGGATGCATTGTTATCTATATCTGAAACTTTTTAGCATCAGTTTCCATGAGCCGAGGGAAAAATGTAGAATTCATAAGGGATGTACATTTATATAGATTACTAAAATGTTTTGGTGCAGCTGAATATATTTTATATCATGCCAAAATCCATTGCATTCTACTGGAGCCAAAAACCTGAGGTTATGTAGGATATCAGATTGGGAAAATCAAAAAAAAAAAAAAAAAAAAAGTTGAGTAAGAAACCAGAGAAATGAACAGCTCCTCAGCAGACATTTCCTATAGAGTGGGATTTAGAATGGAACAAAAAAAGTTTAGCAGCAGCAGCCTTTGGGCAAAGTCTACATCAATTCACTCTTGGCCTTTCTGCCTGGCTCACAGCCAAGCCAGGAAATGGATATGAGGTTTCAAGAAGAAATTTTAATTGGAGCCTTGAACAATTCTTCTTTACTTTGTGAAATGCTTTTGGAAGGCCATTTGGCTTTAAAACAAGCCCATACTTATTAACTTGCACAACATGCAGGTTTTCTTTTCTCCTCTTTTTTTGCCAGCTAACCTCACTTTCTGCAAATTTAAATTTATTTTTGGGTGCCATAATACTTTTAAGTAACACAAAATAATTGAAAGAATACCAGGGAGAAATGCTTATTTTTCCAAGTTCTAATAAAAATAGTTATGACGTATAGATGCTAAGGAAGACTTGGTTGTATGATGTGGAAGATGGAATTAGGGCAACTTCATCAATCAACTGATTTTTATTACTGACAGATGTCATGTATAGGTGCTTTGTTCTTATCTGAATCTATTTTAAAAAAACTTTTTTCAGTAATTAAGATCCAAAGCTTTCAAAATGCTTGGATCCACCATAGAATCCTCTCTTCAGCAGCCCTGAAATTCATAAATGAGTTGATTGGCCATTAGAGATTGTTGTTTTACAGTAGCATTTCAGAGATAGCATAAATTTGTCTATTACCTACTTCTCTTAATACCAAGCATATACTTTAAAAAATGCATTCAAATAGTTTAAGTTTTTCTCTTTGTCTGCTCTTAAATTGATAGATAATTATATTTTTAGATTCCTCCCTGCTCTTTCATTTTTGCAGTTTTTATGAAATTTGGGTTTTTACAGGTTTAGTCTGGGAATTTCCTTGTAAATTAAAGAACAGAATAAAAATTGTATTGCATTTATTTGTAACATTTGTTTATCACTCTACCTTATAATGCATACAGTGGCTTATGCACATCAACTAACAAATTTATTCTACAAAAGTGAAAAGATTATTACAATTCAGAATACACACTGTGCCCAGATAACCTATTTCATTGATAAGATATCAATAAATTGCCCTAAGTTTGATTTTCTTAATCAGTGTTTGAAAAAAAATATAATGTTTTCTAAATTCTTCTTGGCCAGTAATGTTTCTACATGCCTACTGATGGTATCTGAGTGGATGTCCTTATGGTTGCACTGAGCTTCATACAATTTTAGCCTATTCCCCAACAAGTACATTTAGAAAAGACATAAAGCTACTATGTAGAAAAACCTAATTCAGTTCTGGTTACTGGTTGAATTACTGGTTACTGGTGCAAACTGCTTACTTTCTGAGCTATCCATGGTACTGAATATTATGCATAGCTCATTGTTTCTCTTAAGATTTGATCTTCCCAGTTCAGCTTTTTCCTAGCAATTTACTACAAGTCATCCATCTAATGAGTTTTATATTCATTTGTGTAGTTATGAGTGTGTTACTTTGGCAGAAAATTGTTTGCCCTCCAATACCAAAACTATTGTAGCAAATATGGTAGGGGTTCATGGAGTGCATTTTGTGGGAAAATCCTTAAGGATATTTAAAAAGGCATATATTTATTAAATAATGCATCAAAAAGCTAAACACAAAAGTATTTGAAGGTGAAGGTTCATTCTCTGAGCTTGTGGGTTGGTTTCTGAACATTTTGTTACCAGACTAGGTAACATCTTATCCCCTAAACTTTGCTGAAGATATTATCTAGCCTGGTAATGAAACATTCAGAAACCAACCCACAAGCTCGGAGAATGAAACTTCACCCTCATCCTACACTTGAGCTACAGATATTTGCCACTATTGCAAACAAAAGTTTGTGTTGTTTTTTTTTTTTTGCATTAAAACAGTATGCTAGAGAAAGCTATGTAAGACAAAAATTAGAAATGCTCTACCTTAAAAAGTAACATTTTTCAGCAAATTAATAAATGACTGCAAGCAATGCTGGTTGCTGATTTGCATGGACTTGACTGATTTGCATGGCAGTACAGTGTGGCTTTACTACTGTATATTGCTAGTAGAATTTTCTTATTCCATTGGCTGAAATTGAGGGTTATAAACCTGTGCTAATGGTATAGCTTGTTCGTTTGTTTGTTTGTGTGTTTATGGAATTTACTAGTTATAAAAGCATGACAAAATTTTCTGTGACCTCTGCAAATATGGTCTGACACCCCAAAGTGAGAGAACATTTTGATTATACAAAAACAAATAGAATCAGCTGCCACAATTGATGTAGATTGATATATTTATTGAGATGAATTATATATATATATCTCTTCCATTTCTAGAAAGCTGCATACTAGGAAAACCTCTAGGAAATATATATGCCTGCTGAATTAAAGATATAGAAGTTTGCTTCGTATTAGATTAACAAAGAGATGATTACTGGAAAATGGAATAACCTTTTAAGGAGGAAAATAATATTCTCTCTCTCTCTCTCTCTCTCTCTCTCTCTCTCTCTCTCTGTGTGTGTGTGTGTGTGTGTGTGTTTGTATGTGTGTGTGCACGTGTGTGATCACTAACATGAATGACATTCTCTCTTTAGGATTATGTTAGGAAATGCCACCTGGTTCATTTGGTCTGACCCAAGGATGAGGTCAAGAAAGAAATTTGTTAATGTAATGGGTAGTAAAAATAACCAAATAGGGGGAAGAACTACAATCAAGGTAACAGTCAGATAAAAGAAATTTAATTTGAGCAAGCATCTAGTTCTCATCAAGGGAGGAAGGGAGGGAAGGGAGGAAGGAAGGGAGGGGAAAAACAAATTCAGTCTTGCAAGATTCCGTCACTGTAATCTTATAATGCAATAGCATTAGCATTCATAACTCTGATATCCAAGTCTGGTCTACCTTGAAGGACTGACAGTTAATACGACTGATTGTGGATTGGCATAGATGATTTGAGTAAATCAGATTTTCAATCAGCAGACATCATTTAAAACCCAAAGAAAGGCAGTTTCAACTCCTTTAGTGTTCATTGCAGAAGCTTGATTTAATTGTTTCAAACTGCTAAAGCTGAAAGGAACATCTCATTGTTTGCATCATGGTTTCTCATACATGACACACAAATAGCTAAGTATTCAGAGTTGAGCACAAAAGAAAGGTCACTAGGTTTTGCATCTGTGCTTCTATATTTGCCCATGTTGCTAAGCAATGCACAAAAATCACAGCCCTTAACTCCAAGATTGCCTTTTCAGACATCCATTATTAAAAGGAAATAAGCAACTGTACGTAGTAATATAATTTTACACAATTACTTGGCTGTCACTTTTGCTGACCCCTGATGCTAGAAGAATAAATTGTTTTGCACTTGACTACAAACACCCTTTGTCAGAATAAGGAAAGTATTGTTATTGTGTATAAAAGAACTGAGCTGACACTAATTCTATCATGAGATTTGTGATCAAGAGATCTGAAATTTGAGATATAGCAACACTTCTCCTAAGCAATTAAATGTTTTTTGATAATATATGTTTACATTCCTAAAGATTTTTTCTCACATCATCCTGGTGATTCATCAGATTACAGTAGTTAAATTTGTTGGATCTTTTTTGTTGTGATTGAGGAAGATCTTTCCTGCTGTGATGTCTGGATGGTATTGGAAGACTTTATCTGTAAATGAAGAAGATAAACTGGGAGACAACAGCTTTCAAGAAAATTAAATATATACAAACAGGAATGATCTTTTTTTGTTGGTTATAATTTTTATTAGTTTTTTACACAAACATAAGTCATTCAATAGTTGGTAAACAGTGTGGTGTCTGGGTTACATTTATAAAAACAGTCCTTAACAATTAATTTCTATAGTCTGTATTTCATATATTAATTTTGTTTACTTTCCTCTTTCCCTAAAAACATCCTTTTTTGCAAACATTGCGTTAATACAATTCTTATTGTTTTAATAACTGACAATTTAGTATATATTTTTTCCAATATTCCTAAAAAAATAATCATCATATTAATACATTTCTTTTCTTTCCATTCATTTGGATTGCCTTATCATCAATCCTGTTACAGTCCTTATTTTAGTTTATTTCTCCCACCAAATTCTGAGTATTTTTACCGGTAGCAATTAGTTACATTTACGCTGACAGACTTGATTCTATTTTTTCCATATAAGCCATCTCACATTTTTGTGTTTCTTAAGTATTAAATATAAAAGTAAAAAGAGAGGGGAAGAGAGAAAGAATGAGAGAAAAATAAAATAAAAAAAATACAAAAGAATAGAAGAAAGCAGTTGTAACAGAACAGAGAAAATAACATAGTACTTAAAATATATATATCTCCTAGTTTAGTAGTATTTATTTTCTCGAATTTCTAATTCTTTTTAATCATAGTTAAAAATATATTTAATCTTTAAACATTCTATTCAATAAATCTGGTCATCTAATCCCTTAATTCTAATTCAAAACATTTTATATGTATTATATATATTTTTCTTGAGTTCAGTCACCTTTAAATATCTAAAATATTTCTTCCTTTTTAAAGTGTTCCAATGTTCCTAAACAATCATCATCATATTAATACATTTCTTTTTTTTAAAAAAAAAAAGAAAATGAAAAAGAAGAGAGGAAAGCAATAAGAAGAAGAGAGGAAAGCAAACAGGAATGATCTTGTTAGTTGGTGAATTCTGGGAATTTGACACACTTGGGTACCCAGCTAGGGAAATCTGCTGTAACAATTTCTGTTCCTAAAGATATGTATATATATATATAATAATAATAATAATAGTAGTAAAGTTGGAAGGTACCTTGGAGGTCATCTAATCCAACTCCCTGCTCGGGC